>NC_134950.1:18800931-19104542 GCF_965638725.1 Aptenodytes patagonicus
TGTGTGTCTTTAAATTTATATTTATGTAGGCAAGAAAAGACTATATGAATATGTATGTATAAATTTATTGCTATGACAGCTACATTTTAAAAAATAAAAATAGCATGATGCTACTTGTCCCCATGGGTGAACATTTTCCACAGATTTCAAATCACTTAAGCATATTTTTTTAGAGAACAAAGATTTACAATGGGACTATGGTAAACTCTGAGGTACATTACTATTTGTTGACCATGCTTGGTGCTTCAGAGATTATGGAAATTGTTTCTTTGTTTCTTGAAGCAATTACTACAATCTTTCTTTGCTCTTTCACCTGTCCCAGCCACATGCTCTTGTCATTCACTGGAAAATCTTCAGTGCTTTTGCTGGTACGTTACTCTCACTGAAATTTGTTCATAGCCTGACAGTATGCTATGTTTTCTTCTGTCTTCCTCTTGATTTGATGGAGTAACACCAACTGACAGCAGAATTTGTGTCTGCAATTTGATGCATTATCTGAGCTTCACAAAAGAAGTTCAATGATTAAACCTTGATGGAATGCTCTTGGCTATAAGTGTCCTTAACTGAAACTTTAAATTAGCATGCATATAGTGTAAATTAGATGCTAGTTAATATGAATGCAATATTCAGTCATCCAATATACTCAGAAGACAATTTAGACTCAATAAAAAAGTAAAATTGTACTAATAGATGTGGTTAGATGTATCTGTTTATGAATGAATTACTGCTTTGTCCCTTGACAGAATCTGGATCTATACATGAAAATAAATAAAAAGATAAAACAAATCTCATAAGAGAGGAAATCCATCTTAGTTTCTAAGCGACCCAAATTTAGTGAGGATTAACAATTCTAGTGCAAACCAACTTGTTATTGACTGGTATCAGTAGCATGTATAGTGGCTAAAACTGTGGAAAATATTCATATTAGTACATATATATGTAACTAGCTTCTTTCTATTTCTTTTGCTATTTTGCTTTATTGAAATATGGACAGGTCAGTTACAGCTCTTTCTTACATTTTCTCCCCTAAGCTTGCAGATTGTCTATCAGCTATTACTTTCACTGTCTGTATTAATTCTTGGATCACTGAAAGGGCAATATCCAAGGAAAATGTAAATCCTAGAGATATCAGTGAAGGGAGAAATGGTTCCTTTTTTCTTTCTTTTTTTCTTTTTTTTCCTTTTTCTTTTTCTTTATTCTCTTATTTTTCTTATTGTCTTTCCTTTTCCTTTTCCTTTTCCTTTTCCTTTTCCTTTTCCTTTTCCTTTTCCTTTTCCTTTTCTTTTTCCTTTTCCTTTTCCTTTTTCCTTTCCCTGTCCCTCTCTCTTTTCTTTTCCTTTTCAATTTCTTTTTTTTTTCTTTTCTTTCCCTTTTCCTTTTTCACTTTCCCTTTTTATTTTTTTTTTTTTTCAAGAACACTCAAAAAACAGGTCTTAAGCTTTCTTCAGAGCTAAGACAACACATTGGACTACTGAAAGAACTAAAGTTACCATTAACATTCCATCTGGTGCACAAAACCTGTTTGTTTAAAAAAATAACAAAATTTCAAAATATACCTATATTGACATGCATACATTCCACATCAAAACTTCCCACTTTTTATACTGTTTCACCTAGCAAGAGGACAGAAAATAAATATGAAAAATTTGAGTGTTTACCATTTTTCCAGAAGCTGCTGAGGTGCTGAGATGATAAGCGTGGTACGAGATAAAAAAATTAAAAAATACAAAATAAAAAAAAAAAGGTACAAAAGAAAAAAAAATAGTTTATCTGTGCTGAACATCTCCACAAACTAAATATCTTATTTAGATAACTACATTGTTCTAGTACAGTACTTAGGTAGATTTTACTCTGCAATTGCACCATTATATTTTCTTGGTTTTGGCTGGGATAGAGTTAATTTCCTTCCTAGTAGCTGGTACAGTGCTGTGTTTTGGATTTAGTGTGAGAATAATGTAGATAACACACCGATGTTTTAGTTGTTGCTAAGCAGTGCTTACACTAGTCAAGGATGTTTCAGCTTCTCATGCCCTGCCAGCGAGAAGCTGGGAGGGGGCACAGCCAGGACAGCTGACCCAAACTGGCCAGAGGGCTATTCCATACCATATGATGTCATGCTCAGTACATAAACTGGGGGAAAGCTGGCCAGCGGGTGCCGACCGCTGCTTGGGAACTGGCTGGGCATCAGTCAACAGGTGGTGAGCAACTGCATTGTGCATCACTTGTTTTGTATATTCTTTTATCACTATTACTATTATTTTCCCTTCCTTTTCTGTCCTATTAAAGTGTCTTTATCTCAACCCATGAATTTTAATTTTTTTTCCCGATTCTTTTCCCCATCCCACTGAGGCGGGGAGGGGAGTGAGCAAACGGCTGTATGGTGTTTAGACGCCTGCCTGCTTAAACCACAACATATTATCTCTTTATATTTTCACTGTATTTTCTTTGTAGTTTAAAAACTTTAACTACATGAACACTTATTGAGAAATAACAAATTTCAGGGGTTTTTTATTCTGTGAAAACTATCCAGGAAAACTTATTTCTCTTTTCTCGTTTATTATGCAACAAGGTATAATGTGCTCCTAGACTACAGTCTCTGAGTTACACTTTGTATATTATTAATAGAAAATTATATTCATTCATTGATTCAAAAATCAAAATTTTTGTTCTCTAAGCACCATTTGATGAGAGCAATCATTCAGTTCACTGCTTCATATTTCTCCAGCCCAACTTGGTGTCGTCTGCAAACTTACTGAGGGTGCACTCGATCCCCTCATCCAGATCATTGATAAAGATATTGAACAAGACCGGCCCCAAAAATGAGCCCTGGGGAACACTGCTCGTGACCGGCTGCCAACTGGATTGAACTCCATTCACCACAACTCTCTGGGCCCAGCCGTCCAGCCAGTTTTTGACCCAGCGCAGAGTACACCTGTCTAAGCCGTGAGCCGCCAGCTTCTCGAGGAGAATGCTGTGGGAGACGGTGTCAAAGGCCTTGCTGAAGTCCAGGTAGACCACATCCACAGCCTTTCCCTCATCCACTAGGCGGGTCACCTGGTCATAGAAGGAGATCAGGTTGGTCAAGCAGGAACCTGCCTCTCATGAATCCGTGCTGGCTAGGCCGGATCCCCTGGTTGTCCCGCACATGCCTTGTGAGCGCCCTCAAGATGAACCGCTCCATCATCTTCCCCGGCACCGAGGTCAGGCTGACAGGCCTGTAGTT
Source organism: Aptenodytes patagonicus (assembly GCF_965638725.1). NCBI lineage: Eukaryota > Metazoa > Chordata > Aves > Sphenisciformes > Spheniscidae > Aptenodytes > Aptenodytes patagonicus. Next base: position 18,804,155 of record NC_134950.1, read on the forward strand.
CCCCGCATCCTCCTTCCGGCCCTTCTTGTAGATGGGCGTCACATTGGCAAGCCTCCAGTCGTCCGGGACCTCCCCCGTTAACCAGGACTGCTGATAAATGATGGAGAGTGGCTTGGTGAGCACCTCCGCCAGCTCCCTCAGCACTCTCGGGTGGATCCCATCCGGCCCCATAGACTTGTGAGCGTCCAGGTGGCGTAGCAGGTCATTGACTGCTTCCTCTTGGATTATGGGGGGTTCATCCTGCTCGCCGTCCCTGTCTTCCAGCTCGGGGGGCCGAGTACCCTGAGGATAACTGGTCTGCCTGTTAAAGACTGAGGCAAAGAAGGCATTGAGTACCTCAGCCTTTTCCTCATCCTCAGTGACAATGTTCCCCCCTGCATCCAAGAAGGGATGGAGATTTTTCCTTGGCTCTCTTCTTGTCATTAATATATTTGTAAAAGCTTTTTTTGTTGTCTTTAACGACAGCGGTCAGATTGCGTTCTAGCTGGGCTTTTGCCTTTCTCATTTCCTCTCTGCATGACCTAACGAGATCCCTGTACTCTTCTTGAGTCGCCTGCCCCTTCTTCCACAAGCGGTAAACTCTCCTTTTTTTCCTGAGTCCCAGCAAGAGCTCCCCGTTCAGCCAGGCCATTTACTACCAGGCCAATTTACTAGAGTTCAGGAAGGGCTAGTGAATTCTTTAGGAGTCTCATAAATTCATCTTCATGAACTGTATGAGTGATGGCCTGAAGTATGCCACACTCACTGTGGACAAAAGGAACACGTATTCAAACAACTTTGAATTCGCTGAATGTTACTGGTATTGTGATTATCTTGCTAGGTCTTTTGTGCTGATAATATACGCCTTCTCTGGATCATCAGAAGCTGCCCATGCCTGATGCCTTAGAGATTCAAGATCTGTATATTCTAGCAATAAATATATTACATATACCCAAAACAGTTTTCAAGAATTTATGCAACTTTACATTGTTCTTTTTATTTCAGTATGGAGCAATACATGTCTGTTGCTTATAGTTTTATAGTATCCCCTTGAAGCAGCTGTTAGTATTTTCCAGATGGCTATTGGATTATGCTATACCTTGCACAGCTGGGAAATATTTTACGATGGAAAGTCTGAAGACATCTTGAAATCCTGACTATGGCCTTGTAAATAGAAACTTTACTCAGAACAATGGCAAGGTGCTCTAGGTGAGGAGGAGGTAATAATTTCTTGTAAATAAAATTGAAGATTGCATTTAAATAATAAATTAAAAAATTGCTACTGACTACAAAATATTTGTTTATATGTTTATTTATTTGTTCATGTTTTTGTTAAATAGTAAAAGTGATTTCCTACATGGCACATTAAAAGGTAAATTTTCGCTATGCCAAGATTCTTCATAGTGCTCCCTATACATCCAGCTTTTCTGATCTCCCTTAAGATCTTTTCTCTTTGCCTCCCTAAGTAATTTCATATTATCCCTAAGTTTTCAACTTTGTTGTTAGCTCTCTTCAATCTAATAAATGTTTCAAAATCCATCCCTCAAATACCCCATACATCTCTATAACATAATACTTTTTTTTTTTTTTTACTATGAATGGACTCCAAATAAAATAATTTACTAAAGATAAGTGGAACTCATAATTATCCATTGCACTGCATGTGTAAGTGTGTGCTGGAGGAGGGGAAGCTGAAAGAAATGTCTTCTTGTTTTCCTCTATCCCTACAGTGGCAGGGAAGGATACCGAAAGGAGCAGGAAAACACACCTGATCAACGCGTGGCTCAGGGGCTGGTGCCGTCGGAGGAATTTTGGCTTTTTTGATCATGGGGAGGTTTACATGGCACCGGGCCTGCTGGTGACAGACGGAGTTCAGCTGTCTCACAAGGGAAAAAGGATCATGGCTCATGAATTGGCAGGGCTCATTGAGAGGGCTTTAAACTAGGTTCGAAGGGGGAAGGGGATAAAACCAGGCTCGCTAGAGATGAGCCGAGGGGTGGCGTGCCGATGCCAGGGGCAAAATCGATAGCCCAGCTCAAGTGCATCTACACCAATGCACGCAGCATGGGCGGCAAGCAGGAGGAGCTGGAAGCCATTGTGCAGCGGGAGAGATATGACTTAGTCGCCCTCACAGAAACATGGTGGGGTGACTCTCATGACTGGAGTGCTGCAATGGATGGCTATAGACTCTTCAGAAGGGACAGGCGAGGAAGGAGAGGCGGTGGGGTGGCCCTGTATGTTAGGGAGTGTTTTGATTGTATAGAGCTCAACGATTGTGATGATGGTACAGTTGAGTGTCTATGGGTAAGGATGAGGGGGAAGGCCAACGAGGCAGATATCCTGCTGGGAGTCTGTTATAGACCACCCAACCAGGATGAAGGGGCGGATGAAGCGTTCTATAAGCGGCTGGCAGAAGTTTCTCAATCGCTAGCCCTTGTTCTCGTGGGGGACTTCAACTTCCCGGACGTCTGCTGGAAATACAACACGGCAGAGAGGAAGCAGTCTAGGAGGTTCCTGGAGTGTGTGGAAGACAACTTCCTGACACAGCTGGTAAGTGAGCCTACCAGGGGAGGTGCCTTGCTCGACCTGCTGTTTACAAACAGAGAAGGACTGGTGGGAGATGTGGTGGTCAGAGGCCGTCTTGGGCTTAGCGAGCATGAAATGATAGAATTCTCGCTTCTTGGTGAAGTAAGGAGGGTGGGCAGCAAAACCACAACCATGGACTTCCAGAGGGCAGACTTTGGCCTGTTCAGGACGCTGGTTGAGAGAGTCCCTTGGGAGACGGTCCTGAAGGGCAAAGGGGTCCAGGAAGGCTGGACGATCTTCAAGAAGGAAGTCTTAAAGGCACAGGAGCAGGCTGTCCCTGTACGCCGTAAGAAGAATGGGCGGGGAAGACGACCGGCCTGGCTGAACGGGGAGCTCTTGCTGGGACTCAGGAAAAAAAGGAGAGTTTACCGCTTGTGGAAGAAGGGGCAGGCGACTCAAGAAGAGTACAGGGATCTCGTTAGGTCGTGCAGAGAGGAAATGAGAAAGGCAAAAGCCCAGCTATAACGCAATCTGGCCGCTGTCGTTAAAGACAACAAAAAAAGTTTTTACAAATATATTAATGACAAGAAGAGAGCCAAGGAGAATCTCCATCCTTTATTGGATGCAAGGGGGAACATTGTCACTGAGGATGAGGAAAAGGCTGAGGTACTCAATGCCTTCTTTGCCTCAGTCTTTAACAGGCAGACCAGTTATCCTCAGGGTACTCGGCCCCCCGAGCTGGAAGACGGGGACGGCGAGCAGGACGAACCCCCCATAATCCAAGAGGAAGCAGTCAATGACCTGCTATGCCACCTGGACACTCACAAGTCTATGGGGCCGGATGGGATCCACCCGAGAGTGCTGAGGGAGCTGGCGGAGGTGCTCGCCAAGCCGCTCTCCATCATTTATCAGCAGTCCTGGTTAACGGGGGAGGTCCCGGAAGACTGGAGGCTTGCCAATGTGACGCCCATCCACAAGAAGGGCCGGAAGGAGGATGCGGGGAACTACAGGCCTGTCAGCCTGACCTCGGTGCCGGGGAAGATTATGGAGCGGCTCATCTTGAGGGCGCTCACAAGGCATGAGCGGGACAACCAGGGGATCCGGCCCAGCCAGCACGGATTCATGAGAGGCAGGTCCTGCTTGACCAACCTGATCTCCTTCTATGACCAGGTGACCCGCCTAGTGGATGAGGGAAAGGCTGTGGATGTGGTCTACCTGGACTTCAGCAAGGCCTTTGACACTGTCTCCCACAGCATTCTCCTCGAGAAGCTGGCGGCTCACGGCTTAGACAGGTGTACTCTGTGCTGGGTCAAAAACTGGCTGGATGGCCGGGCCCAGAGAGTTGTGGTGAATGGAGTTACATCCAGTTGGCGGCCGGTCACGAGCGGTGTTCCCCAGGGCTCAGTACTGAGCCGGTCTTGTTTAATATCTTTATTGATGATCTGGATGAGGGGATTGAGTGCACCCTCAGTAAGTTTGCAGACGACACCAAGTTGGGTGGGAGCGTTGATCTGCTCGAGGGTAGGAAGGCTCTGCAGAGGGACCTGGACAGGCTGGATGGATGGGCCCAGGCCAACTGTATGAGGTTCAACAAGGCCAAGTGCCGGGTCCTGCACTTGGGCCACAACAACCCCATGCAGCACTACAGGCTTGGGGAAGAGTGGCTGGAAAGCTGCCTGTCGGAAAAGGACCTGGGGGTGTTGGTCGACAGCCGGCTGAACATGAGCCGGCAGTGTGCCCAGGCGGCCAAGAAGGCCAATGGCATCCTGGCCTGTATCAGAACTAGTGTGGCCAGTAGGAGTAGGGAAGTGATCGTGCCCCTGTACTCGGCCCTGGTGAGGCCGCATCTCAAGTACTGTGTTCCGTTTTGGGCCCCTCACTACCAGAAGGACGTTGAGGTGCTGGAGCGTGTCCAGAGAAGGGCAACGAGGCTGGTGAGGGGTCTGGAGAACAAGTCTTCTGAGGAGCGGCTGAGGGAACTGGGGTTGTTCAGCCTGGAGAAAAGGAGGCTGAGGGGAGACCTCATCGCTCTCTACAACTACCTGAAAGGAGGTTGTAGCGAGGTGGGTGTTGGTCTCTTCTCCCAAGTAACAAGCGATAGGACGAGAGGAAATGGCCTCAAGTTGCGGCAGGGGAGGTTTAGATTGGACGTGAGGAAAAATTTCTTTACTGAAAGAGTGGTTAAACATTGGAAGAGGCTGCCCAGGGAAGTGGTGGAGTCCCCATCCCTGGAGGTATTTAAAAGACGTGTAGATGAGGCGCTTAGGGACATGGTTTAGTGGGCATGGTGGTGTTGGGTTGACGGTTGGACTCGATGATCTTAGAGGTCTTTTCCAACCTCAATGATTCTATGATTCTATGATTCTATGATTCTTTCTGAGAAGAATGGAAACAGATTCATGACTAAGCTCAAGTAAGTTAGTTACAAATTTAGCTGAAGTAGCTCCATGAATTTTAATTTGTTCACAATTCAAAAATTCCTTTTAATCCTATTAATCCTATCAAAATGAAGGATTTGAAACATTAATAAGCTAACGTATTCAAGATAAATTATATATAACAAATTACTTTCAAAATATAAAAATGTAGCTGTTATTTTTCTATTTAAGAGACAATTGCAAAATTAAAAGGTCACAGCATTATATAAAAAGATTTTGTAAAAAGGCTGGATTGTTTGTTGTTTTTTAAATGCCAAAATTTCATCCATTTTTATGTGTTCCATGACAGTACTAAAATCTGACCTCAATTAATGAATATAAATATAAGATATTTAAAGTGATCATTAAAGGCAATAGCTGTTTGGGACATCCCTAAATATACCAAAAGCATAAATTATATCCCTTTAGTTTTCATGGCTATTTACATATATTTACTTAAGAACATACTCCTTAAATACTAAGAGGCATTGCAATAAAAACCAAGATCCCAAACTCCAAGGAGTTTATAGTATGAGTCGCCAGTGTGACAAGTTGATTGACATATCCAGATCTTTGTGCCCAGATATCCATAGATTACAATAAATGATTTTCCAGTATGGGCTGATTTGCAGGATCAGAGCTCTATCCATAATACATAGATGAAGGATGATGGAAAGTATGTGACAAGGAAATGAATAATATAGATTCATAATTCTAGGATTGACTGTTAATTTTCCTTTCCTTTATACTGACTTTCAAACAGATTTTGTTATCATCTCAGAGAAAGAATTGATAAGTTCATAGGTCCTACAAATGGACAAAAAATTATTTGCTTATAGTTCTCTGAGCCAATTGATGGCAGACATACTTCTGTCAGCAGCATATGTTCTGCCCGGGGAAGAGAATATATGCTGTCAATATTTGAAGAACTATGCTTTCCTGAGCAACTTATGAAATCAAATTTCAGTATGCAGAACTTGAAGGAAGAGAAATAGCAGACATTGCAGATTGGGTAAAAGCTTGTCCTTTGAGACGTTCAGAATAGCTTAGATGAAAGTCATGACAGAAGTGCTGTTATTAACAAAGAATGACAACATATATTCTGCAACAATTTTTTTTTTAAAGTGAATTACCTTCCTATCTGGATTTTATCTTCCATCATGTAAAATGAAGCAATGTATTAAACCCATATTTTCCTTTTAAGTCAATGTTTTTTTCATACAGTAAGAAGAAGAAAAAAAAAAGCATTAAGTGGTCCTGCTTATTCAATACGAATTTTGAAATTATAAGATCTCTATGGTAGGAACTGAGAAAAGAATTTTAACTCTTTTGAGCTTTACTCAAAGGAAAAAAAATAAGATTTTTTTCTGATCTTTCCATTAAAGATTTATAATGAAGAATAACATTTTTGAGAACCTTAATCTTCAATATATCATTAGCTAAGAGTTGGATAACCTCTCTTTGGCTATAAAGAATTGCAAACTAAGCTTGTTTGGAGTTTTCTGGATAGCTAAACATACATGAGATAAGGCATCAAGCTTTTCAAAATAGTCTGAATGACTTTATAAATCTTGGATCCTTCCATAGTAGTTCCTGTCTGTAGATCCTGTTCAGAGGTATCATATTTTTGTGTATATTTCTGGTGTAGTATCTATTTTAAACTACATTCAGCAGAGGGAAAAACATCCTATTGGGATATGAGGAATGGTAAAAACTGAGGTACAATTGAATCATAGAATGTGTGGGGTTAGAAGAGACCTCTATAAGTTATGTGGTCCTGCTGCCTGCTCAAAGCAGGGCTCACTTTAAAATTAGATGAGGTTGATCATGGTTTTGACTAGATGAGTTTCCAAGGATGGAGACTTCTCAGCCTTCTTGGTCAACCTGTTCCAGTGCCTAACTTCTCTCATTGTGATTTTTTTTTCCCCTTTGTATCCAAGGAGAATTTTACTTGCTTCATAATTACTCTCATTGTTTTACTTTTGAAAAAAAAGTCTGTCTCCTTCATTTCTGTGACCCCTTTTTAAGATAGTGAAAGACCATAATTTGGTTCACCCATTGTCCTTCTCTTATCCAGGCTGAATAAATCTAATTTTTCCACCTCCCCTTATAGGTCATGTTCTCTATCCCTCAGTCATCTCAGTGGTCCTCCTTCAGACTCACTCCAGTTTTTCAATATTTCTCTTGCATTGGAGGGCCCAAACTGGACACAGTACTGCAGATGTGGACTCATGAGTGCTGACTAGAAGGGAACAATCATCTCCCATGACCTTCTGGATAAACTCCTCCTAATGCAGCCCAGTACGTGGTTAGCCCTTGCTGTCACAAGTGTGTACTGTTGACTCAGGTTCTGCTCCCTACTTGTTGTTCACCAGGACTCTTGGTCTTTTTTGCAAAGTTTTCCCTAAGCCAATCACTTCCCAGTATTATTTCCCAGTCTGAAACTTCAAGCTGCTGGACTTCATATTTGTCTTCATAGAATCATAGAATCATTAAGGTTGGAAAAGACCTCTAAGATCATCGAGTCCAACTGTCAACCCAACACCACCATGCCCACTAAACCATGTCCCTAAGCACCTCATCTACACGTCTTTTAAATACCTCCAGGGATGGGGACTCCACCACTTCCCTGGGCAGCCTCTTCCAATGTTTCACCACTCTTTCAGTAAAGAAATTTTTCCTCACATCCAATCTAAACCTCCCCTGGCACAACTTGAGGCCATTTCCTCTCGTCCTATCACCTGTTACTTGGGAGAAGAGACCGACACCCACCTCGCTACAACCTCCTTTCAGGTAGTTGTAGAGAGCGATGAGGTCTCCCCTCAGCCTCCTTTTCTCCAGGCTAAACAACCCCAGTTCCCTCAGCCGCTCCTCACAAGACTTGTTCTCCAGACCCCTCACCAGCCTCGTTGCCCTTCTCTGGACACGCTCCAGCACCTCAACGTCCTTCTGGTAGTGAGGGGCCCAAAACGGAACACAGTACTTGAGATGCGGCCTCACCAGGGCCGAGTACAGGGGCACAATCACTTCCCTACTCCTGCTGGCCACACTAGTTCTGATACAGGCCAGGATGCCATTGGCCTTCTTGGCCGCCTGGGCACACTGCCGGCTCATGTTCAGCCGGCTGTCGACCAACACCCCCAGGTCCTTTTCCGACAGGCAGCTTTCCAGCCACTCTTCCCCAAGCCTGTAGCGCTGCATGGGGTTGTTGTGGCCCAAGTGCAGGACCCGGCACTTGGCCTTGTTGAACCTCATACAGTTGGCCTGGGCCCATCGATCCAGCCTGTCCAGGTCCCTCTGCAGAGCCTTCCTACCCTCGAGCAGATCAACACTCCTGCCCAACTTGGTGTCATCTGCAAACTTACTGAGGGTGCACTCAATCCCCTCATCCAGATCATCAATAAAGATATTAAACAAGACCGGCCCCAGTACTGAGCCCTGGGGAACACCGCTCGTGACCGGCCGCCAACTGGATTGAACTGCATTCACCACAACTCTCTGGGCCCAGCCGTCCAGCCAGTTTTTGACCCAGCGCAGAGTCCACCTGTCTAAGCCGTGAGCCGCCAGCTTCTGTAGGAGAATGCTGTGGGAGACAGTGTCAAAGGCCTTGCTGAAGTCCAGGTAGACCACATCCACAGCCTTTCCCTCATCCACTAGGCGGGTCACCTGGTCATAGAAGGAGATCAGGTTGGTCAAGCAGGACCTGCCTCTCATGAACCTGTGCTGCCTAGGCCGGATCCCCTGGTTGTCCCGCTCATGCCTTGTGAGTGCCCTCAAGATGAACCGCTCCATCATCTTCCCCGGCACCGAGGTCAGGCTGACAGGCCTGTAGTTCCCCGCATCCTCCTTCCGGCCCTTCTTGTGGATGGGCGTCACATTGGCAAGCCTCCAGTCTTCCGGGACCTCCCCCGTTAACCAGGACTGCTGATAAATGATGGAGAGCGGCTTGGCGAGCACCTCCGCCAGCTCCCTCAGCACTCTCGGGTGGATCCCATCCGGCCCCATAGACTTGTGAGTGTCCAGGTGGCGTAGCAGGTCATTGACTGCTTCCTCTTGGATTATGGGGGGTTCGTCCTGCTCGCCGTCCCCGTCTTCCAGCTCGGGGGGCCGAGTACCCTGAGGATAACTGGTCTGCCTGTTAAAGACTGAGGCAAAGAAGGCATTGAGTACCTCAGCCTTTTCCTCATCCTCAGTCTTCACTGAACTTCATAAGATTTCTATTAGCCCATTCATCTAGCTTATAAAAGTCCCCCTGAATGCCTTCTAGCAGAGGTATGATATAAAAGAGCTATGCAGACATTTAAGAAAAATAATTATCATGAACAATTAAATCAGATAATACAATAAAATAGTTGCTTGCTTTTGAATATCATCTACTAAGATACTCCATAGCAGTCTCTTTCAACATATCTTGGGGGGGGGAAAAGAAACAACGTACTTGTGTACACACTGATGTAAGGCTTACGCAGTCTGGGTTGAATTCCAGCTCTAACTGATCTTTTATTCTCTGGCAAGTAATACCTCTTTGTACCTCAGTTCCAGGTACAAAATGTTGAACCCAGTGTTTTATTCACTAGGGATCTGTAAAGTTAAATTCACCAACGCGTGGGAGGCAGTCAGACAAGACATTGCATGGATGAAATGCGAAACTCATTGCAGAGAATAGCTATGCAAATAAGCTCCTATGCACCCATATATCCATTAGTCAAGCTCACAGTGATTTTCTAAAATATATACTTGCTCCTTAAATTATATTAATTGTCAGTCACAATTAAGGGGAAAACAGATTCTTTTTATTAATTAATTCAAATTTTAAGTCCAAGTTTTGTCCAAGTTTTTTTTCAAAATTTTATTTGCATGGTATTGAATAAATAGTAAACAAAATTAATTTGATCTTCAGCCATGCCTAAATCAAAAGTGGATAAAACTAACCCCTTCTCTATAAACAAAGAACAACCTTAGAAAATTATAGATAGAGTTAGTGACATCCAAATTTTCAGGAAGGATAATGACAAAGCCCAATGGATTAGTGATTCTTATGTTATCTTTACCATATCAATAATTGACAGTACATAAAAGAAAGAAGTTATGACAATTTAAATTCAGTAAGTCTTACAGGGATCCTATTATAGAGATATTTTCCATAGATGCAGGTGTTTATTAATATCTACATATGAATATGTATATTTATCTATTGCATTAGAATTATTTATTAAGCTATTTATGTAGTACATTTATCTCTTACAATATTCAACATTTTTCTTTTATATTCTTCTCTTGATACTATTCTTCAAGAACTATGACTTGCTATTGCTTAAGTTTCTGTCATGGTTTAACCCCAGCTGGCAACTAAGCACCACACAGCCCCTCACTCATTCCCCCCAGGGGGGATGTGGGAGAGAATCAGAAAAGTAAAAGTGAGAAAACTCGTGGGTTGAGATAAAGACAGTTTAATAGGTAAAGCAAAAGCCCCGCACACAAGCAAAGCAAAACAAAGAATTGATTCACTACTCCCATCGGCAGGCAGGTGTTCAGCCATCTCCAGGAAAGCAGGGCTCCATCACACATAACAGTTACTTGGGAAGACAAACTCCATAACTCTGAACATCTCTGCCTTCCTTCTTCTTTGCCTAGCTTTATATGCTGAGCATGACATCATATGGTATGGAATACCCCTTTGGTCAGTTGGGGTCAGCTGTCCCAGCTGTGTCACCTCCCAACTTCGTGTGCACCCCCAGACTACTCGCTGGTGGGGTGAGGTGAGGAGCAGAAAAGGCCTTGACTTAGTATAAGTACTGCTCAGCAGTAACGAAAACATCAGTGTGTTATCACATTATTCTCATCCTAAATCCAAAACACAGCACTGTACCAGCTACTAGGAAGAAAATTAACTCTAGCCCAGCCAAAACCAGGACAGTTTCACTTCTCTTAAACTACATAATACTTCTTTTTACACACGATACATTTTGTGTGTGTGTGTGTCTGTATGTTGTGTCTGTGTGCATACATTTACGTAGACAAAGATCTACATTGTTTACAATAATCTCTTTTCAGAGATTTAGAGCTGGTCCTCAGGGAAATGTGACTTGATGGTTTAGTGCAAAATGTCCATCAAGTGATGTTGCCATGATTCATCTTTTTTTCCCCACATTTTTCTTATTAATCTGTATGTAGAAAGTCTGAGAGCAACGCCTGCCATCAAATAAGACCCAAATTTGTCCTTTTTAGTTCCTAATTAGGTTATCTATTCATTTTACTGTGATATGCAGATACTGTACCTGATTTCTGGCAGTACCCTGATTAAACATGGTTCAGCAGCAATGTCTTTCTAAGTAACTACTGCAGTCAGTCATATATGCTTCATTAACTTAAGTGTGGTGAGTATTTGAAATTTTAGGATGAAAAGAAGCCAGGAAAATTATTTAAGTATAGTGTATTTTGCCTTAGCAGTTTTCTGTGCATGGTTTAATGACTAAATCAAAGGAAATGGAAACAAATAGCAGTCTTCTGGGTCACTTCCTATTATTTGCTCTGTGATCTTGAGAAAGCCATATCTTATCATAAGTGCACATATTTTTAAGGTCAGGTGATGCAAAAGACGTAGTCTCAGAAATAGGAACATAAGTTTTAAAACCAATCCCTAAATAAGAGAGGAAGTGAAGACAACAATTATGAATAATAATCAACAAACCTTAACAAAAAACAAAAGGAAACACATTATAAACAAATCAAAACAGAAGGTAAGATAAACAGAAGCTACTGAAGTATAAAAATGTAAAAGAGGAGATAAAATCTCCAAGAAAACCATAGCTGGAATGCTAAATTCATTTTAAAATATAGAAGCAATTGCAAAAAGTTTAAGTCTAATTGTATATGATGTCTAGCCCAGATGACATCCAGTAAATTGATAGACAAGATGATACCAAATCCAGAACTAGATAATAGTGATAAATAGGATGTAAAATGGTCATTATTTACTGTCGTTCCATGTATAAATGAAGTAGAACAAAACATTCATATTGCATGTGTATTTTAACTGATCTATAAATAATAAGAAAGTGTAATAAAGAAACAATTCATTATTATTTGAAAGAATCATACAAAATCCAGGTATGCATTTGCAGAGAAAATCACTTGCTTATTATCACTTTTAATGCAAGTAAAGAAATCGATCCTTGCTGATTTCTCTGTCTTTTACATAAGCAGACACAGATCACAGATGTTTAGTGTTGCCTTTAGTAGTTAATTCTTGTTGTAGCAAAATGTGTTCCTTTAAGAAATGTTATTGATCTTTTTGTTTGTTTTTTAACAAATAATTTTCTAAAGTACTTTTCTCTTGATACCAGGTCAGATAATATAAAAATATCTAACATCTCAGTGTCTTTTAAAACTTGGACTCTTTTTCTATGTAGCCACTCACTGCAATGTCATAGAATCGCTGAATCACTCAGGCTGAAAGGGATTTCAGGAGGTCTCTAGTCCAACCTCCTGCTCAAAGCAGGCTCTGCTGTGAGAGCAGATCAGGGTGCTCAGTCAGATCTTGGAAACCTTCAACAACAGAGATACTACAGCTTCACCAGGCAACCTCTTTCAATGCTTCATGGTCCTTGTGGTGAAAAAGATTTTCTTTATAAGTTAGACTGCTTCCATTTCAATTTATGACCACTGTCATTCATTCTCCTGCCCTGCACCTCAGTAAATAACCTGGCTCTGTCTTCTCAGTAACTTCATCATAGGTACTGGCAGGATACTGTTAGGTACCCCAAAGATGTCTTTTCTCCAGGCTGACCAAGCCCAGCTCCCCCAGCTGTTACTCAAAGGGTAAGTTCTCTAGCCCCAACCAGCTTAGTGGCCCTCTGCTAAACTCACTACAGTTTATCAACTTCTTTCTTGTACTGGAAGCCAAAACTGGATACAATATTCCAGATGTGGTCTCTATCTGAGATTAACAACAGTTTGAGTAGATTTTTGTGGCCTGAGAACAACTATTTCCACAAAATTCTCAGCATTACATAGCTTGCCATTTCAACCTGCTAACACAGAAGCACATTTAATGAACTTCTGCTATTATTTTAATCTGATTCAAACCTAATTCAAATCCATGTGAGAATACAGCTTTCTATAATCATAGATCTAGAAATTCAACCAGTCAGGCTCCTCACACTACTTTTCTCTAAGGACAAAACAACTTTTGTTTTAAGAAAGCACTGTGGAGAAAAAAACCAACATTGTTTAAGGAAGGGCATCACTTATCTCTAACCAGTAACAAATCATGTGTGTTCTGGAGAGAGAGGAGCTGGAAGTTACAGAGTATTCAGTATTTTATGCTTTTTTTATAAACTGAATCTTACACCTGTAATCAGCGTCACTTACTTATAATGAGGAGCCCTGTGGAAAGGAAGAAAAGTAACCTGATTATTTTGAACTGATTACAACATTGAAATTCCCCTTATTCTTGAGAATAATACTTGAAAGAAAGCTAGAAATGTGAAAGAAATACCTAGTGTGTATCTGCAGTATTATAAATCACCTTAGGATATCAATTTAAACATTTTTAGTGCCTTGCCATTCCAAGATTTTAAAGCCTTACTGCTAAGTATTCACTGTCTTTTTATTTTGGTTTAACTCCTTATTTTGCAAGAAGAAAGTAATAGAAATTTTATATAATAGAAGAATCTGAACATTAAGAAAGTAGAAAAAGAGCAACCTGAATTAAAAAAAAAAAAAAATCTCTCTGAATTAAAACCAGAAAAATCTCACTTTCTGTATTTACAAGGTACACTGGTGTTGCAAGTAACCTTGATTTGCCTAATTGAGAAAAGTGGTCACTTTGATAACTGAAAAGGTTTTTGCTATTTCTTATTTTAGAATAGAATAGAATAGAATAGAATAGAATAGAATAGAATAGAATAGAATAGAATAGAATGACTTCTCTGATGGTAAGATGTTACCTTAGGAAAAACATTTCCTAGACCTGACCTAGCTGGCCTTTTGAAAATAGTCATACAAAGTATAATGCAGATTAAAACTATCTGTTGGTGATGAACACAAATAAATTATATTAATTCACATGTGCTCAAGCATTTTCATGCTTTTCATAGTTGATTGAAAGGACAGTCTCATACTCTGAGACTGGCCAATTTTCCCCTTGAAATTTTCTAATAGAAAGGCATCATAAGATTATGTGAACAAAGCACTGAGAAACACAGTCATGTATATGTAGATCATGCAGTCATAGATTTGTGGATTTTTTTTTTTTTTAAAGCTGGATCAGTTCCTTGTTGTGATTTAGAGTATAACGATTTGTGCTGGCACAAATGAGAGACTGAGCATCAAAGAGAAGGGAGGTAGGTATTGCCACCAGAACTTATTTCTTGACACCCCTTCTAGAAGATGGGGTGCAGTTTCCTAATGGTGACTGTGGCAGTTAGAGATCATCTGCCTTGAACCAAATAGGCTGAACTGTCAGGAGTTTAGGCTGTTTTGATGAGCCCACAGGGCTGAATTGGGAACCCTGGTTAACTGCTCGGGCCAAAAGGGAGATTGACAAGAGTCCTAAATGTTGGCTGCAGACACTGATCACCCCAACTTGCTGTTTCTCCTGAGCTGGGCTAATGGTTCTTGTTAATTTCATTGTTTCCATGAAAACTGAAAGTCAATGAAAATAAATTTTGATACTCCCTGAATGAACCCTCTCCCCCATCTTCTTCCTTCAGTTCACACACCTTCAGATGTCTTTTCCCACACTAACTGATCTTTTTATTTTTATTCTTTAAAGCATGATTTTTTTTTAGGAACACATCTACATTTTCCACCCATGTCTAGCATTTGAATATACCTAAATGTTTATAAGCATTGCTTATGAGAGATCAATGGACTAAGATCACTCAGCTCATTTCATACATAGCAAGAAACAGCCCTCAGGCTAGGGACTTTCAATATATACTGACTTACTTTTCAGCTGAACCTCCCAGCACAGTGCTCATAACATATGACTAATCTCCTAAATTGTTATTTCACTGTATAGCTGTTGATACAGAACTTCTGGAAATGAACTATAAGTTTGAAAATTTGAAAACAATTGATTTAGTGTTACAGTTATATTGTCTTTGTTCTATTGTTTACAATGCATTAGAAAAGCAGCCTTTAAGGATATTTTACCCTGCTGAATATCAGGAGTTCTCTCTCATTAACAGTAAGAAATAGATTGACTCTTGAAAGATGGAGGATGCTTTGGCTAGGATATGACTTCTTGCCAGAATAAAAAGATGGAAAGTCATATAAGTTGAAAGGATGAAAGCAATTTGGCTGTTACAACTATAAATAAAAGGAGATTGGATATAAGATTTTTGTTTTCTAATGAACTTATTGACTTTTCTGACAGTTTGAAATAGCATCACCTGTAATCAGGTCATACACCTTCAGTCTGTGAAGCATTAAGATTTGAGGAACCTGCAATGACCAGTCATAAAAATACCCCATGAATAGCTTTGTGGAAGTCCTTTCTTCATAATGGTGTTATCCGACATGACAATCAGATCCTTGGAGTTGGTGTTTTATATCCTGCAGGGATTCTGCGCTCTTCCCTCTTTGGATGGCTACATGTCAGAGAAGCTGGTGGAAATTTAAAAAAAAAAAAAAAAAAAGGTAAAAAAAGATTAGGGCTCTTTTTGAAACTAGTGCAGTTTTCTAAGTTTTTCTGGTTTTAGAGCCAGTTCATAGAAGACAAAACTACTCAGACTCATCCGTTTAGGTCTAAGAGGACCTGGACGGAGTATAAACTACATCCTTAGCAAAATATAGTTTTATGTCACAAAGCTGGAGCAGGTACTTGGAGTGTGGTTAATATGAAGTAGGTATTTATTTCATATTTGTAAACTGGAGTTCATTTGGGCATATCTAAGTTGTCATGTGGGCAAGAACCCTGCCAACTCTTAAGAGTTTCCTAGTCCCACATGATGCATACATGTTAGTCTGCTACTATACTCTGCTCTGAAGAAAAATGAAGAGTTCTCCACCTAGGATAGTCATGCTCTCATTCTATTCTATGCAGTAGTGATGTGACTTAAGCCAGATATGGATTATTCAAAGTCTACTCTATTCCTCCAAAAGTGTTCTGAAAGGACTCACACTGTTGCATACCAATGTCTATCTCATGCTGCCTCATCCTCATGGCTGCACCAGAATATGTGGAGGGTATGAACTAGCTCTTCCATTCACAGTCTTCTTTTTGAGGAAATGGCAGCAGAACAAGCAAGCTAAAGGAGAGAGCAGTGAGGGCCTACAGCTGCAAAAGCCATGCTTGCACCCACTGCCTTCACTCTTCATAACAGAAAAAAATCTGCTTGTTTGTTCGGGAACTTTTTTTTTTTATTAATCATGGCTGATAACAGTACTAGGAGGTCAAAATATCTGGTCTAAAACTGCTACTCCATTTGATAAAAGGGGAGAATGTTGTTGAATGGGGAAATATAAAGAATGAGATGATTTAAGTTTATAAATCAGAGAGAGAAAGGAATGAAAGAAGACACATTTGTTCATGAGGGAGGGAGAGTAGAAGCTGAGGAGAACTAAAAGAGTCAAACATAAACCATAATACATAATAATACATAAATCAAATAAAACATAACAGTTTTATCGTCTTACATATACTATCAGATATGCCTTCCTTGACTACTTTTCCATCACAAAAGTAAAAGCACTGAGGTGATGGACTGTGTGAAGGAGAATGATCTGGATGCTTTCACTCCTGATGAATATGCTCTCCTGAGAACTCTGAAGAGTCCAGCAGAACATAGTGGTATGGCTAGGGTTAAGGTCACTGCTGCCAAATTTGTCTGTGAGTATCACTGACTGCCCATGATGTTGTGGCGAGTGCAGCAAGGCACACTCAGATTCTAGCCAGCATGATTCAGAACTCTGCTGAAGACCCTGCCTGGACTGTTGTTGTATAGACAGGGCTGCTTGACTCCATGGAGTAGAAAACAGGCAGCAGCAGTCAAGATGTAGATGTGTGCATAAGCATTGCTGAAGTTGATGGCCTCAGGATGAAAAAGTCTCCAACAAAGGACTCGAAATTTAAAAAAAAAAAAAATAGAAATCATGTAATTGTCCCATTAAGATCCAACGTAAATGTCAGTAGGTCATCTCAGTCAAGACTGAAGGGCTTCAGACATGTATACGTAAGTGACAGCTGAATATCATTTTTCAAGACAGTGATATTAGATGTTTCACCAAATCTCATTGAAATTGTGTAACTTTTGGTTGAAAGAGTAATACATTTGAGGAATGATGTCTAAATTACCTACTGGATCTAGACCTCAGCACCATGGGAATGTTAATCACTAATAAGTCTTCAAGATGACTACCAGATGGTCAGACAATACAAACACTTTTGACACAAATGCAGGGAAAAAGATATGTATTCACGTAATTGAAAGTTGTATCACTTATTTACAGGGAATAGTTTTCAGTCACTCAAATTTGCCTTATTTTGGCAAAAGCGCTCATCAAGCCACGTTCAATCATTTATCAGCAGTCCTGGGTAACCAGGGAGGTCCCAGTTGACTGGAAGTTAGCAAATGTGATGCCCATGTACACAAAGGGCAGGAAGGAGGATCTGGCGAGCTACAGGACTGTCAGTCTGACCTCGGTGCCAGGGAAGGTTATGGAGCAGATCATCGTGAGTGTCATCACGCAGCATGTACAGGACAACAAGGTGGTCAGGCCCAGTCAGTATGGATTTATGAATCTATCTCTTGAGGGAGATAGATTGGTGGAGCCGCACCCTACCGTCCCTGAGACAAAGGCAGCAGATGAAGGCTCCACGAGAAGCAGAGGATCCCCTGCCCTCTTGCCACCAGGCAGAAAGAGGGGACCTAAGCGATGGGAGGGAATGGAAACAGGTCCCTGCTCAGGGTGCCAGGCGAACCCCCGCCTGGCCTCCCTCACCTTCCCAGTTGCCTTTAAACAACAGATATGGGGCCCTGGATCTTGAGGGCCGGGCAAATGAGGATGTAGACGAAGGTCCATCCAGGAGGTTGCCTAGGGTGAGGCAGTCAGCCCCATGCATTATGACTGCCTCTGCTAAGAAAAAAAGGAGGGTAATTGTCGTAGGCGATTCCCTTCTGAGGGGAACAGAGGGCCCTATATGCCGACCGGACCCACCCCACAGGGAAGTCTGTTGCCTCCCTGAGGCCCGGGTCAGAGACATTACTAGGAAACTCCCTGGTCTGATACGGCCTTCTGACTACTACTCGCTGTTGGTTATACAGGCTGGCAGTGATGAGGTTGCAGAGAGTAGTCCTGCAGTGATCAAAAGGGACTTCAGGGCACTGGGGCGACTGGTTGAAGGATCGGGAGCACAGGTAGTGTTTTCCTCTATCCCTACAGTGGCAGGGAAGAATACTGAAAGGAGCAGGAAAACACACCTGATCAACGCGTGGCTCAGGGGCTGGTGCCATCAGAGGAATTTTGGCTTTTTTGATCATGGGGAGGATTACATGGCACCGGGCCTGCTGGCGGCAGATGGAGTCCAGCTGTCTCACAGGGGGAAAAGGATCATGGCTCATGAATTGGCAGGGCTCATTGAGAGGGCTTTAAACTAGGTTCGAAGGCGGAAGGGGATAAAACCAGGCTCACTAGAGATGAGCCTAGGGGTGGCGTGCCGATGCTGGGGGCGAAATCGATAGCCCAATTGAAGTGCATCTACACCAATGCACGCAGCATGGGCGGCAAGCAGGAGGAGCTGGAAGCCATTGTGCAGCAGGAGAGATATGACTTAGTCGCCCTCACAGAAACATGGTGGGGTGACTCTCACGATTGGAGTGCTGCAATGGATGTCTATAGACTCTTCAGAAGGGACAGGCGAGGAAGGAGAGGTGGTGGGGTGGCCCTGTATGTTAGGGAGTGTTTTGATTGTATAGAGCTCAACGATTGTGATGATGATACGGTTGAGTGTCTATGGGTAAGGATGAGGGGGAAGGCCAACGAGGCAGATAGAATCATAGAATCATAGAATCATTGAGGTTGGAAGAGACCTCTAAGATCATCGAGTCCAACCGTCAACCCAACACCACCATGCCCACTAAACCATGTCCCTAAGCGCCTCATCTACACGTCTTTTAAATACCTCCAGGGATGGGGACTCCACCACTTCCCTGGGCAGCCTCTTCCAATGTTTCACCACTCTTTCAGTAAAGAAATTTTTCCTTACATCCAATCTAAACCTCCCCTGCCGCAACTTGAGGCCATTTCCTCTCGTCCTATCGCTTGTTACTTCGGAGAAAAGACCAACACCCACCTCGCTACAACTTCCTTTCAGGTAGTTGTAGAGAGCGATGAGGTCTCCCCTCAGCCTCCTTTTCTCCAGGCTGAACAACCCCAGTTCCCTCAGCCGCTCCTCATAAGACTTGTGCTCCAGACCCCTCACCAGCCTCGTTGCCCTTCTCTGGACACGCTCCAGCACCTCAACGTCCTTCTTGTAGTGAGGGGCCCAAAACTGAACACAGTATTTGAGGTGCGGCCTCACCAGTGCCGAGTACAGGGGCACGATCACTTCCCTACTCCTACTGGCCACACTAGTTCTGATACAGGCCAGGATGCCATTGGCCTTCTTGGCCGCCTGGGCACACTGCCGGCTCATGTTCAGCCGGCTGTCGACCAACACCCCCAGGTCCTTTTCCGCCAGGCAGCTTTCCAGCCACTCTTCCCCAAGCCTGTAGCGCTGCATGGGGTTGTTGTGGCCCAAGTGCAGGACCCGGCACTTGGCCTTGTTGAACCTCATACAGTTGGCCTGGGCCCATCCATCCAGCCTGTCCAGGTCCCTCTGCAGAGCCTTCCTACCCTCGAGCAGATCAACACTCCCACCCAACTTGGTGTCGTCTGCAAACTTACTGAGGGTGCACTCAATCCCCTCATCCAGATCATCAATAAAGATATTAAACAAGACCGGCCCCAGTACTGAGCCCTGGGGAACACCGCTTGTGACCGGCCGCCAACTGGATGTAACTCCATTCACCACAGCTCTCTGGGCCCGGCCGTCCAGCCAGTTTTTGACCCAGCGCAGAGTACACCTGTCTAAGCCGTGAGCCGCCAGCTTCTCGAGGAGAATGCTGTGGGAGACAGTGTCAAAGGCCTTGCTGAAGTCCAGGTAGACCACATCCACAGCCTTTCCCTCATCCACTAGGCGGGTCACCTGGTCATAGAAGGAGATCAGGTTGGTCAAGCAGGACCTGCCTCTCATGAACCCGTGCTGGCTAGGCCTGATCCCCTGGTTGTCCCGCTCATGCCTTGTGAGCACCCTCAAGATGAGCCGCTCCATAATCTTCCCCGGCACCGAGGTCAGGCTGACAGGCCTGTAGTTCCCCGCATCCTCCTTCCGGCCCTTCTTGTGGATGGGCGTCACATTGGCAAGCCTCCAGTCTTCCGGAACCTCCCCCGTTAACCAGGACTGCTGATAAATGATGGAGAGCGGCTTGGCGAGCACCTCCGCCAGCTCCCTCAGCACTCTCGGGTGGATCCCATCCGGCCCCATAGACTTGTGAGTGTCCAGGTGGCATAGCAGGTCATTGACTGCTTCCTCCTGGATTACGGGGGGTTCATCCTGCTCGCCGTCCCTGTCTTCCAGCTCGGGGGGCCGAGTACCCTGAGGATAACTGGTCTGCCTGTTAAAGACTGAGGCAAAGAAGGCATTGAGTACCTCAGCCTTTTCCTCATCCTCAGTGACAATGTTCCCCCTTGCATCCAATAAAGGATGGAGATTCTCCTTGGCTCTCTTCTTGTCATTAATATATTTGTAAAAACTTTTTTTGTTGTCTTTAACGACAGCGGCCAGATTGCGTTCTAGCTGGGCTTTTGCCTTTCTCATTTCCTCTCTGCACGACCTAACGAGATCCCTGTACTCTTCTTGAGTCGCCTGCCCCTTCTTCCACAAGCGGTAAACTCTCCTTTTTTTCCTGAGTCCCAGCAAGAGCTCCCCGTTCAGCCAGGCCGGTCGTCTTCTCCGCCCATTCTTCTTACGGCGTACAGGGACAGCCTGCTCCTGCGCCTTTAAGACTTCCTTCTTGAAGATCGTCCAGCCTTCCTGGACCCCTTTGCCCTTCAGGACCGTCTCCCACGGGACTCTCTCAACCAGCGTCCTGAACAGGCCAAAGTCCGCCCTCCGGAAGTCCATGGTTGCAGTTTTGCTGCCCCCCCTCCTTACTTCACCAAGAAGCGAGAATTCTATCATTTCATGGTCGCTAAGCCCAAGACGGCCTCCGACCACCACATCTCCCACCAGTCCTTCTCTGTTGGTAAACAGCAGGTCGAGCGAGGCACCTCCCCTGGTAGGCTCACTTACCAGCTGTGTCAGGAAGTTGTCTTCCACACACTCCAGGAACCTCCTAGACTGCTTCCTCTCTGCCGTGTTGTATTTCCAGCAGACATCCGGGAAGTTGAAGTCCCCCACGAGAACAAGGGCTAGCGATTGAGAGACTTGTGCCAGCCGCTTATAGAACGCTTCATCCGCCCCTTCATCCTGGTTGGGTGGTCTATAACAGACTCCCAGCAGGATATCTGCCTCGTTGGCCTTCCCCCTCATCCTTACCCATAGACACTCAACCGTACCATCATCACAATCGTTGAGCTCTATACAATCAAAACACTCCCTAACATACAGGGCCACCCCACCGCCTCTCCTTCCTCGCCTGTCCCTTCTGAAGAGTCTGTAGCCATCCATTGCAGCACTCCAGTCGTGAGAGTCACCCCACCATGTTTCTGTGAGGGCGACTAAGTCATATCTCTCCCGCTGCACAATGGCTTCCAGCTCCTCCTGCTTGCCGCCCATGCTGCGTGCATTGGTGTATATGCACTTGAGCTGGGCTATCAATTTCGCCCCCGGCATCGGCACGCCACCCCTCGGCTCATCTCTAGCGAGCCTGGTTTTATCCCCTTCCCCCTTCGAACCTAGTTTAAAGCCCTCTCAATGAGCCCTGCCAATTCATGAGCCATGATCCTTTTTCCCTTGTGAGACAGCTGGACTCCGTCTGTCACCAGCAGGCCCGGTGCCATGTAAACATCCCCATGATCAAAAAAGCCAAAATTCCTCCGACGGCACCAGCCCCTGAGCCACGCGTTGATCAGGTGTGTTTTCCTGCTCCTTTCGGTATCCTTCCCTGCCACTGCAGGGATAGAGGAAAACACTACCTGTGCTCCCGATCCTTCAACCAGTCGCCCCAGTGCCCTGAAGTCCCTTTTGATCGCTGCAGGACTTCTCTCCACAACCTCATCACTGCCAGCCTGTATAACCAGCAGCGGGTAGTAATCAGAAGGCCGTACCAAACCAGGGAGCTTCCTAGTGATGTCTCTGACCCGGGCCCCAGGGAGGCAGCAGACTTCCCTGTGGGACGGGTCTGGTCGGCATATCGGGCCCTCTGTTCCCCTCAGAAGGGAATCGCCTATGACAATTACCCTCCTTTTTTTCTTAGCAGCGGCAGTCGTAATGCGTGGGGCTGACTGCCTCACCCTAGGCGACCCCCCGGATGGACCTTCATCTACGTCCTCGCTTGCCTCGCCCTCAAGTTCCAGGGCCCCATATCTGTTGTGTAAAGGCAACCGGGAAGGTGAGGGAGGCCGGGCAGGGGTTTGCCTGGCACGCCGAGCAGGGACCCGTTTCCATCCCCCCCCGTCGCTTAGGTCCCCTCTTTCTACCTGGTGGCAAGAAGGCAGGGGGTCCTCTGCTTCTCGCGGAGCCTCCACCTGCTGCCTCTGCCTCAGGGATGGTAGGGTGTGGCTCCACCAATCTATCTCCCTCTCACACTCCCGGATACTCCTCAACCTTTCCACCTCCTCCTTCAGCTCTGCCACCAGGCCGAGCAGATCATCCACCTGGTCACACCGCACACAGGTGGTGTCTCTGCTGCCCTCCGGCACAGCTGACAGGCTCAGGCACTCCCTGCAGCCAGAGACCTGGACAGCTGTATGCTTGCGTGTGAGCTCCGTCTGGGTCGCCACATTCCTTCTGGCGACGGCTTTCGGCCGAGTGGAAACCATAGCCGGTCCTCTTCTCGGAAGCCGACGATTACCAGTTGAGTTGACCTCTAGAGCCGGGAGTGGGGCTGCGCCTTGCCCGCTCGCCTTCCCTGCACGCCCTGCCTGCGCGAACTGCCGCGCAAACTGCCGCGCCACGCCCTTCTGACGCGCCACGTCCTGTTTGCCCGCCCTGTTCGCCGCGCTCCGGGTCGCTCGCGCTCCCTGGAGCTGCTCTTGTAAGTGAGGGGGTTTGGCCGCCGCCCCTCTTGTCCCCGCCCACGCTGAGTCAGAGCTGCCGCTCGTCAGGAACGCCCTCCTCCGGCTCGGGGAATGGCGGGGCTGGGGCTCCCTCTCGCTCCCTGCGCTTTTCCTTTTCGCGGGTTTGGCCGCGGTTTTTTGCCGCTTCAGGAAGGGTCCCCCGTCGCGATCCTCCGCTCCGGAGCCCTTCGCCTCGGTGGCTTCGAGCAGATATCCTGCTGGGAGTCTGTTATAGACCACCCAACCAGGATGAAGAGGCGGATGAAGCGTTCTACAAGCGGCTGGCAGAAGTCTCTCAATTGTTAGCCCTTGGTCTCGTGGGGGACTTCAACTTCCCGGACATCTGCTGGAAATACAACACGGCAGAGAGGAAGCAGTCTAGGAGGTTCCTGGAGTGTGTGGAAGACAACTTCCTGACACAGTTGGTAAGTGAGCCTACCAGGGGATGTGCCTCACTTGGCCTGCTGTTTACCAACAGAGAAGGACTGGTGGGAGATGTGGTGGTCGGATGCCGTCTTGGGCTTAGCGACCATGAAATGATAGAATTCTCGCTTCTTGGTGAAGTAAGGAGGGTGGGCAGCAAAACCGCAACCATGGACTTCCGGAGGGCAGACTTTGGCCTGTTCAGGACGCTGGTTGAGAGAGTCCCTTGGGAGACGGTCCTGAAGGGCAGAAGGGTCCAGGAAGGCTGGACGATCTTCAAGAAGGAAGTCTTAAAGGCACAGGAGCAGGCTGTCCCCATACGCCGTAAGAAGAACGGGTGGGGAAGACGACCGGCCTGGCTGAACGGGGAGCTCTTGCTGGGACTCAGGAAAAAAAGGAGAGTTTACCGCTTGTGGAAGAAGGGGCAGGCGACTCAAGAAGAGTACAGGGATCTCATTAGGTCATGCAGAGAGGAAATGAGAAAGGCAAAAGCCCAGCTAGAACGCAATCTGGCCGCTGTCATTAAAGACAACAAAAAAAACTTTTACAAATATATTAATGACAAGAAGAGAGCCAAGGAGAATCTCCATCCTTTATTGGATGCAAGGGGGAACATTGTCACTGAGGATGAGGAAAAGGCTGAGGTACTCAATGCCTTCTTTGCCTCAGTCTTTAACAGGCAGACCAGTTATCCTCAGGGTACTCGGCCCCCCGAGCTGGAAGATGGGGACGGCGAGCAGGATGAACCCCCCGTAATCCAAGAGGAAGCAGTCAATGACCTGCTACGCCACCTGGACGCTCACAAGTCTATGGGGCCGGATGGGATCCACCCGAGAGTGCTGAGGGAGCTGGCGGAGGTGCTCACCAAGCCACTCTCCATCATTTATCAGCAGTACTGGTTAACGGGGGAGGTCCCGGACGACTGGAGGCTTGCCAATGTGACACCCATCTACAAGAAGGGCCGGAAGGAGGATGCGGGGAACTACAGGCCTGTCAGCCTGACCTCGGTGCCGGGGAAGATGATGGAGCGGTTCATCTTGAGGGCGCTCACAAGGCATGTGCGGGACAACCAGGGGATCCGGCCTAGCCAGCACGGGTTCATGAGAGGCAGGTTCCTGCTTGACCAACCTGATCTCCTTCTATGACCAGGTGACCCGCCTAGTGGATGAGGGAAAGGCTGTGGATGTGGTCTACCTGGACTTCAGCAAGGCCTTTGACACCGTCTCCCACAGCATTCTCCTCGAGAAGCTGGCGGCTCACGGCTTAGACAGGTGTACTCTGTGCTGGGTCAAAAACTGGCTGGACGGCTGGGCCCAGAGAGTTGTGGTGAATGCAGTTCAATCCAGTTGGTGGCTGGTCACGAGCAGTGTTCCCCAGGGCTCATTTTTGGGGCCGGTCTTGTTCAATATCTTTATCAATGATCTGGATGAGGGGATTGAGTGCACCCTCAGTAAGTTTGCAGATGACACCAAGTTGGGTAGGAATGTTGATCTGTTTGTGGAAAGGAAGGCTCTGCAGAGGGACCTGGACAGGCTGGATGGATGGGCCCAGGCCAACTGTATGAGGTTCAACAAGGCCAAGTGCCGGGTCCTGCACTTGGGCCACAACAACCCCATGCAGCGCTACAGGCTTGGGGAAGAGTGGCTGGAAAGCTGCCCAGCAGAGAAGGACCTGGGGGTGCTGGTCGACAGCTGGCTGAACATGAGCCAGCAGTGTGCCCAGGCAGCCAAGAAGGCCAATGGCATCCTGGCCTGTATCAGAAATAGTGTGGCCAGCAGGAGTAGGGAAGTGATTGTGCCCCTGTACTCGGCACTGGTGAGGCCGCACCTCGAATACTGTGTTCAGTTTTGGGCCTCTCACTACAAGAAGGACGTTGAGGTGCTGGAGCGTGTCCAGAGAAGGACAACAAAGCTGGTGAGGGGTCTGGAGAACAAGTCTTATGAGGAGTGGCTGAGGGAACTGGGGTTGTTTAGCCTGGAGAAAAGGAGGCTCAGGGGAGACCTCATCGCTCTCTACAACTACCAGAAAGGAGGTTGTAGCGAGGTGGGTGTCAGTCTCTTCTCCCAAGCAACAAGCGATAAGACAAGAAAAAATGGCCTCAAGTTGCGCCAGGGGAGGTTTAGATTGGATGTAAGGGAAAATGTCTTTACTGAAAGAGTGGTTAAACATTGGAAGAGGCTGCCCAGGGAAGTGGTTGTGTCACCATCCTTGGAGGTATTTAAAAGATGTGTAGACATAGTGCTTAGGGACATGGTTTAGTGGTGGACTTGGCAGTGTTAGGTTAATGGTTGGACTTAGTGATCTTAGAGGTCTTTTCCAACCTAAACAATTCTATGATTCTATGATTCTATGAGTCTATGGTTCTATGAGTCTATGAAAAGAACAAAAATTTTTGAAAAAGGTTTTTCTGGGTTTTATTACCATGGGTTCTCCCACTCAGACTTTTAATATGATGCATTTATAGACTATTAGAAATGCAATTGAATAGATAAATAACATTAGTCCAGATTTTAATGACATTCATTTTGCTTCAGGTCACAGAGGTTGTGTGTATAAGATCAGATACAGGTTATATTCATTTGCCTATCAGTTATACATGGAATAGGTTAGGTATCAGGTATTTAAATAAGTATTTAAATTAAAATATTTTTCTTCTCTCTGTTCTTGGAAGGATAGCAACGTTTTTTGCTGTTAATATATGTATTGTGAGCAAATAAATAATTTGAATGCTGCTTTACTAATGTAAATATAGAGAACTCATGAGGAATAACAACTAAAAGAAATTTTTGAACCAAGTAGTTTATTAATGATTTATTTGATAGAAACATCTTTCAAGTAGATGAGCTCTGGATGCTGTTACCATGGATCAAAGAAATGACAAAGCAAGAGCATTTGAGATAAGGGAAGGGTAAGGAAGAAGGCACCAGAGAATGGGAGTGGCAATAGAACTGATCTACATTTCTGAATGTAAGAGATTAAGTGGTTTTTTCTCGGTTTTTCCTGACTGCACTTTGTCTTCTTAAAATGCAAAGTTTGAAGTCTTTTTACCTTTTTTTTTTAAGCTTCCTTAAGCTTGTATGTCACAACTAAACTTCTGAAGTAGCTTTCTTTCCCCACTTTTTTCCTCTTTCACCGTTCTAAAATAAGTATTCATTGGGCACATTGATGTCAGAAATTTTTGATCTTCAGTATTACATGAATACTGCATTAGTACTGTCATCTTTGGATCATATTTCCAGAGAGGAAAGAAGAAGGAAAAAAATCAAATTTTTTTTCCTTCATGAACATATACAAAATAGAGCGTACAAATGTGGCAGCTCTGTGGGGGTGCAGAGTTCCTTGTCTGAAACTACAATCTACCAGACAAAATAAAACAGGGCAGCACAATTTCTGCAGCCAGTTCCAGAGAGGAAGCTTAAGGATTGGTAACAGTAAATAAAGCCATCCATGACACTTGAAAGTAATTACATCATCGGAGGTTAAACTAATCTAAACTAAAAGCATTTAAGTCATTTAAAGTAGATCTTAGAGTAAACTTGATGGAGGGAAATTTTTTTCTTTAAATAAATGATACTTTGAAAGAATAATCATGTTAATGCACTGAGGGCTGTGTCTGAGTCACTTATAAAGGAAATCAACACATTGCACAAGAAAATAGAAATTCTAATTAATCATAAGTGACAGAACCAGGAAGGACTTTTCACATTGCACATTCTGATCCTCAGCATTTTCAGGAGTACTCATTACTATTTAAAGTAAGCTAGTTTCAAACATAGGCAGTCTTCATTGTCCGAAATTCTTTTGTAATATGTGAGTCTTCTTGACTACTTTCCTTGTTAATAACCCTTTTCCTTCCCTCCCCCCCCTTTTTTTTTCCCTATACAGCTCGGACTTCTCCTTTTTTAGCTTTTGGCTGTTGCTCTTTCTCCTGTCATTTTCTAAGGCTGTGAATAATTCATTTCTTTGATTTCTATTGTTATGTTGTAGGATCTTACATTTTAGGCATTGATCGTATCTTAATATTGATTGAGCCTTGCTGAAGTACATCATGTTTGGCTTCAGTCTTTTTATATTCAGAACACTTATATCACTTTTTCAAACCTTTAATTTTATTTCCCACAATAATTCTTATATCTTTCAAACTGTGAATAGAAGAACTCCGTATATGAATACAAATTTTAAGCATTAAAGCTATGTAATTGTCCTGGTTTCGGCAGCGATAGGGTTAATTTCCTTCCTAGTAGCTGGTACAGTGCTGTGTTTTGGATTTAGGATGAGAACAAAGTTGATAACGCACTGATGTTTTAGTTGTTGCTGAGCAGTGCTTACACTAGTCAAGGACTTTTCAGCTTCCCGTGCTCTACTGACTGAGAAGGCTGGAGGTGCACAAGAAGCTGGGAGGGGGCACAGCCAGGACAGCTGACCCAAACTGGCCAAAGGGACATTCCATACCATGTGACGTCATGCTCAGTACATAAACTGGGGAAAGCTGGCCGGGGGGGGCCGCTGCTCAGGGACTGGCTGGGCATCAGTCAACAGGTGGTGAGCAATTGTACTGTGCATCACTTGTTTTGTGTAGTAGTATTATTATTATCATATTATTATTATTATTGTTATCATTTTATTTCAATTATTAAACTGTTTTTATCTCAACCCACGAGTTTTTCTCACTTGTGCTCTTCCAATTCTCTCTCCCATCCCACCGGGTGGGGAGAGTGAGTGAGCGGCTGCATGGTGCTTAGTTGCCGACTGAGGTTAAACCACGACAGTAATATATCATTATTACTTTACTGAAATGCAGCATTGGTGTTTACTTCATATCAGCAACACAGTGAACACTTGTATTTGTTTGCTGTATTATTCCTGGATATTTCAGACTTATCAGTTGTATTCTGAAGTTTTTAGCTGTGCTGTTTACTTCTTTCTCTCCCACCATGTGGTGATCTAGAAGAAAGAGATTAGCAACCTAAGGTATGCAGAAAGTGTCTGGCTGGTTTGCATCAGGGCTTACAGTGATTACTGCTTGAAGAAGAAATAGCTCCCGCATCCTGGCTCTAGGACCCACTAAATTTGTGTACAAATCTTGCTACAAGTCAGCTAAACTTTGAAAGGGGCAGGCTGATGCTCAACCTCATGTTTCTATGAGAAGCAGCTCTTATCTACGGCTGAGCGCCCATTAAAGCTGCCATTTTCATAGAAGCAATATACTATATACAAGAAGTTACTCCCATCTCCTGTTGAGGTTCAGTTCAGGCACTTTGCTATTTTAGCAAAATACTTAATTTTATTTGTTTTTCCCAGAATAAAATCAGGTTTTTGCAATGGAAAAAAGTTCCACTTCAGGGGAAATAAAAAAGTCAGTTGTTCTTCAGAGAATAGTTCTGTTATTGTTTAGTGCATAAAGGTTTCTGAATTCAACCATCAACATGGTTATAAATTTTATAACAAGGTAAAAAAAGAGAAAATATCAGAGGAGGATAATCCTTCTTTTCATATTTATTTACTTGTTTCTTTTCTTCAACTCTGTACTGTGTTACTTGTCATGGTAACTCATTCAGATGATTCATTCCAGCATTCATATATAATCCTTCTTATATTTGTTTTGCAATAAAATACAAATAGGTATTTAGATAAAAGAAGTGCAGTTCAGAAAATCTTTTGAGATTAAGCAAGGAAAGCAGCAATCAACACATGAAAGAAAACATCTAATTTGAAATACACAATATCAAGACTTTGCTGAGAGACATGTAAAGTATTACTAACAGAAATGCAAATGCATTTGAAATTCAAGCTGAGACTAGTGTTTTCTGTATTAGTATATGCTTGAAAATGGTCTCAGATTTGTGGAAATTAGTAGTGGAAGTTGATGTCTTTTGTAGCTAACTGCATCATCTGAATCTGCAGATTATGCAGTTAAAACTGCAATTTATATTTTTCTTTGCTAACATTATTAACATTTGAAGACCAGGGAAAAAAATATATGTGTGCATTCATATTCCAAATCTAAAAGAATGTGTATCTACTAATCAGTTCCCTCCAACTTAAAACCTGTGTTTTTGGGAAATTATTCACAAAAGGGAACATTGAGCAGATACACAACTCCCTTCTGCATGGTCGCTATGGCTACACCTGTGCTGCTAAATGAAGTATGATGAGGCATATTGCCAGACACAAAGGCCAATGGGTCCAGAGCAGTGGGCATGTATGTTTATAAACTCTCTCAGCCTCCAAAGACAGCCAGGGATGGTTCTTGGGGTGTCCTAACTTCTAAGCTGTGCCTGAGAAGCGTTTGGGGCAGTGCTAGTTTACGCAGTCCCAAAATCCTAAATGTCAAGGACTATTCTGATCATTCACTAGTGCAGAAAAATGAACTGCAATGTCCAGGAATTAAACATGGTTCTGTTTAATTCATTAATCCAGCCATAGCTCAGGGACATAGTGGTGCTACCTGGGTTACCCAAAAAGGGTGCAACAACCCAAGATATGACTGAGCAGCACAGGCATCATGTACTAAGATAAGAACTTGTTAGTAATGTTGAAGCCTGACTCTTTAGCCTGGATCAGCAACCTTGGCAACACGCAGCTCCATGAATTCATCGTATAGGCTGTCTTGATAGCCTCAAGGAAAGGGAAAGCCTCAGCAGGGATACTGGTACTTGGTGCTAGATAAAACAGAGTGAACGTAAGACTCCCTAAAGCAAAACTTCAGTGACTGAAACTATCCATTCCTAGCCATTGTTCTCTTTGTACGGGTAAATTATCTCATGCAGTTCATTAACCAATGTGGGGCTTCACCTGAGCTCTCAATGAGGCCAAACTATTCCATAAATTAGGACAATAGCAGGGTTTTCTCCTATTTTCATTTCTTGGTTTTTGCACTGATATACAAGACAGTAACGTGTCCAGATTTACACAAAATATTTAGAGGTGAAGTTGCATAGGGATTTATATACATATATACACATATAAGAAATTTTAATGTTGGAATCATCTCTCTGTATTAAAAAATATTAAAATACTAAATTTTATTGAAAAGGAGTCTCCATATTGACACAGAGAAGGACTCTGATACAGTAGAAGCACAGAAGAACTTTTTTCCAGTATTCCTCATTTCAAGTATAAAGAATAGAGCTGGAATCAGCAGTAGCTCCAGAACTCTGATGACCTCCATGTCAGGGCCCAAAAGGCACCAATGGGCCTGCCTGTCCCTGCCCAGTCCCCTCAGGGTCTCCCCCCACCCTGCCCAGGACCCCCTTTCAGACTCCATGGGGTCTCCCTGCATCCTGCCCACAGCCCACGACCCCATTTCTGCCCCACCCAGTGCTGTCAACACCCATCCCAGTGACTCCACAGCAGGGCTAGTCTCCAACCCCTCACAACCCTTCCCTGCCTGGCCATAGGCCCCACCAAGCCAGGCCCACCTGCAGGCCTACGTCCCAGCCTGGCCTCAGGATGTCCCGGTCCCCAGGGAGATGACCGATACCTGGGGCTGGGACTGCCCCAGTGCCCTCTGGCTGCCTGCTCCTGTCTGGGGCGCTGGGACGGGCCCTGCCTGCCAGGCCCTGCCCTGACACCACCACAGGGGAGCCTCCACAGCTCCCGGTGCCTGGTCCCCAGTGAGCCACCAGACCATCTGGCACCCTGACACTTAAACATTTTATATGTATATCCCTTGTATAAAGGAGCCAGATTTTTTTTAGCCTGCATATATAAAGAGGCCAAGAGGGTGATTGTTGCTATATAAGGAACAAAACCAAATGTGTGTATTGCATGATTCTTAAGGCTACGCTGGCATTAGTAATTACATTTATTCAGGAATGTCCCCAGGTTTTGAGGCTGACTGTCACTCACTGGCATAATGGAGACGTGGTGGGATGGCTCCTATGACTGGAGAGAGGAGAGGTGCTACACTGGACCTTGTTCTCACCAACAAGGAGGGGCTGGTGGGGAATGTGAAGCTCAAGGGCAGCCTGGGCTGCAGCGACCACAAAATGGTGGAGTTCAAGATCCTTAGGGCACCAAGGAGGGCGCACAGCAAGCTCACTACCCTGGACTTCAGGAGAGCAGGCTTTGGCCTCTTCAGGGATCTGTTTGGTAGAGTGCCATGGGACAAAGCCCTGGAGGGAAGAGGGCCCAGGAAAGCTGGGTAATATTCAAGGATCACCTCCTTCAAGCTCAGGAGCCATGCATCCCAACAAAGAGGAAGTCAGGCAAAAATGCCAGGAGGCCTGCATGGATGAACAAGGAGCTCCTGGACAAACTCCAACACAGAAAGGAAGCCTACAGAGGGTGGAAGCAAGGACAGGTAGCCTGGGAGGAATACAGGGGAATTGTCTGAGCAGCCAGGGATCAGGTTAGGAAAGCTAAAGCCCTGATAGAATGAAATATGATAGAATGAAATCTATCAGGTTGATCTATCAGGTGAAATCTATCTATCTGTGCGGTGTGACCAGGAGGATGATCTGCTCAGCCTGGTGGCAGAGCTGAAGGAGGAGGTGGAAAGGTTGAGGAGTATCCGGGAGTGTGAGAGGGAGATAGATTGGTGGAGCCGCACCCTACCGTCCCTGAGGCAGAGGCAGCAGATGGAGGCTCCGCGAGAAGCAGAGGATCCCCTGCCTTCTTGCCACCAGGTAGAAAGAGGGGACCTAAGCGACGGGGGGGGAATGGAAACAGGTCCTGTTCTTTATGCACCAGGGGAGTTTTAGATTGGACGTGAGGAAAAATTTCTTTACTGAAAGAGTGGTTAAACATTGGAACAGGCTGCCCAGGGAAGTTGTGGAGTCCCCATCCCTGGAGGTATTTAAAAGACGTGTAGATGAGGCACTTAGGGACATGGTTTAGTGGGCGTGGTGGTGTTGGGTTGACGGTTGGACTCGATGATCTTAGAGGTCTTTTCCAACCTCAATGATTCTATGATTCTATGATTCTAAATCTGGCCAGGGACATCAAGGGCAACAAGAAAAGATTCTATAGGTGCGTTGGGGATAAAAGGAAGACAAAGGAAAATGTGGGCCCTCTCCAGAATGAAATGAGAGACCTGGTCACCTGGGATATGGAGAAGGCGGAGGTACTCAACGACTTTTTTGCCTTGGTCTTCACTGGCAAGTGCTCAAGCCACACCGCCCAAGCCACAGAAGGCAAAGGCGGGGACTGGGAGAATGAAGAGCCGCCCACTGTAGGAGAAGGTCTGGTTCAGGACTATCTAAGGAACATGAAGGTGTACGAGTCCATGGGATCTGATGAGATGCATCCACAGGTCCTGAAGGAACTGGCAGATGAAGTTGCTAAGCCACTATCCATCATAGTTGAGAAGTCGTGGCAGTCTGGTGAAGTTCCCACTGACTGGGAGAGTGGAAACATAACCCCTATTTTTGAAAAGGGAAAAAAAGAAGACCTGGGGAACTACAGGCCAGTCAGTCTCACCTCTGTGCCTGGGAAGATCACAAAGCATATCTTCCTGGAAACTATGCTAAGGCATATGGAAAATAAGGAGGTGATTGGTGACAGCCAACATGGCTTCACTAAGGAAAAATCATGCCTGACAAATTTGGTGGACTTCTGCAATGGGGTTACAGCGTTGGTGGATAAGGGAAGAACAACTGATGTCATCTACCTGGACTTGTACAAAGCATTTGACACTGTCCTGCACGACATCCTTTTCTCTAAATTGGAGAAGACATGTATTTGATGGATGGACCACTCAGTGGATAAGGAATTGGCTGGATGGTTGCATTCAAAGAGTTGCAGTCAGTGGCTTGATGTCCAAGTGGAGACCAGTGACCAGTGGCATTCCTCAGGGGTTGGTACTGGGACCGGTGCTGTTTAACATCTTTGTCGGGGACATGGACAGTGAGATGGAGTGCACCCTCAGCAAGTTTGCTGACAACACCAAGCTGTGTGGTGAAGTTGACATGCTGGAGGGATGGGATGCCATCCAGAGTGACCTGGACAAGCTTGAGAGGTGGGCCTGTGCAAACCTCATGAAGTTCAACAAGGCCAAGTGCAAGGTCCTTCACATGGGTTGGGGCAATCCCAAGCAAAATACAGGCTGGGCAGAGAATGGACTGAGAGCAGCCCTGAGGAGAAGGACTTGGGGGTGTTGGTTGATGAGAAGCTCAACATGACCTGACAATGTGCACTTGCAGCCCAGAAAACCAAATGTATCCTGGGTTGCATCAAAAGAAGCGTGACCAACAGGTCAAGGAAGGTGATTCTCCCTCTCCACTCTCGTGAGACCCCACCTGGAGTACTGCGTTCAGCTCTGGGGCCGTCAACATAAGAAGGTCATGGACCTGTTGGAGTGAGTCCATAGGAGGGCCATGAAGATGATCAGAGGGCTGGAGCACCTCTCCTACGAAGACAGGTTGAGAGAGTTGGCATTGTTCAACCTGAAGAAAAGAAGGCTCCGGGGAGACCTTATAGCAGCTTTCCAGTACCTGAAAGGGGCCGACAAGAAAGCTGGAAAGGGACTTTTTACAAGTAGTGATAGAACAAGGGGTAATGGCTTTAAAATGAAAGAGGATATATTTAGATTCAATATAAGGAAGAAATTCTTCACTATGAGGGTGGTGAGGCACTGGACCAGGTTGCCCAGAGCAGTTGTGGATGCTCGTTCCCTGGAAATGTTCAAGGCCAGGTTGGATGGGGCTTTGAGCATCCTGGTCTAGTGGAAGGTGTCCCTGCCCATGGCAGGGGGGTTGGACTAGATGATCTTTAAGGTCCCTTCCAACCCAAACCATTCTATGATTTTATGATTCTAAATGGACTGAATTTTTGCTCACAGAGCATGGACTCCACCAGAGGCTGGCTGCATGCAGCCTGTCTAATAAGAATGGTCTTTTGAATGGTCTGACTCCTGAGCTGCTCCTGGGAAGTTAATCTCACAAATGTAAAGCAGCTGAATATTCCCCATGTTACAACACAAAGGAAGGAAGAGAATGAGGTATATATATCACTGTACATCTCTACCTTTCTCATTACACATGGACTATGACCGAGAATAATTTAGAAAGTAGGTCTGCCTTCCATCCCAATGCAGGCATATGGAATATATACTTCTGAACTGGATTAACAAGTGACCTACTTGAGCCTTGTAGATTATGCTATGCTGAACATCCATATTTATATGCAAAGTAAGAAATGCAAAACTTCCTACAAAAGTGAAAATGTGCATAAAGAATTCCTTCATTTATTGTTGTACAGAACATTGTTAAATAAAGATACCCATAACTTGCTGGACAAGACAAAAACTAAATGATGTCTAAAACTACCAGCTGCTACTACTGCTTATTGCATAGCAACAGCACATCAATCTAAAACCACCTCTAATTTCTACAAGAATGTGAACATGATACACAGCAGCATTATGGTTAAACTCATAGCTCTTTCATTAACTGAGCTATTAAACTTCAAACATACATTACAGACCGTTTTAACACGTTAGGTGACACAGAAATCTCCGCTTTGTTTGTGAATTTACTCTTGGGTGTAAAATTATTGACTAATATAATTGTTTATTAATAAAATAATAGTATTGGAGGCATAGTTTTTACATCTACATTAGATAACAAACAAACAAAAAAAATAATGCCAGAAGGAAACAAATCTAAGAAAGGCTTAAACCAATGCATTTGCTGATATCTACAAACATTTAATTTACATCAATGTATATCCAGTTATTAAGAGATATACATAAAAATGTTAGCTCTGTCAAATTGAACTTAAGGATCCTATAATATATTTAAAAATATATAATTTGAGTATTCTGAAAATACAAAGAGCAAAATATAAAATGCCAAATATTCCAGGTTCATCATCCCACTCAGTTTTAAACCATAAACATTACATTTATGTAGATCTTCAAAAAGAAAATCTGATTCATCCTGCTGAGCTGATATGCTCAGTTAAACTTCTTATGTTAATGGACTTATCTTTATAGCTGATACAGAGGAATAAGCTTTTTCTAGAAGTCACTGTAGATTTTCTGCCTCTTCCAATGTGCAGAACAGCAATGTGCAGGTGAACTTACTGGTTAGATCAAAACTTCAAGAGAAACACTGTAAAGGTCTGAACTTCCCTTATTCTGTCAGAATAATCCTTCTTTTGGGAGAAGACAACAGTGTCACCAAAAGACACCAGCTCCTCCCCACCTCCTGTCTGTAGCAGTATCTTCTCCGGTGTGACTCAGTGGCGGTTTATTCTTCTCTTTCTTCCCACCTCTTCTGCTTCTTACAGCTCAGCCCAACTCTGTTCTTTTACCTGTAACTGTTACTGAGAAGGACTAACTGAAGACAGACTAACAGCAGCAGACTCAGTTCTCAGGAACACCATAATGTTTTTGCTCAACATTATCCTAACAAAGTGGTATCTTGGCCGTCTGCCCAGTTACCAGTTTGGGGCCAGTTATGTTCTCCCTGAAGAAAAGAGTATTTTGACAAGTTTAGCCTGTGAGTTTTATTCAGCTCTGTATCTCATCCTGCTCGCTTCCCATCAACCTCCAAGATTTTCTTACATCTCCAAAATCCTGCAACAGTGAAATAAACAGTGGATATACTGATCTGCCTTCTCTTTAGCATTGGGAAAGACTACCAGTTGCACTGTAAATAATTCTGGTTATGGAGTTTGTATTACCTAAGAACTTAGAAAGTTCCAGAAGATACTATTTGTTGGAACCTTGCCAAATCTTACGTTTGGACACTAAATTATGAGTTATGTTTTTAAGTTAATAATTTTGTAAGTACTTAACATCACATAATTCAGATCATTGGCTATTCTCACCCAAAATCAAATCCCCTTGAGGCACACATTGGACTTCCCCATCCTCCCGCATTATCCACCAAGTGAACCCAGGTCCTTGAGCAAAAGCAATCCCACGGATGGGTTTGCCTCTGCCCGAGGCAGGAATAACCCAGACTGTTTTCCCCAACATATTTTTCAGGTGCACTACAGGGACTTTATTCCCATCTACAGTACGTAAAAGTTCTGACTGGGCAGGGCCTGCTCGATGGGCAGATCCCCGAGTGTTGACTAACCAGGTGGCCTTTGCTAAATGCGTATCCCAATGTTTGAACATCCCGCCACCTATTGCTCTCAGCGTAGTCTTTAACAGTCCATTGTACCATTCAATTTTCCCAGAGGCTGGTGCATGATAGGGGATGTGATACACCCACTCAATGCCGTGCTCTTTGGCCCAGGTGTCTATGAGGTTGTTTCGGAAATGAGTCCCATTGTCTGACTCAATTCTTTCTGGGGTGCCATGTCGCCATACGACTTGCTTTTCAAGGCCCAGGATAGTGTTCCGGGCAGTGGCATGGGGTACGGGATATGTTTCCAGCCATCTGGTGGTTGCCTCCACCATTGTAAGCACGTGGCGCCTGCGTTGGCCGGTTTGTGGGAGTGTGATATAATCGATCTGCCAGGCCTCCCCATATTTATGTTTCAACCATCGTCCTCCATACCACAGAGGCTTTAACCGCTTGGCTTGCTTGATCGCAGCGCATGTTTCACATTCATGGATAACCTGTGCAATAGTGTCCATGGTCAAGTCCACCCCTCGATCACGAGCCCATCTGTATGTTGCATCTCTTCCTTGGTGGCCTGAGGTGTCATGGGCCCACCGAGCTAGAAATAATTCACCCTGATGTTGCCAGTCCCGATCCACCTGAGCCACTTCAATCTTAGCAGACTCATCCACCTGCTGGTTGTTCTGATGTTCTTCAGTGGCCCGACTCTTGGGTACGTGAGCATCTACGTGACGGACTTTTACAACCAGGTTCTCCACCCGGGCAGCAATATCTTGCCACAATGCGGCAGCCCAGATGGGTTTGCCTCTGCGCTGCCAGTTGCTCTGCTTCCATTGCTGCAACCACCCCCACAGGGCATTTGCCACCATCCATGAGTCAGTATAGAGATAGAGCACTGGCCACTTTTCTCGATCAGCAATGTCTAAAGCCAGCTGGATGGCCTTTACTTCTGCAAACCGACTCGATTCACCTTCTCCTTCAGCAGTTTCTGCAACTTGTCGCATAGGACTCCATACAGCAGCTTTCCACCTCCAATGCTTTCCCACAAGACGACAGGACCCATCAGTGAACAGGGCATATTGCTTCTCATTTTCTGGCAGTTCATTATACATTGGGGCCTCCTCAGCACGCGTTACCCCTCCTCTGGTGATATTCCAAAATCTTTGCCCTCTGGCCAATCCATGATCACTTCCAGGATTCCTGGGCGACTGGGGTTTCCTATTTGAGCCTGTTGTGTGATCAGTGCGACCCACTCACTCCACGTAGCATCAGTTGCATGATGTGTACAGGGGACCCTCCCTCTGAACATCCAGCCTAGCACCGGCAGTCGGGGTGCCAGGAGGAGCTGTGCTTCAGTGCCGATCACTTCTGAAGCAGCTCAAACCCCTTCATATGCTGCTAATATCTCTTTTTCAGTTGGAGTATAGCGGGCCTCGGATCCTCTGTATCCCTGACTCCAAAACCCTAGGGGTCGACCTCGAGTCTCCCCTGGTGCTTTCTGCCAGAGGCTCCAGGTAGGGCCGTTCTCCCCAGCTGCGGTGTAGAGCACATTTTTTACCTCTTGCCCTGCCCCAGACTGGCCCAAGGGCTACTGCATGAACTATCTCCCGTTTAATTTGTTCAAAAGCTTGTAGTTGCTCAGAGCCCCATTTGAAATCGTTCTTCTTTCGGGTCACTTGATAGAGAAGGTTTACAATCAGACTGTAATTTGGAATGTGCATTCTCCAAAAACCCACGACGCCTAAGAAAGCTTGTGTTTCCTTTTTGCTAGTTGGTGGAGACATGGCTGTTATTTTGTTGATCACATCCATTGGGATCTGACGACGTCCATCTTGCCATTTTATTCCTAAAAATTGGATCTCCTGTGCAGGTCCCTTGACCTTACTTTGTTTTATGGCAAAACCGGCCTTCAGCAGGATTTGGACTATTTCCTTCCCTTTCTCAAAAACTTCTCCTGCTGTGTTGCCCCACACGATGATATCATCAATGTATTGCAGGTGTTCTGGAGCTCCACCCTGTTCCAGTGCAGTCTGGATCAGTCCATGGCAAATGGTAGGGCTGTGTTTCCACCCCTGGGGCAGTTGGTTCCAGGTGTACTGGATGCCCCTCCAAGTGAAAGCAAACTGTGGCCGGCACTCTGCTGCCAAAGGGATTGAGAAAAACGCATTAGCAATATCAACTGTGGCCTACCACTTGGCTGCCTTTAACTCCAGTTCGTATTGAAGTTCTAGCATGTCTGGCACAGCAGCACTCAGTGGTGGCGTGACTTCATTTAGGCCACGATAGTCTACTGTTAGTCTCCACTCTCCATTAGACTTCCGCACTGGCCATATGGGACTGTTAAAGGGTGAGCGAGTCTTGCTGATCACTCCTTGGCTCTCCAGTCGATGAATCAGCTCTTGAATGGGAATCAAGGAGTCTCGGTTGGTGCGATATTGCCGCCAGTGCACTGTGGTGGTAGCGATTGGCACTTGTTGGTCTTCGACCTTCAGCAACCCCACAACAGAGAGGTCCTCCGAGAGACCAGGCAAGGTAGACGGCTGTTTAATTTCCTCCATCTCCAAGGCAGCTATACCAAAAGCCCACCAGTACCATTTTGGGTCCTTGAAATACCCTCTCCTGAGGTAGTCTATGCCAAGGATGCACGGAGCATCTGGGCCAGTCACAATGGGGTGCTTCTGCCACCGATTCCCAGTTAGACTCACTTCGGCTTCCAATACAGTTAGCTGTTGGGATCCCCCCATCACCCCAGAAATACAGATGGGTTCTGCCCCTATATAGCTTGATGGCATTAGGGTACACTGTGCACCGGTGTCTACTAGAGCCTTATACTTCTGTGGGTCTGATGTGCCAGGCCACCGAATCCACACAGTCCAGTAAACCCGGTTGTCCCTTTCCTCCCCCTGGCTGGAGGCAGGGCCCCTCTAATCCTCATCACAGTACTCATTTCTCATTTCTTGTACGTACGAGTCAGAAGTTTCTTCATTAAGATCAGGAGTAAGATCAGCCCTTCTACTCTCTCTGGGGAACTGCCCGCTGGAAACTGGAGCAGCAATTTTCCTGGAAGAACCTCTTTCTGTGATTGTTTTCCCTTGTGATTCACGTACCCGTGCCCCTAGGGCTGCGGTAGGTTTCCCATCCCACTTCCTCATGTCCTCTCCATGGTCACGCAGATAAAACCATAGGGTGCCCCGTGGTGTGTACCCTTTATATTCTCTCTCTTGAGCAAAAGAACGCTTACTTCTAATAGCCGAGATACTGGTCCGTACAGGTGAGGAGTAGGACCTATCCTCTCTGAGTTGCTGGATCTCCCGGGACAGTTTCTCCACAGCCGAGATGATGGAGGAAGAAAGACTTTCCTCGTATTGCCGGAGTTGACTAGCCAATTCATCCACTCTTTGTTCCTCTCCATCTTTCCAGGTCATCACTGCCAATGAATTGGCGTATGACGATGGTGAGCTCCTTATAAACTTCCGCCACATGGGTCGTGTGCACTTGACTTTGTCTGGATCTTTGGATAGTTGTTCCTTGTTCAGGTCATCATAAATCACCTCCAGCACAGCTAATTCTCTCAGAAACTGGATACCCTTCTCCATGGTGGCCCATTTGCTTGGGCGACATATGACATCTTCCTTAAAGGGATACCTTTCCTTCACGCTTGACAAGAGTCGCCTCCAAAGGCTGAGGATACGTGTCCCTTTTCCAATTGCTTTATCAATGCCCCCTTCCCTAGAAAGGGATCCCAGCTGCTTGGCTTCCCTACCCTCTAATTCCAGGCTACTGGCCCCATTATCCCAGCATCGGAGCAGCCAGGTGACAATATGCTCACCTGGACGACGGCTGAAATCTTTTCGTATATCTCGCAGCTCACTCAGGGATAGAGATCGGGTGGTCACTGCCTCGTTTATGAGTTCTTCCTCTTCCTCCTCCCCGATCAGCGGCCAGCTCTCCTCCTCCTGTTCTTGTGATGGCCCTTCTCCAGGGCCGTCTGTCTTGTACACTTCTTCCTCCAGCCCCCTTTTAGAAGCAGCTTCTTCCTCCCTTACTAAACGAGCCAACTTCCGCTTCCAAAATTTCTTCTTGTGTACAGGGGCGACTGATACCGGCACAGGCTGGTTCTTTGGTTCAGCCACAGGGTGTGTCGCCGGGGACTGAGTGGCCGCAGTGCCTGTCACCGGGGTTGGAGTGGCTGCAGGACCTGTCACCAGAGTCTGAGTGGCCGCAGTGCATGTCGCCGGCGTCTGTGTGGCCACAGGGCCTGTTGCCAGAGTCTGAGTAGCCGCAGTGCATGTCACCAGGGTCTGAGTGGCTGCAGGGCCTGTTGCTAGGGTCTGAGTGGCCGCATGGCATGTCGCTGGGGTCAGAGTGGCCACAGAGCGTGACACCCAGGTCTGAGTGGCCGCAGTGCCACTTTTAAAAAATCATGGACAAAATAAACAGAAATAATATGGAACACAGCAGTAAAACTACAAAGAAATGTTCTAGATTGTCTTGTGTTATGAACCAAGACCCTAAGAAATATTGTGACTCTCACAAAAGAAACTGATGCACTACAAAAAAATCACACAGAAGGTAAAGGTAGATTTAGGTAATGTTAAACTTCTTAGAATGCAAAGTTCAGTCCTTCTCACCTTGTCCCAAATAATATACAGTAGAAGGGGAAATGTTTTACATCCGAGCAGTGAGTCTGACCAGCATTTAATTCTGTCGTGTTTTACCTAAATAGGAATGAAATGGAAAATGAGAGCTCCTAATTTTTATTCCATAAGATGAGAAGAAGGGGACACACAGAGTGAACAGAAAGTGGATACATGCTTTAACTTCTGAGAATAAGTATTCATAGGCTGCCATAATAAGTAAAAGAATTTATTGCAACAGAATATTAATGATGTCAAGAGATTAACCAAATACTTTATGATCAGATAGGACACTAACTTCCTAGAATTAGGAAAAAAGAAACCTAAACAAAAGATCCTGTAGTCAGGCCTTTCAGTGTGTCTTCTGAAACCTCACCTGTCTCTAAATATTTAACAGTGGCAACCATCAAGGGACTGGATCAGTCTGAAAAAGTATGGCAACTTTAGTATTCTTAGGGCAGAATACCTTTTTTCAATATGTGACAATTTCTGCTATACTCATATAAGTTTCTCTAGATACATTTCTCCAATATTTTTACCTAAGTAGGAAAGTGAATGTTAACTGTCTTGTATTTAGATGGCTGAGAACATTTTTTTTCTTTAAAAGCATCTAATAGCAATAACACCAGCAGAAACATGCCTGAAAATACAGAGCTCAAAGATGTAGTTTCCGTAGCAACAAAAATTCTGAGATATCTTCCAAATTCCGATACCTCACAAATGCTAAAAAAAATGTCTACTGTGCTCACATTTTCCCCTCCCTTGTATTCTGAAGCCTTGCTTTGTAGTTATGCGTATTCATACAGAAGAGAGAAACACTCTCTGAAATGAAGGATTTCATGTCCTAGCAATTTTCCTTACTTATCATTTGGAGGTGGCTTATGAAAGTGTACAGATTGACCATTTTTCACAAAGGCTGGGAAAAATGTGAGGAAGAAACTAAAGAGGTTGTTAGCAAAAAAAAAAAAACAAAAACAGAAAGAGAAGTAAGACTGGTTATCAGAAGATGATACAGAGTATGGAATGGCAGGAAGGGCTATTTTATGGCAATTTTTGTGGGAAAGGACTAAATGTAGCTAGTGAGAAAAAATACACAATAACGAGAGAATTAACATCAGAGAAAATTAGGAAATAATAATTCACAGGTAAAATAAGCAGGATTTTTAAAAGATAAAAGGTAAAAGTGTTTAATATAAAGGTTGAGA
Organism: Aptenodytes patagonicus; assembly: GCF_965638725.1. Lineage (NCBI taxonomy): Eukaryota > Metazoa > Chordata > Aves > Sphenisciformes > Spheniscidae > Aptenodytes > Aptenodytes patagonicus. The sequence goes on from NC_134950.1 coordinate 18,846,634, forward strand.
AGGAAATTCAAGGAAGTAGATAACTATAATGTATCTTTTGTGATATTGCTTTTCTATTTTGGTTTCCTACATGTCAGTTTATATAATTTGACAGATGTCTGTCTTCTGTGCTTGGAACAGGCAAAATGTTTCAGATTATTTAAATTCAAGTATATGCTGAAGTAAGCAACAGAATGGCAAAATATGTTATCAATCAGAAATATCTTGATTTCATAACCTGACATTTTGTGTTGATTGTTGTTATTAAAGAAAAAAAAAAAAAAAGGAAAAGGAAAGAGAACAATCAGAAAAAAGGGTTACCAGTCAGGAATAATTCTTTTCATTTATGCTCAATTGTGACCTATTCTGCATACATTTCAAAGTTACTTCCAAACTTATGCTACAAGAAGATGAACCTTACATTGTGGTATATGTGTTCATACTGGCAGATCTTTTCCCACTATACTTTTAGCATACTGTATCTAGAGTTTAAATTTGTCCTCAGTTCACTTTTTCTTGATAGGTGAAATATTGTCTTTCCTTGGTGTGGCATCCACGTTTTAACACAGTGCAGTGAAGTTGTGAATTGCAGTCAAATGAACTGAAGTTTAGGAAGAGCTAAATCAGGGCACTGAAGTCTTCCTCAAAGACCAAGAGGCACAGTGCTGTAATCAACTAAATACTTTATTTTTTTAAGGTTTTCCTCGCTCTTGCTGTTGGTAATTAATAGCAGGAAGGAATCCAGAAAAGGCTTTAGGTTATGGACATGCAAAACCCAAGCCAATGCAGTCTGCATTCCCCATGCCAATAAAGGGGAAGTTTCACACAGAATTATTGAAAAGTTACAAGTGGCAGCAGTGGAAATCCAGAGCTCACACCAAATAACTGAAGTAGCAGAATAAGAGTATCTGGGGCCACTTGCGCTACATATATACTGCTTCCTTCACTGACCTAAGCCAGCCTCAGGTCCAAACTCACAAGCTATCCATAGTTCGGACACAAGCCCATGCTGAACTGCAGGCATCATATGAGCTTTGAGGAAGGAGATGAACCTGTACAAGTTTTCTTACAGGAACATCCAACTACATCGTTACCTACAGTGCAGTGGACAGGAGATATCATGTGAGAGCAGGTTTTGTCCAAAAGGAAGCCCCATGCTCCCTGACACAAGGGCAAAGTCATTTCATAGGCAGCTGCCTTTGTATAACGTGGGTACTGGCAGCACAAGCATCCCCTAGGTTAACATAATGAGTCAGGGCTGAGGTCACTGAGCTGTTGGCTGTGACCCAAATTCTACTTCTCAGGTTTGGTGTCAAAGTGACTTTTTTGTAAGTAGTCCCTGGTTTAGTGTTAGATGATTCAATTTCAAAATACAGTGTGGATTTATATATATAACTGACTCATTTTCAGCGAAGCCACCGAGGCGAAGGGCTCCGGAGCGGAGGATCGCGCCGGGGGACCCTTCCTGAAGCAGCAAAACTGCGGCAAAACCCGTGAAAAGCAAAAGCGCAGGGAGTGAGAGGGTGCCCCAGCCCCCCCATTCCCCGAGCCGGAGGAGGGAGCTCCTGACAAGCGGCAGCTCTGACTCAGCGTGGGTGGGGACAAGAGGGGCAGCGGCCAAACCCCCTCACATACAAGAGCAGCCCCCAGGGAGCACGAGCAACCCAGAGCACGGCACGGCAGTTCATGAGGCAGGGCATGCAGGGAAGGCGAGCGGGTAGGGCGCAGCCCCCCTCCTGGCTCTAGAGACCAACTCAATTGGTAATTGTCGGCTTCCGAGAAGAGGACCAGCTATGGTTTCCACTCGGCCAAAAGCCGTCGCCAGAAGGAATGTGGCGACCCAGACAGAGCTCACACGCAAGCATACAGCTGTCCAGCTCTCTGGCTGCAGGGAGTGCCTCAGCCTGTCAGCTGTACCGGAGGGCAGCAGAGACATCATCTGTGTGCAGTGTGACCAGGAGGATGATCTCCTCGGCCTGGTGGCAGAGCTGAAGGAGGAAGTGGAAAGGTTAAGGAGTATCCGGGAGTGTGAGAGGGAGATAGATTGGTGGAGCTGCACCCTACCATCCCTGAGGCAAAGGCAGCAGATGGAGGCTCCGCGAGAAGCAGAGGATCCCCTGCCTTCTTGCCACCAGGCAGAAAGAGGGGACCTAAGCGATGGGAGGGAATGGAAACAGGTCCCTGCTCGGGGTGCCAGGCGAACCCCCACCCGGCCTCCCTCACCTTCCCGGTTGCCTTTACACAACAGATATGGGGCCCTGGAACTTGAGGGCGAGGCAAATGAGGATGTAGACGAAGGTCTATCCAGGGGGTCACCTAGGGTGAGGCAGTCAGCCCCACGCATTATGACTCCTGCTGCTAAGAAAAAAAGGAGGGTAATTGTCATAGGCGATTCCCTTCTGAGGGGAACAGAGGGCCCGATATGCCGACCGGACCCATCCCACAGGGAAGTCTGCTGCCTCCCTGAGGCCCGGGTCAGAGACATTACTAGGAAGCTCCCTGGTCTGGTATGGCCTTCTGACTACTACCTGCTGTTGGTTATACAGGCTGGCAGTGATGAGGTTGCAGAGAGTAGTCCTGCAGTGATCAAAAGGAACTTCAGGGCACTGGGGCGACTGGTTGAAGGATCGGGAGCACAGGTAGTGTTTTCCTCTATCCCTACAGTGGCAGGGAAGGATACTGAAAGGAGCAGGAAAACACACCTGATCAACGCGTGGCTCAGGGGCTGGTGCCATCAGAGGAATTTTGGCTTTTTTGATCATGGGGAGGTTTACACGGCACTGTGCCTGCTGTCTTTAACAGGCAGACCAGTTATCCTCAGGGTAGGTATCCTTCCCCCTGAGCTGGAAGACAGGGACGGCGAGCAGGATGAACCCCCCATAATCCAAGAGGAAGCAGTCAATGACCTGCTACGCCACCTGGACGCTCACAGGTCTATGGGGCCGGATGGGATCCACCCGAGAGTGCTGAGGGAGCTGGCGGAGGTGCTCGCCAAGCCACTCTCCATCATTTATCAGCAGTCCTGGTTAACGGGGGAGGTCCCGGATGACTGGAGGCTTGCCAATGTGACGCCCATCTAGAAGAAGGGCCGGAAGGAGGATGCGGGGAACTACAGGCCTGTCAGCCTGACCTCAGTGCCAGGGAAGATGATGGAGCGTTTCATCTTGAGGGCGCTCACAAGGCATGAGCGGGACAACCAGGGGATCCGGCCCAGCCAGCACGGATTCATGAGAGGCAGGTCTTGTTTGACCAACCTGATCTCCTTCTATGACCAGGTGACCCGCCTAGTGGATGAGGGAAAGGCTGTGGATGTGGTCTACCTGGACTTCAGCAAGGCCTTTGACACCGTCTCCCACAGCATTCTCCTCGAGAAGCTGGCGGCTCACTGCTTAGACAGGTGTACTCTGCGCTGGGTCAAAAACTGGCTGGATGGCCGGGCCCAGAGAGTTGTGATGAGTGGAGTTAGATCCAGTTGGTGGCCAGTCACAAGCGGTGTTCCCCAGGGCTCATTTTTGGGGCCGGTCTTGTTCAATATCTTTATTGATGATCTGGATGAGGGGATTGAGTGCACCCTCAGGAAGTTTGCAGACGACACCAAGTTGGGCGGGAGTGTTGATCTGCTCGAGGGTAGGAAGGCTCTGCAGAGGGACCTGGACAGGCTGGATCGATGGGCCCAGACCAATTGTATGAGGTTCAACAAGGCCAAGTGCCGGGTCCTGCACTTGGGCCACAACAACCCCATGCAGCGCTACAGGCTTGGGGAAGAGTGGCTGGAAAGCTGCCTGTCGGAAAAGGACCTGGGGGTGCTGGTTGACAGCCGGCTGAACATGAGCCGGCAGTGTGCCCAGGCGGCCAAGAAGGCCAATGGCATCCTGGCCTGTATCAGAACTAGTGTGGCCAGCAGGAGTGGGCAAGTGATCGTGCCAGGCTGCCCAGGGAAGTGGTGGAGTCCCCATCCCTGGAGGTATTTAAAAGACGTGTAGATGAGGCACTTAGGGACATGGTTAGTGGGCATGGTGGTGTTGGGTCGACGGTTGGACTCAGTGATCTTAGAGGTCTTTTCCAACCTCAATGATTCTATGATTCTATGGTAATTGATCAAATAAAATTTTTCTGACTCAGTTTGAGCTAGAGAATTCCTACTAATATCAGAGATATGGTTGATAAGGATGTGGAATGCCTCTTGCTTTTAAATCATAGCATGCCTAATGTTTTTCTGCTGTAATCAAAAATTAATTGGGAATATTGAAACAATTGACTACTATGTTCGATTTATTCCCTTTCTGTTTTATTGTTTATCTAAATCTGTCCCCTTCGGGCAGCCAGCTGGATGTTTGTTTATATCTTTTTTTTTTTTTCTGAATTGTTCTTTGAAATACCATTAATATTCATCAAAATCTTTAACTAGGGACAATTTGTTTTTCCATATGCGTATTTATCATTTCAGCAATTATTAAGCCTGTGTGACTCTTACACTTTACTCACTGCATGGGATCAAATTCATGACAATGATCACTCTGAGGAATGCAAAATGAATCAGCATATTTTCTGAGGATTCTAATTCTGCCCCTTACCCAAGCAATCCTCCTTCTATTTCCAGGCTGACTTTTCAGTCTGTGTACAGGGTGTAGATTTCTTGTTATGAAGCAAATACAGTTCATTTTTCAGGAGGCAATTCTTTTGTTGATGATTTTCTGCTTTTTTTTTTCCCCTCACTGAAACCATATTTTGCAGAAATCTGTTTTCAGAAAACAGCTGGGATTCCATTACACTGTTTTTGCACAGTTTAAAATAAATATTTTTTCACTTATTTATTTGAGCCTGTCAATTTGGAAACTTTGTAGAGTATTCAGAACTAATCAAGATTCCTTGAAATCAACAGAATTCAGCTATGTATTACTGCAATAAGTTGGTGACTCCCGATGGTACAAGGGACTAGGGAGGTACCTGTACTTTAAAACAATTTAGAGTAAATCTACACTGTTGATGTCTCTGTGACTATTGTAGGAAATAGCTTGAGCGCTACTGTCATTTTTGCAATGACAGTATGAAGCTCAGTTCAGTGCAATTTATCCTGTTCAGTACCATGCAAAAAATACTCTCAGAGCCAGGAGACATTGACTTCATCCGTGACTCCATGGCATATTTCTTACATTACCTTAGGTGGGATATTTAGGGTTATAATTTACACTTCAGAGACCAAATTGCAATTGCTTTCAATGAGAAACTAAGTATCTACATGGACAGTAGGAACTTAAACATTTTTATGGATGTGAGTCTTTACCCCCTGTGATTCAGCTACTTTTTTATAAAATGCAAACAACAGTGGAGTTTATTGGGAGATTTTCAACAACATATTTTGCTGTTGGAAAGCTTTGTTTTACCACCATTTAACTGAATTTTTATCAAGGAAGTTTTCCAAGTTCAAGACATAATTTCTGGTCTGAGAAAAAAAAGGGAGGCAAAAAAAGAACAATTTTTAATTATAATATTTTTTCATATATTTGGGCAAAATTTAGATCTCTGTTCGTCCTAAATGGGTCTCCTGCATCCTATGTGAATACCGAGAGGTATCAAAATCTGAAAATGTTTCCTGAAACTATATCTTCCATTTCCAAATAAAACTAGGAATCAGTACTTTTATGCTCCCTCATTTTGTCTCTTCTGTTTATTTGGATTGTGCATTTGAGGAGCTTATAATGGTGCCTTGTTTTCAGTTGGTACTTTAATTTGATATTCTGATACAAATAATTACCTCTTCCACCATTTGCTGTTTCCCTTTGATATGTCCCAGCTTTGATCATTTCAAAGGAAAAGACATTTTAAGCTAAATGCCATTTCCTGAAATTGTGTGGTTTTATGAAACTAAGAAACATTTTGTTAAACTCATCAGATGGTTTCTCCAAGTCAGAGGCAGCATATTTTTATTTTGTCATTTCCGGTAGGAAGAATTCTCCTGCATCACTTTGTAAGACCTTGACAAGCTTTTAAATCCAAACAAATCAACTGAGAAAACGTGCAGAGCTTAGAGAGGATATTTATGATAAGTTTTGCTTCAGTTTTCGCAAGAGTTTTGCTTTACTACAGGTAGCTGTTACTTGTTACCATTTTTTCTAAATACTTGTGTGCTTAGACAGCAGTTTCTTTTACCCCAGACCAGGTAAACAGAAGATAAATAAGAACTCATTAACCTTAACAATTCATAGGGTCTGCTTTACATTTTTATGGATACTATTGGAATGGGTGAAGCCTGTGCTCATGAGTGACTCTTTTTAGACCTAATTGTTCCACTATTCCTCTTTGCTTTTTGATTTCAGTAGAACTTCTGAAGTAAACTACTGTTTGCTGTGGGGAAAAAATTACTCTCACAGAGAACTTTTTAATGTTTTCATCATCACTTTTTTTTTCCACATTTAACCAATAAAATGGATGTATAGAACCCCTGAAAACATGCCTAGCTTTATCTTAGTGTCATACAATAAATACAGTGTGTGCTCTGCATAACTGAAATTTGTGGTAGCATCTTTGATATTAACAATGAAGAATTTATCTTTTAAGAGCAGAGAGGCCTAATTGTCTGAATAGCCTAAACTGGAAAACACAATGACAGAATGGTTGAGGTTGGATGTGACCTCTGGAGGTCATCTAGTCCAACCCCTCTGCACAAGCAGGGCCACCTAGAGCCACTTGCCTAGGATCATGTCCAGACGGCTTTTGAATATCTCTAAGGGGGACACTCCACAACCTCCCTGGGCAACCTGCACACAGTCACCCTCGCAATAAAAAAAGTGTTTCCTGATGTTCAGAGGGAACCTCCTGTGTTTCAGTTTGTGCCCACTGCCTCTTGTCCTGTCACTGGGCACCACTGAAAAGGGCCTGGCTCTGTCTTCTTTGCACCCTCCCTTCGGGTATTTATATACATTGGTAAGTTCCCCCTGAGCCTTCTCTTCTCCAGGCTGAACAGTCCCAGATCTCTCAGCCATTCTTTGTGTCAGATATGCTCCAGCCCCTTAATCATCCTTGTTGGACTCTCTCTAGTTTGTCCATGTCTCCTTTATACTGAAGAGCCATTATGGACCACGATATTTCTTTATTGAAGCGTGTGAAGAATAGTTGTAAGGCTGATTTTTTTCCCCAATATCCCATGACATCAATTCTTCATGCTGACATGAGGTATATTCTTTGAAGGGGCACTGTTAGAATATTCATAAAAACAAAAAGTATATCATACTAGTTTTATTGAAAGTGTATAGAAAGTTTATCAGTTGTGCAAATAAAATTTAATAACATTTTTAAAAAACTGTGTAAAATTGCAATCAGTAGTTAGTGTGTTTGTTTTTTTCTCTGATATCATAATTTCACAGATGGGAAACAAAGAATATGTGAGTGAATGAGTGACTTAAATGGTTGTAAATAAAATCAATGTTCTCCATTCCACTCTCTTCTGTCACGCTCTTACTGCCAACTATATTGTACAAAACACAGAAGATTACGAGTAATATATAGGTCTTCAAAGAAATATCAGGTATTATCACCACCAGATTCATTCAGGGTGAACTCCCTTGTTAGTATTTCAAATACTTTTCCAGTGGCAGATCTCATGATTTTGAAGGGTTTATTATTGTGTATTTCTGCTTGAATTTGAAAATTCTGAATTGCTACCAGAATTCACTATGTAAAAGAATCACTACTTCATTGGGAAACATAGAAATGTAAGAAAATATAACAATAAAAAGTAACATGGAACAAGAAGAAAATAAAAACTTAGTAACTGTTCTAATTTACTCAAATAGTGTATGTTTCAAACAAGTGGTGCATTACGTACTGCCTGATAATGAATGAATTGTGGTAGAGTATGGGAATTTAGATTACACCATCAGTGATTATGGCATCACAAGGGGCCTGCATGTTGACAGAATATTATATGTGAAGAATTCTAGAGTCCCCTTTTTATTGTTAATCAACATACAAACATTTTTATGTAGTAACAAACTCTTAAGCGTGCCTTAAAAGTCGCACTGCCAAAATATAAGCCTTCTTTTCAGATGTCTTTAAAACTCAAACACAATACTTGGTACTCTCAGGAATTGCATCTGAAAATTTTCATGGTAAAATAGAAAGGAAAGACCTGCTTGTTCTTTTATACCCTCATTAACCACTGTCTTTACTTAACATATGGATAAGAAAAAGGGAGGTAACTGCAGCTGTTGGACTTTCACCTTAAATTGTGTTGTGGTTTAATCCCAGCCAGCAACTAAGCACCACACAGCCGCTCACTCACTCCCTGCCCTGGTGTGATGGGGGGGAGAATTGGAAGAGTAAAAGTGAGAAAACTCGTGGGTCGAGATAAAGACAGTGTAACACGTAAAGCAAAGCAGCGCATGCAAGCAAAGCAAAACAAGGAATTCATTCACTACTTCCCATCAGCCATCTCCAGGAAAGCAGGGCTCCATCATGCGTAACGGTTACTTGGGAATCATAGAATCATAGAATCATTAAGGTTGGAAAAGACCTCTAAGATCATCAAGTCCAACCGTCGACCCAACACCACCATGCCCACTAACCATGTCCCTAAGTGCCTCATCTACACGTCTTTTAAATACCTCCAGGGATGGGGACTCCACCACTTCCCTGGGCAGCCTCTTCCAATGTTTAACCACTCTTTCAATAAAGATATTTTTCCTTACATCCAATCTAAACCTCCCCTGGTGCAACTTGAGGCCATTTTTTCTTGTCTTATCGCTTGTTGCTTGGGAGAAGAGACCGACACCCACCTCGCTACAACCTCCTTTCCGGTAGTTGTAGAGAGCGATGAGGTCTCCCCTCAGCCTCCTTTTCTGCAGGCTAAACAAGCCCAGTTCCCTCAGCCGCTCCTCACAAGACTTGTTCTCCAGACCCCTCACCAGCCTCGTTGCCCTTCTCTGGACACGCTCCAGCACCTCAACGTCCTTCTTGTAGTGAGGGGCCCAAAACGGAACACAGTATTCGAGGTGCAGCCTCGCCAGTGCCGAGTACAGGGGCACAATCACTTGCCCACTCCTGCTGGCCACACTAGTTCTGATACAGGCCAGGATGCCATTGGCCTTCTTGGCCGCCTGGGCACACTGCCGGCTCATGTTCAGCCGGCTGTCAACCAGCACCCCCAGGTCCTTTTCCGACAGGCAGCTTTCCAGCCACTCTTCCCCAAGCCTGTAGCGCTGCATGGGGTTGTTGTGGCCCAAGTGCAGGACCCGGCACTTGGCCTTGTTGAACCTCATACAATTGGTCTGGGCCCATCGATCCAGCCTGTCCAGGTCCCTCTGCAGAGCCTTCCTACCCTCGAGCAGATCAACGCTCCCACCCAACTTGGTGTCGTCTGCAAATTTCCTGAGGGTGCACTCAATCCCCTCATCCAGATCATTGATAAAGATACTGAACAAAACTGGACCCAGTACTGAGCCCTGGGGAACACCGCTTGTGACTGGCCACCAACTGGATCTAACTCCACTCACCACAACTCTCTGGGCCCGGCCGTCCAGCCAGTTTTTGACCCAGCGCAGAGTACACCTGTCTAAGCCGTGAGCCGCCAGCTTCTCGAGGAGAATGCTGTGGGAGACAGTGTCAAAGACCTTACTGAAGTCCAGGTAGACCACATCCACAGCCTTTCCCTCATCCACTAGGCGGGTCACCTGGTCATAGAAGGAGATCAGGTTGGTCAAGCAGGACCTGCCTTTCATGAACCCATGCTGGCTGGGCCAGATCCCCTTGGCTGTCCCACACATGCCTTGTGAGCGCCCTCAAGATGAACCGCTCCATCATCTTCCCCGGCACCGAGGTCAGGCTGACAGGCCTGTAGTTCCCCGCATCCTCCTTCCGGCCCTTCTTGTGGATGGGCGTCACATTGGCAAGCCTCCAGTCGTCCGGACCTCCCCCTTTAACCAGGACTGCTGATAAATGATGAAGAGTGGCTTGGCGAGCACCTCCGCCAGCTCCCTCAGCACTCTCGGGTGGATCCCATCCGGCCCCATAGACTTGTGAGCATCCAGGTGGCGTAGCAGGTCATTGACTGCTTCCTCTTGGATTACGGGGGGTTCATCCTGCTCGCCGTCCCTGTCTTTCAGCTCGGGGGGAAGGATACCCTGAGGATAACTGGTCTGCCTGTTAAAGACTGAGGCAAAGAAGGCATTGAGTACCTCAGCCTTTTCCTCATCCTCAGTGAAAATGTTCCCCCCTGCATCCAATAAGGGATGGAGATTCTCCTTGGCTCTCTTCTTGGCATTTATATATTTGTAAAAACTTTTTTTGTTGTCTCTAACGACAGCGGCCAGATTGCATTCTAGCTGGGCTTTTGCCTTTCTCATTTCCTCTCTGCATGACCTAATGAGATCCCTGTACTCTTCTTGAGTCGCCTGCCCCTTCTTCCACAAGCGGTAAACTCCCCTTTTTTTCCTGAGTCCCAGCAAGAGCTCCCCGTTCAGCCAGGCCGGTTGTCTTCCCCGCCCGTTCTTCTTACGGCATATGGGGACAGCCTGCTCCTGCGCCTTTAAGACTTCCTTCTTGAAGATCGTCCAGCCTTCCTGGACCCCTTTGCCCTTCAGGACTGTCTCCCAAGGGACTCTCAATTCTATGATTCTATGATTATAATTCCACCCCCAACCTACTTGCTGGTGGGATGGGGTGAGAAGCAGAAAAGGCCTTGACTCTGTGTAAGCACTGCTCAGCAATAACTAAAACATCCCTGTTTTATCAACACTGTTTTCAGCACAAATGCAAAACATAGCCCCATACTAGCTATTACGAAGAAAATTAACTCTATCACAGCCAAAACCAGCACAAATTGAAAAAAAAGGAAATAAAAGCTGACAGAATTATAAACATCAATTTATAAAAGTAAGATTCCTTTCTAAGTTTTTGAACTCAAGTTTCTGAATTTTCAGATAACTCCCCAACTCTCTATGTTCTTCCTTATTTATTTCACTTTCTCTTTGAAACAAGTAAGGAGAAATGGAAATTTATAAGTAAAAAAAGGAAACATAAACTTCAAAAGATTTCCACCTCACAACATCTGAGACAAGAAAAACCTAAGGAAGAATCTCAAGGGGTTTTTGTGGGTTTTTTTTTTTGTTCATATTATAAAAGACATGCTTTTGTGTTTAAAATAAAACATGCATACAGTAAAAAAAAAAAGAAAAAAGACAGATATAGTAGAAAACAGACAGAAGTTATAGGATACATAATTCCAAATAATTTATCCACACATACACATATGAACATATGAGAAAGAAACCTTTATTTATGACATGTGGAAAGGTTTACAGTTATGAAATTTAGAAAGGTTTAAATAGGAGCAATGCTTTTTTTTTTTTTTTGCCTTTGTCTATGAAATATGTAGTATTTCTGTTTAGAAATTCTGTTTATAGAAGTCCAACATCTGTGAAACTTCATTTATAATGTCTAATTTTTTACATTATTGTGATCATGTACTGTATTCCAAACATCTTCCGATTGGTTTTATAGTCTGAACAAATAACAACGAACAAAGATTCTTCCATAGGCTTGTCTTTTCTGTGGTGTACTGAGCAGTGATCATCAAATCTAAACCTCTCCCTTAATTTTAAAAACATTTTGTTCCAGAAGTAATACCGGTTATTAATCAATTACTATGTCCCTGAGAAAGTTCTGACACTTAAATAGGTTAGGTCAACATATGCATCCAGCTACACTAAGTGAACATTTAATGATTATTCTAGAGCAAATACTGGGGGAAAGGGAAGAGAGGTGAGGGGGGGATTTGTGTTTAAATCCCAGCACTTGTAAGTAACAAATGAAAAACACTTTTCCCTTCTAAATAACAGATCAGGTACTATCTTTTCAGAGTTTCATTCTAAAACACACTCTGGCTAACCGTAATATTTTATACAAAAATCTTTATGAAATATGATTTCGTGAACTTCAGAAGCATTACAAATCTTCAAATAAACCTCACCAATGGACAGACACACTTTTGAACTAAATGGTGCAGGGAATGGGGGAGAAGCAATCCTTGCCTATGGCTTGTGATACAAGAATACATACTGGTGCTAAAGCAGAAAGGGTCAAGTTGTTTTAAAACCCTCTGTGATCTTCCCTTCAAAAAATGCAGACTACTTAACTTTTTTTCCCTTAACATTTCCCTGCTGTTTCAATCATGTTCACTGTATTTTATTGCTGTGTAGCTGGAAAAATATGTAGCTCTACACAGGAAGAAAATAACATCCATACATCATCAAAGTTTTTAAACAAAGATCTCATAGCCTGGGTAAGGAAGGTGTGAAAACAATTAATTTCAAAGGTGTCAGGTTAATCTCCTGAGGAGATTGTAATTTAACCAACATACCTAAATTTCTCACATATTTTGTAAAGGAAAAATAAAATATGAGATCCAAAGCATTCATTATTTGTAAAAGTTTTGTTAAGAAGCAAACCAAAACAAAGAGCCCTTTCATTCTATCCTCCTGGTATGCTCTGTAGCTAAGTTAGAGAATCCACTAGGAGAGAACCATTTTCACTGTCTGCTTAAAAAAGACATTTGTTTTCTACTGACTCTCGCATTTGGCAGAACAAAATGGGAAATAAGCTTACTTCATTTCCAAGAAGGAGATGGAGAAAATAAGACAAAGACGGATAGTAAAGAATTTGCCTAGTTATGTCTTCAGAAAATCCAGGACCTCCTTCCCAAGCTCTGAGCAGACAGACGCAAGGAGTTGGTTTAATTATAGTTGTCCATCAATTTATTTCCCTCACAGCAAGACAGGTAATAATTTTTGAACCATCATATTTGGATATAAGGGAACAATAACAAACAGGTGCCTTTCACCCTTTATTCATATATCTGATAGTAATACATTCCTTTCAACCTGTGGAAAGCTGGAGGAGATAATTAATTTTACAGCTAAGGACAGTCCTGCCAACTCTTATGTGATCAGTTACATTAATTGTTAAAAGATAATATGAAGTCCTAGAACAAAAAAAAGAAAGAAAAAAAAAAAGAAAAAAAAACAGAATTCCAATCTTCCCTCAGACAGCAGAGAAAAAGAAAGTTGCTCCAGGCCACTGTGAGCTTATAAATTTCCTAAGAGAAAAGTGGGAATGCAATTATAGCTGTGTTATCTTAAAACATAACACAGTCTAGTTTATTTATGAAAGAATACTGGGGGTTTTTTTTGTTGTTTTTTTTTTTTTTATGTCTCCTTCTGATGTTTGTTTGCCTGCTTATCTGGAAACTAAGAATAACTTAGGTATTCTTATAAACCTTTCTTATATACCATGAAAATGTCAAGTGCAACATAAGCACAACTTTAAATAAATAAATGAAGAGAGGAATGTGAAGGGCTGTATTTAAGCCATCTTGCTGTGGCTAAACTACCAGTACCACATGAGGAGTTAGATGTCTCTTCTTGTCCATGAAACACCATACAGTTACAGATAAGAGATAAACCCATCAGGAAGAAGAATTGATCATCTAATACATTAGGATGAAATTATACAATACAAGATTATTTGAACAACATAAAATTGTTTATTGTTTTGCATTTTCTTAATATATAGAAGAATGTCTCACCAAGCCAATGATGAGCTCACATTATGTGAGGTCAGGGGGAACTATTGACTGGACTGGTAGACAAAGGGAGAGCAGTGGATATTGTCTACTTGGACTTCAGTAAGGCCTTTGACACTGTCTCCAAAAAGATCCTTACAGACAAGCTGATGATGTATGGACTGGATGAGCAGACAGTGAGGTGGATTGAACACTGGCTGAATGGTTGGGACCAGAGGCTGGTGATCAGTGGCACGAAGTCTGGTTGGAGGCCAGTAACTAACAGTTTACCCTAGGGGTCAATATCAGGTTCAGTCCTGTTTAACATCTTCATTAATGATATGGATGATGGGGCAGTGTGTACCCTCAGCAAGTTTTCTGATGACTCAAAACTGGGAAGAGTGGCTGATACACCAGAAGGTCCTGCTGCCATCCAGAGGGACCTCGACAGCCTGGAGAAATGGGTTGACAGGAACCTCAGGAAGTTCAACAAGGAGAAGTACAAAGTCCTGCACCTGGGGAGGAGCAAACCCACGCAGCAATATATGCTGCTGGACACCTAGATGGAAAACAGGTAGGCAAAGAAAGACCTGAGGTTCCTGGTGGACACCAAGTTCAACAAGGAGCCACCAATGTGTCCTTTCAGCCAAGAAGGCTAATAGTATCCTGAGCTGCATTAGGCAAAGTATTGTCAGCAGGTTGAGGGAGTTGACCCTTCCCCTTTGTGCCACGCCAGTGTGGCACTGGTGAGGCCACACCTGGAGTACTTTGTCTAGTTCTGGGCTCCTCAGTACAGGACAGGCATGGACATGCTGGAGACAGTTCAATGAAGGGCCACAAAAATGATTAAGGGACTGGAGCATATCTCATACAAGGAAAGGCTGAGAGATCTGGGACTGTTCAGCCTGGAGAAGAGAAGGCTCAGGGGGAACTTACCAATGTATATAAATACCCGAAGGGAGGGTGCAAAGAAGACAGAGCCAGGCCCTTTTCAGTGGTGCCCAGTGACAGGACAAGAGGCAGTGGGCACAAACTGAAACACAGGAGGTTCCCTCTGAACATCAGGAAACACTTTTTTTATTGCGAGGGTGACTGTGTGCAGGTTGCCCAGGGAGGTTGTGGAGTGTCCCCCTTAGAGATATTCAAAAGCCGTCTGGACATGATCCTAGGCAAGTGGCTCTAGGTGGCCCTGCTTGTGCAGAGGGGTTGGACTAGATGACCTCCAGAGGTCACATCCAACCTCAACCATTCTGTTATTCTGTGATTCTATATCTTAAGAATCGGAGTCAAAATTGACTGCAAATTCAGAACATTTCTCTCAGTTGAAACTTTATTAGTAGGGTCCAAGTGATTTTGAAGGACGCTGCTCTGAGACAATATGTGCAAAGCATTTTAAATAAGTGAACAGATTTTACTGGACTTTCAAGCACAATGTATATTTGAATGGAATTTATTTTAACAGTAATTTCTGAATACGTTTTACAAACTTTACAGTTCTGCTTCACAACAAATCCCAGCTGAAGACTGCTGAAGACAATATAGTATGTTAAACTCAAGATACAAGGGTCTTTGTTGAATATATAATTACATAAGGCTTCTCAAATATAAATTTCTTTTGTTTCATAGGATCATTTCAAACAAAATTCTTCCATTTTTAAAATATTTGCATATTAAATGAAAAAGTCTTTGCTTGCTGGAATGTTCTACTCTGAAATCAACCACTCATAAGGTACACACCGATGTAAAACTTGAAAAACAAACATATATTTTGGTGACTGAATTGCTACATTTTGTTTCTTAGTAGCTATCTTAGACTGACATTAAAAAAAATGCCAGGAAGCACATTA
Source organism: Aptenodytes patagonicus (assembly GCF_965638725.1). Lineage (NCBI taxonomy): Eukaryota > Metazoa > Chordata > Aves > Sphenisciformes > Spheniscidae > Aptenodytes > Aptenodytes patagonicus. The sequence goes on from NC_134950.1 coordinate 18,862,015, forward strand.
GCACATAGCAAAAAAAAAAAAGCATTTGTTTCTACAACTAGAGAAAAAGAGCAAAAAAGGCAGAATGTTATAAGACATCTCAAATTCAAACTGTTTCTAAAATAGATCAAATTAGCATAAGTACATATTTTTTAAGTAGAACAAAACCAACCCAAATTCCATTTTGATCAAGTCCATTTGACATAAAAATGAAGTGGCTTATATCTTTTTTTCAGACTGACATGTACTTAACCTTTTTTTTGAACTCTGCTTTTATTTTCAAATTGTGAACATAAAAACTACCCCAGTGAGTCCCTCTAACCAAGAATTCTGTCTTGTGGTACTGACAGAGAAACGTCAAGAAAATGACATGTAGTAAAATTACCCTGTTGTGGCTACTTTACACACTCAATTCACTTTTTATTACCTCCCATGGAGACATTAGAGGATATATTCTTGCTTGTTCCTTTTGGTGTCTGTTTATGGATCTGCTTTCCATAATTTGCCTAATCCTTGTATTGGGTCTGCGTGGCAAAGTTTTGGTAGTGGGGAGGCTACACGGGTGGCTTCTGTGAAAAGCTGCTAGAGGCTTCCCCCATGTCAGATAGAGCCAATGCCAGCCAGCTCCAACATGAACCCACCACTGGCCAAGGCCAAGACCATCAGTGACGGTGGTAGCACCTCTGTGATAACATATTTAAGAAGGGGGAAAAAAACCTGCACAACTGCCGCCGGACAGAGGAGTGAGAGTATGTGAGAGAAACAACTCTGCAGACACCAAGGTCAGTGAAGAAGGAGGGGGAGGAGGTGCTCCAGGTGCCGGAGCAGAGATTCCCCTGCAGCCCATGGTGAAGACCATAGTGAGGCAGGCTGTCCCCCTGAAGCTGATGGAGGTTAACGGTGGAGCAGATATCCACCTGCAGCCTGTGGAGGACCCCATGCCGGTGCAGGTGGATGCCTGAAGGAGACTGTGACCCCATGGGAAGCCCACGCTGGAGCAAGCTCCTGGCAGGACCTGTGGACCCATGGAGAGAGGAGCCCAGATTTGCTGGCAGGACTTGTGACCCTGTGGGGGACCCACACTGTAGCAGTCTGTTCCTGAAGGACTACAGCCCGTGGGAAGGACTCACATTGGAGAAATTCCTGGTGGACTGTCTCCTGTGGAAGGGACCCCACGCTGGAGCAGGTGAAGTGTGAGGAGTCCTCCCCCTGAGAAGAAAGGAGCGGCAGAGACAATGTGTGATGAACTGACCGCAATCCCCATTCCCTGTCCCCCTGCACCACTCAGGGGTGAGGAGGTAGAGAAAATCGGGAGTGAAGTTAAGCCTGGGAAGAAGGGAGGGGTGAGGAGAAGGTGTTTTTAAGATTTGAGTTTATTTCTCATTATCCTACTCTGATTTGATTGGCAATAAATTAAATTATTTTTTCCCCAAGTTGAGCCTGTTTTGCCTGTGACGGTAATTGGTGAGTGATCTCTCCCTGCCCTTATCACGACCCACTAGCCTTTCATTATATTTTCTCTCCCCTGTCCAGCTGAGAAGGGGGAGTGATAGAGCAGCTTTGGTGGGCACATGACATCCAGCCAGGGTCAACCCACCACAATCCTTTAAAACCTACTGATACCATCTCTGTCACAAACTCCTGTTCTAACATATTACAGACATTTACTCTTTGCTGACAAAGAAGTTCTATCTTTCATTCTTTAACTGATCCCCGAGCAGCATCAACAGATGCCTCTTTGTTGTAGTATTGCATGATTTAATGAATAACAGTTCTGTGCTCACCTACTCACCACCTTGTACTAGTTCTGACTGGGATGGAGTTAATTTTCTTCATAGCAGCCCATACAGTGCTATGTTTTGGATTTGTGGCCAAAACAGTCAGAGTCACACCCCAATGTTTTAGCTATTGCTGGACAGTGCTTACACAACACCAAGGCCTGCTCTGTTTCTCATGTGCCCCTGCCAGAAAGTAGGCTGGGGGTGAAAAAGAAGTTGGGAGGGGACACAGCGACCAAAGGGATATCCCATACCATATGACGTCCTGCTCAGCAATAAAAGCTGGGGAGAGAAGGAAGAAGGGACGGACTTTGGGGATTATGGTGTCTGTCCTCCCAAGTGACCATTATACGTGAAGAAGCCCTGCATTCCTAAAAGTGGCTAAACATCTGCTTGTTGATGGGAAGTAGTGATCAAATTCCTTATTTTGCTTTGCTTGTGTGCGCAGCTTTTGCTTTACCTATTAAACTGTCTTTATCTCAACCCACATGTTTTCTTACTTTAATCCTTTCAATTTTTTACCCTCTCCCCATCCCACTGTGGGTGTAGTAAGCAAGTGGCTATGTGGGGCTGAGCTGCTGACCAAGGTTAACCCAAAACACAGCTTCACAATATTTTATATGTCATTTTCTTTCTATGTTTGTTTCTAAATGATAAAAAATACTTCAGTGAAGAGCTGAGATGTTTTCTTTAAACATGATTTCTCATGTACTAGTTTTCCATCCATTCATTATACATATATTTCATTATACATATATATTATTCTATATTTTTATAATATATATTCTGCATTTTAATTATACATAGATAATTGCACCCAGCTGTAATAAATTTCTAAAGCTTATAGAGCCATAGCTGAAGTAACTATAAGAAACAAAAGTCCTTTAAATTAGAGAAGAATAAGATAGGAACAGATTCCTCCTAAATCTGAGAAATTCGACTGTTCCCACCTCTTTACCTCACCTTATTATCAGCATGCCACTTTGCAAAATTTCAACATTAATAAATATTCTGGTGATTAAAGCTTGAAATAATAGAGTAATTATTATGGTATATCTTAGGATGCTGGGGAGTGCCATTTTGTCAATTTGGATTGGGCAGAAAGTCTGACTTATTTTTCATAGTGGCTGCAGGAATTATAACAAGATTGTGAATACAAAGAATTATGGTCTCGCATGTCTTATTCTCCATGAATCTAAAAATGAAGACAAAGCTCTCTCAGCTTCATCTTCGCAAAAAAATTATGTGAAACCTCTCTTCAGTTTCAGTGGGGTTCTTCTAACAGTTTATCCTTTTGTCTGTTCTTTCATCTGTTGTGACTGAATATATGTATATACATACATCAGCTAGGGAATTAGAGATAGCTGTGGTGGGAGTGTTTAGAATACTGACAAATCAAGCCTCTTTAAAACTGAATTTTATAAAAATGTTTTGTTAGCAAAACAATTTGTGTGAATGGTCAATTCTTACAAAATATTTATCTTCATCACTGTGTATACAGAACAGTTAGGCTCTAAAAGATTTTAAGTTAGTTGTGAGTATACAAAATGGAGTTGATGCTGTGTATTTAGCACTGGTGACCGCAGTTCTTGGTAGTTCTTAGTCACTGAGGCTAAAATGATCAAGCCTAAGAGCAAGAGAAGTTGGAACTGAAGTGGGAGGTCTCCTTTGCTCCTGATACTATTTACTGTTTTTTTCAGTTTTGCCGGTCAATTTGGGAGGATGCCCTGTCTATTTGCAATGTCTTGTGCTTTGTTCTTTTTTTGGGGGCAGCTTTTGTTACTTGGATGTCTCCTACATACAGGTACATCCATCCTTCTTTGCCCCTTTGGTAATCATATCGCTCACCTTTTCTGGCTATGCCTTCACAGTGTCACAAAATACTTATTGATAGTACTCTTGTAACAACAATACTCCAGCATTGTTATTTGTTTGCTAAAGTACTTGTTTAGTACTTCAGTAAAATTATATTTATGTTCAAGGCAAGCTAATATTAATTACATCCTGTTTAAATAATTTATAAGTGTCACGGGTTTCTGCCTAGGCTACAGCTCACTCTGATCTCTGGTGTTGCTATGTGTTTCAGCAATACTGACCTTTGTGTTTGAATGTCCAGTTCCCTTGTAGACTGACAGAAAGACAAAGAATAAATTATATAATTTAAGAATGTATACAATTTCCCAACTAGCCTTTGAGACTGAACGGTAGCTTGATTTCAAGACTATCTTGTTAGGTAAATCTTAATGAGGTCACCTTTCAGCTGCTAAATTAAAGCAGCAAGGAAATATATTATTCTTACATCATAGCCACTAAACATTACTGCCAGCTGACAGTGAGATGCCTTTATTTATGTGACATTTTGTCTTCACATTTTGTTTTTCTGCTCTAAATGGAAGGAAACTTTAGTACTGAAAATTAGTTCTGTTGTTACTAATTGTTGCTTCCCTTTTATAAAACTATTTACTATCTCCCTTTCCTGTGAATAGAAAGACATTTAAATGTACATTTCCTCATGACAGTTCTTAGAGTTTCACAATATGCAAAATCTTATTGCCTTTATAAAAACATTTTAAATGGAGTATTGTCAGATCATGTCTCACCCAGGAAAGAAACCATGGTGAGCTGAATTTGGTATCCATTAGCTTAAATGTTTAAATTAGCTTCTTATTATTAGGATTGTAAAATATTGAAAAGTGTCGAACAATTCAAGTATGGATCATATACCTCTGATGATGTCCATGTAGCAAGAATTATGCTCTGAGTTGAACTAAATGAACTGCGGAGATCTATCCCCAGAAACCTTCTTGTGATTCTATGATTCTCCACTTCTTTCATCACACTTCTTTCTTCTATGAATGTAAACTTCTAAATTTAAAATAAAGGGTGAAAAAAGCACATTAAAAAAAAAAAAAAAGTCTCCTGGTACTCTGAAGACAAACTCTTCTCTATAAGCTGGTGGGAAGAGGTGGGAATCAACATGGAGATTAGTACCAACTGATTTTATTTGAACAACAACAAAACAAATTAATTAATTTCATTTGATTCATAACCTGCAGCCAACAAATTAGGATGTTTACTTGCCTGTGTGTTCCCCAACCATCCTGCCAGATAGCAGCACTCTCTACCATGTACTGAAATTGTCATTCATTCTGGAACTCCAGGACTTTCAGAATTAGAGACCACACCATTATAAGATATATTGTTTACATTAAACTTGATCTTTCCCACTATTTCATTTACTTCGGGTTTATTGCTACCAGTGATTTCCTTCTCATTTATTGTGCAGTAGCCCTGTTTAGGCTGCATTTTGAGACAGATGATTTATTTATCTATCCAATTTCTGAAGTTAACTGCCAATTTTTTTTAATGTGATCTTAGTACTCTTGAAAATAAGTTTTCACCTACTTACATAACAGCTTCATACTGGCAGATAACAAAAATCCCACAAAACAACCAAAACCCCTTGGATCTACTACATGGTAAAATCATAAAATTACTGTGACATTTTTTCCTCCTTCCTTCTGATTGTTTCAGAAATAAAAAATGTTAGCTCTTTCCACTAGGTCCTCTTTCCCTCCAATGTCTGCCTTTTAACTTTACAGATATGCCTTTCATGTTCAAACTTGATCTAAAGTGCATTCAAATGTCCTGAAAGGTTTCCCCTTTTCATTTTTTTGCTACAGCAGCATGGATCAGAAGTCATTCCAGCAGTGTCAAGACAAGAGACCCACAGAATGATGCTTAAGTTGTACAATGTCTACCTTAGGAGGCCAGGTAAAACTTTTCTAAATTGAATAGGATGTTGTCTTCAACAGTGATCTGTCATTGAAAAAGTGATCTTTATTGCGAAAAAGAAGATCTCTGTGAACACAAAGGTCCTGAAAATTGCTCCATAAACTTTGTTAATTACAATTATAAAAGTTAGAGGTTCTTTTGATTAGAAAAAAATTAAGAAAGAAAAGGCTGAGAGTGAAATCACAATACAGAAGGTTATTCTTAACTCTTCATTTCAGCACTAATCTCTTGAGTAAAATATTTGTATGTCTATATGGATTATGCAAGGAGGTATCACTTTTCCTGGGATAATTCTGTATTTCCACACTATTGAGTCTGCGCAGCCCAAAGATAATATAGCTCATCTGGAGTATTAAACCTCACATATATGCTCAGAAATCTCCCTGATAAAAATGCAGGACATCAAGGAATGCCCACAAGAGGAGACAGTTATCTAGACAAGAAACCTACAACACTTAAAAAAATAACAACAATAACAACCTCTTGAGGATTTGCTTGTTTTAACAGTTGATTCAAATTCCATCTTCTAATGCCCAAATACTGTAAAAATTAATGATCCCAGTTACAACTTGCTTTAAGCAAGTGCACAGAAGTATTTTCTGTTGTTGCACAAATTATTTGTATAATAACACAGTAGCACCATGACCTGTCCATGGCCCTCAGAAGCTAGAATCAGTCCAAAAAGCATTCTCTGATCAGCCATTTATGATTTTGTCATAGCTTGTTCCCCCAAAAGTGTTTCTTCAAATTGAATAGTTCTAGTTGACTTAGTCTATCATTTCATGGAAGCCATTCCACCTTTCTTACCATCTTTATAGCCATTAGGTCTTATTGAAAGACTGTCATCACAATTGCTTAAGTATTTAAAAACTTTTGTGTCAGATTCTATTCAAGCATTAGGAATGATGAAGCCCTTGGTAAATCCATTATATCAGATATCAAGAGATTTACACTTGTTTATACAGTTCAGTGAGTGAATAGAAGAGAAAGTATCTGGGACAAGCTAAAAGCTTGTTTCTGGGGACAAATTTCAGAAAGGATGTATGAGGAAACCCAGGACAATCAGAGAGAAACAATAGGACAAGGAAACAGCTGAACTCCAAGCAAAACACCAAGGGAAGCAGCAGAGAGAGACAGATACAGACATTCAGGAGAAGGTCTAGACCTGGACAGTTCAAGTAAAAAGGACTGGGAAGCTGACACTACAACAGGTGAAAAAGTGTTGTGCAGCAACATCTAGAATCAGACCTGGGGTTTAAAGGCCATCGGGTGCCCTGACTTCTTGAAAGAACCCAATAGCTTCTCCTCTGTGGAAATCAGCTGTGCATGATATCATCAGTGGCTATATTTCTGGTGTCATAGCTAAAGTTTGTATTCATGACAACATTAATATCCGTCCTTGCATGAGGAAGAAAAAAGGCTCCCAGATCCTTCTTCTGAAAACAATGAAGAAATACACATTTTTCAAGACAAAATGTGGTGGTTCCAATACTGAGTAAGTCTGTGAATGGAGCCAATTTCTATTACATTATTTTCCTAAGCAAATAGTCAAGCAAAAATGAGTTTCATTTTCAATTGTTGTACCTGTGCATAAAGAATTCTGTCACAATATTTAGGCCAAGTGTTGACTAAGTACAAAATGCTAAATATCTATTTATAAAACCATAATACATGCTAGAAACTGTTACAGAAATTTAAAAAGTACAATAATTCTTATGACAGATGGATAGCTGTGTGAAAAAAAATGCTGATTCTGAGTTAGAAATACAGGATTACATCTAAAAAAAATTAATTCCTGGCAGAAAGATGACTGAGAAAAAAGCCCTGGAGGTGGGAAAGCATCCAAATAATTCTGACTGGGCTCACATCAAACAGATTTTTTATTCAAAAATTCCATAAGAGAAATAACTTCTTTTATTACTATTCTTTCATCTAATCTAGAGGAATTTTTTATGTGCTGCATATTTCTATTTCCTGGCAAGTTCTATATGTTTACTCTTTAGTCGTCTACCGATGGGTAACTTACCAGTATCCTGATTTGATCCTGTACCACTGAAGACAGCAAAACTGTACACTGATCTCATTTGGTTCAAGATCAAATTCTTAGTCCTAAATCTTAAACAATATCAATTAATAGTGACATGACAGCTAGAATAATATCACATAATTTACTCTTACAGTCTGTGTATGGTGAAGAGTTGACCTCTGCTGTGGAACTATTCAGCATAGAATTCACCTAAATAATGGTTCACTATCTTCTCAGAGCTGTTTGAATGGACATTCAATATGCAATTAGAGGGCCAACCTCATAGTATGTGTATAGAAGTAGTAAGGAGAGGAAACCTTGGGAAGGTTGTTCAGATCATGAGTTTAACCAAACTGATCTGGATTCATTACTGCACAAGTGCATTTCTTCCCCAAAGCAGTTGACCTCTGGGTAGGTACGTTTCACTGCATCCAAGGGTTCAGGTCCCCCGAGTTTCCAGATCCAAGGGTTGAGCACAGTATGTTGTTCCTCTCTGGTCTGCACAGATCGGTTTCTCCTCAGTGTGCAAAAGATTGGTGTAACTACAGAGCTAGGAAATGAGTAGGAATTGCTCTTAGCTCCTTTGGTTTCTACCCAAACATAGTGAAACTAGTAACCCAACTTGGATGCTGAACTCAGATGGCTGAAGTCAGGTAGTGGGAGGACTTCCCTCTCCCTGTATTTCCCAGTGTTGCTCTATACATAAGAATCTACTTTACAAAACCACTATTTTTCCTTTTCAAATTCAAAATATGGATTTGAGGGGGTTTTTAAGATGCCTCATATGTTATACCAGCTACCTTGTCATTTTTTAATCACTTGCTGTGTTCTAGGCCTGACTCTACTCCCACTGAAGATGTCGAGAGGAGTTATTTATTTTTGTTATAAGCGAAGCATTATTCTGAGTATTCATATTAAAAGAACTTACAGCAGCATTTATTCTTTGTACTGAAATATGCCAACCAAACATCCATTCTGCAGTCAAGCAGACTGTTCATGAATAAAGTACTGAACAAAAAAAAAGCAAACTTTTCTGGATAAAGATTATCGGAACAATCTAAATTTATCAGAGAAATGGAAAATATTCAGATTTTTAAAAATGGATTTTCTTGTCTATATTTTTTCTATTATTAAAAAATTAAAAAGAGAAATCAACAGAAAGATATCTGTTAAAAAATTAAATACAAAGTGAAAAGTTACAATAAAACTAGTCATTATATCAGCATTATCCATTTTTCATGTACTTTTCTTCTAATTCTGATATATTCATGTTAGACACTTGTTTTCAACTTCTTTCAGAACTTGGAAAGCATTAAGAATCATCAAATCCTAATTATTATAAGCCTCATATCAGAGATCTGACTTCCATAAAAAGATAAAAGTGGTTTATTCAGCAAGGTGTGTTCTCCATGCCAACTGTGTATTCTTCCAAGATGCACATAATATGCTACTCTAGCTCTTCAGCTTTGTATGGGTTTTGTGAAGATTGTGTTATATGTTTAACAAATAGAAGAAACTTTATAGGCCATATATGTGAATGATAGACTACATAAATATGAATGAAAGTTTTTAATATCTCTAAGGAAAATTTAGACTTATTTAAATAATTTAATAGCCACTGATAACCAGATTTCTATTAGTAAAACATAGATAACAACAAACTTTACAGGACACAATAGAAGTAAAATATCTACCACTTTAAAGGACTTTATGATGCCTGTTTCTCCTCAGACATGGACACTTGCTCTCAATAAAAGTCTAAATGAAGTCAAGTCTCAACCAAATTTCCTCCAGAATTCTCTCTTTGAGGAGTACCCTTGTGTAGCAAGCACAGTTTGCAGAGCAGCTGACAAAGTTTAGTCTTTGTGGCTGTCTTCCTCTACCACATTGACTCTTGGATCCAGAAATAACATAACACTAACCTATAAACCTAAAACAGGCAGAATGACTAATGGCTTATGAAATAAATACTGTAATTCTTTATTCACTAATGGCTTGTGAAATAAGTATTGCAATTCCTTATTTACTTCATTTTTTGTTAGTCTCATCCCAAGTCAGGAAAGGTTAATATATAAATTAATACTTTGTCAGAGTAGGCTTTTTTTACTTCAGTATTTGTTTAATTTAACTTTACTCAGATTTTATTTATTTTAGGCTTTATTTAAAAAAGAAATAAATTTTGAAGCTACACCTTAATTATTACTGAAAAGTGTCTTAACACACTGCTTGAGTGCTGGCTATTTGGGAATATTGTGGCAATGCATGGATGTGTTCAATGTAAAATAAGATTTATTTTTTGGATACTAAAAAGCACAGCTAAAAGCCTGTGCAGCTTAATGTATAAATATCGTGACATGCTCTACCTATATAAGTGTTTGATAGGAACACCTGTTTTTCTGTCTTGGACTGTGTGATATAACCATGGATGGTTTCATGGAATAAGACAACATCAGAGAAGGGAAGTGATTGTCCCCCTGTACTTGGCACTGGTGAGGCTGCACCTCGAATACTGTGTTCAGTTTTGGGCCCCTCACTACCAGAAAGACATTGAGGTGCTGGAGTATGTCCAGAGAAGGACAACAAAGCTGGTGAAGGGTCTAGAGCAGAAGTCTTATGAGGAGTGGCTGAGGGAACTGGGGTTGTTTAGCCTGGAGAAAAGGAGGCTCAGGGGAGACCTTATTGTGTTCTACAACTACCGGAAAGGAGGTTGTAGCGAGGTGGGTGTCAGTCTCTTCTCCTAAGCAACAGGCGATAGGACGAGAGGAAATGGCCTCAAGTTGCACCAGGGGAGGTTTAGATTGGACATGAATAAAACTTTCTTTACTGAAAGAGTGGTTAAACATTGGACCAGGCTGCCCAGGGAAGTGGTTGAGTCCCCATCCCTGGAGGTATTTAAAATACATGTAGATATGGCACTTAGGGACATGATTTAGTGGTGCACTTGGTAGTGTTAGGTTAATGGTTGGACCTGATGATCTTAAAGGTCTTTTCCAACTTAAATGATTCTATGGTTCTACGATTCTGTGATCATTTATAGGATTAATAATATGTGATAAGGCATATCAATATTTCTTATCAGAAGATCTTACTAAGTGGAGGGTCACAGGATGAAAACATCTGAAGAAGCACTTGAAAGATGATGAGGAAGCTGCCAGAGGAAAGTGAGTTGGGTGACGACAACTGCCTTTGTCCCTCCAATTGCAAAAGTGTCCCATGGGCTTAGGAAATGGCTAAAAGGAACCATTGATCTGGTAGTCAACATATGGGAACTGAATGCAACAAGGGGGGACTGAATGCATGGTAGAAAAGGTGATCAAAGTTGTCACTCGTGTATATAGCCTAAATGATTGACATAAGGAAAGATGTTTTTCATTACATGAAATGGAGGAAATTAGTAGAAATTTGTAGGCAAACCAGCATCTGAAGGTCTGGCTGCCAGGGTCAAGGCCAGCTCAGAGCCAGGGCAACCGAGGGCACCCCCTTTCCCCTGGGGAGCAGCTCCCAGGCAGCACTGTGGGGAGGTCGTGGCCAGGGCCCTCACCAGCCCATGGGAGCTGCTTTCCAGCTGAGGATCTAAAGTGTGAGCTACAGTCCCCACTGCACCACAGCCCTGCCCTGCTAGGCCCTGCTCATGGGCCCCACTGAGCTGGGCCTGACCAATGGGCTGATGTCTTGTCCTGGCCTTGGCCCATCCTCATGGAGGTGCCTGGTGCCCGGGGCTGGGGCTGCCCCCTGCTGCACTGCTCCTGCCAGGGGTGGTGGGACAGGCCCTGACCGCAGGGCACTTGAGGGTCCCGGTGCTCCTGGGGGATCCGGACAGTGCCCAGCTCTCAGGAGCTACCAGCTCCCATGGTGCCCTGGAAATATTCTTCCTGTGTCAGCAGGGTCCGGCAGGTGGACATTCAGTCCCCCATTCTGGGAGACAGGCCCAAAATTCCCTCAGGGTGCACAAACCCTTCCTGGTCTACATGAAGTTTACTATGGTTTACTTAAATGCTGCTTCAAACTGGGGAAAAATGCAGGAGTCATGGCCAAGGAACAAACTAAATACTCTTTAATTTTATTTTATTTTATCTGTTACCTTGACCATTAGTCTCACTTCTCTGAGATATAATTTCTATAATATATTAAAAGTAATATGACCATTTGTAACTGCCAGCTGAATTCATGTGGGACTTCACACAGCAATATGATAGACCTGGAGGGTTTAAGCAATTTGCAGGAAAGTTTGGCTTTGGACTTGTCACAGCTAATCCTATTATGTTTTAATGTTTTGGTCAAAATTGTCCACAAATTCGTTACAGAAAGAGCAAGAAAGAAAAAAAGAAAAAAGAAAAAAAAAAGAATAATTAGGCTCTTGTCCATGTTTTTAGAACTATTACTTTTCAGAATAATTACAGAAACACAATGACCTCTTGCTTTTATTTTCTCCAAAGAGGAAAACTAGAAATCTAATGACAGAAACTAATGTCAGAGAAAAAGATTTACCAAAGCATAAGGAGACAGGTAAAACTAAAAAATAATTAAAAAAAAAAAAAATTTCTTTTAGAGTTCTGAGATCTGCCACCAACTCTTGAATATAACAAATGTACAGCTAGGAGGGAAATCAGTCAGCACAAACAGAAACATAAATGGTGTTGTATGAGGTTGCTCTATACTCATAATCTGTCAGCCCAGGTCAATCAATACTGAAATGAAATGAGGAGAAATAAGTTACACCTTGATCCTACTTTCAGAAGGAGGAAGTCTGGAAGTCCATAAAACTACCTGAGAAGACATCTATTAGATTAAAATAAGCCATTGCAACATGTCCCAGGATATAAATACTGTTAGAGGAAATGGTTTTCCCGTTTGTTGTAAAAAGCAGAACTGATACTTCAAGTGATAGAAATTTACTTAGTAAATTTATTTAGAAGGTATCATAGTAGTAAGATCCATTTATGAGAACACAGAGAGTATAGCTTCCTGCCTAATTATTACTAGCTCATCTTTATTCAGAATTTTATGATAATTTTACAAACTAAGAAGTCAATGATTAGGCAGGAGCTAGTACTAGTAAACCTTTCCTTTTTTCATCTTGATTATAAAAGCTGATTTTGATAGCTTAATGTAAGAACCTAATTCAAGGAATATAAACATTAATATTTATTTGGAGACTTAATTTGCACCCAGTGTGTACTGCAAATGAATATTGCTTTGAACTACTGCTTTTAACAGCTAGGATTATTTAATGTAACTAAAAATGAATTCTCACATTTGAAACTATCCTAAATAATAAGAGACATGCAGATATGCCACCTTGGAAAGTCTATTTCCTTCCTGTTATTACCATGGTCCTGTGATGCATCAACCTGCTGATGCACATGACTAGTATCCATTTATTACAAACATTACACCACATATCTAACAATCTTCTGATCATCTCTTTCAAAAGTGTAAAGCCCTGAGTTTGCAGAAGAGACGTGGGAAGTTGCACATGTGTGTAAACAGAAAATTGAATCTATGCAATGATGGAAAGCTGAAACCTAAGTGCACAACACATGAAGTCTATTACATCAGTAACTTTGTTTTTTTTTCTTTTTCTGAAGAAATATATTGATCAAAACTATTGTGCTGCCATTCCATTATATGCATTTGTGATATCTGTTACTTGCTCATTTTGGGCTATAGAGCTGATGACCAGTTCCTTTTTTGTACTGAGTTGACATGAATGGCCTGGGAAGCTGCTTTTTCTTCCTTTTTTTTTTTTTCCCTGTAAGGTTTCTGAATCATTACTCAAACCATTTTTCTCTACTTTTCTAGAAGAAAGGCTTTAGTAATGCCAAGAACATGTTAAGATTAGGAATGAAAATATTTCTGGCTATGAGCCACCTGTGAGGAAATTATTACTACATAATAACTACTTGTGCTGGTTTTGTCTGGGATAGAGTTAATTTTCTTCATGGTAGCTAGCATGGGACTATGTTTTGGATTTGTGCTGAAAACAGTGTTGATAATACAGGGATGTTTTCGTTACTGCTGAGCAGTGCTTACACAGAGTCAAGGCCTTTTCTGCTCCTCACCTCACCCCACCAGCGAGTAGGCTGGGGGTGCACAAGAAGCTGGGAGGGGGCACAGCCAGGACAGCTGACCCCAACTGGCCAAAGGGATATTCCATACCGTATGACATCATGCTCAGCATATAAAGCTGGGGGAAGAAGAAGGAAGGGGGGGACGTTTGGAGTTTGTCTTCCCAAGCAACCGTTAGGCGTGATGGAGCCCTGCTTTCCTGGAGATGGCTGAACACCTGCCTGCCGATGGGAAGTAGTGAATTAATTCCTTGTTTTGCTTTGCTTGTGTGCGCGGCTTTTGCTTTACCTATTAAACTATCTTTATCTCAACCCATGAGTTTTCTCACTTTTACCCTTCCGATTCTCTCCCCCATCCCACCTGGGGGGAGTGAGCAAGCAGCTGTGTGGTGTTTATTTGCTAGCTGGGGTTAAACCACAACACTACTATGCAATTAGAACACTTGAAATTCCATTAGTCTTTCATGTTTTTTAAAAAATCAAAGCAAAACAATTTTACAATTGTATTTATTCTGTATGATTTAACGTATGTCTCTAAAGTACCATGTATCCTGTTTGATTCAATCATTGGCATATACATTTCCTCACTTTCTGTGAGATAAACAGCAGAAAACAAAGACGATAGTTTTATTGATTCTTTATACTCTCTCCTCATGGTTGTTGACCCTAGCCGAGAGCTAAGCATCCACACAGACACTTGCTCACTCCCCCACACACCCGGTGGGACAGGGAGAGAATAGTAAGAGCAAAAGTGAGAAAAATTGTAGGTTAAGAGAAAAAATTAAGTAATGAAGGAAAAAAGAAGAAAAAAAAGTAATGTAAAAACAATCACTCATCACCTCCAACAAGCAAACTGATGCCCAGCTAGTCTCTTGGCAACAGCTACCTTGGAAAATACCCATATTTTATTTTTGATTGTGATGTCACACAGTATGGAATATGCCTTTGGCCAGTTCAGATCACCTGTCTCAGTTGTGCTTTTTTGCTCTGCGATTACACAGCAGCTACCACTACAGGGTCCTGTAACTGAAGTTTATTAAGATCACAGGAATGCAACTAAAACAAAGAAGAGTAACCCCTAGGGTTTTGGGGTTTTTTCCAGTTGTTACAGCACAAGACTCAAGGCAGTCATCCAGTAGGTTTTGAAGTAAGTCTGATTTCAGAAGTGCTGTGTGCACATAAGATTTTAGTTCCATTTGTTCAATTACTACATATGAGTACAATTAAAATGGGGGAATCCCCAGATATTGGTACAATGAAAAGGTGGGAATTCAAAGAATGAAGAACTTAGAGCAGTACAGAAGTTATAAAGAGAAAGAAAACAAACAAACAAACAAACAAAGAAACCCCAACTTTTAAAATTTAGGAGAAATTTTGGGGAGTCATGAGCAGCCTGGATTTTGGAAATCAAAATAAGACTCATGTAGAAGTGTTTAAATCCTCAAAATGCAGAAAACATTGTCTTCAAAAGCTAAAGAACTTCCTGAGTCTTTTTTTTTTTCCTAGAAACTGAAAAGTGAACAACTAAAATTTATTCACACATCTTTCTTCATATATTGCATAGGCACTGAACAGGTGAATGATGGAACTCTGTCTATACCCTTTGAGGTCACAAATTATCCCATAAAAATTGTCATAATACCTTTCTGCAGTATTAGGAAAAATAGATGTAGCTGGGATATCACTATATAATTGGCCTTTACAAAACATGCTTTATAAGTACTAATTTAGTATTACTTCATTTACATGTAATAATAAATATTAGAAATACTTTTTTTACCTCTTAAAGTTTTGAAGTTTGATTACTTATGCCCTTCATGTTAAGGCGTTCTAAAATCATCACTATGGACATTAATCTCCATCATTTTTATCCCAGTTGTAAACATTTCATATAATTGTAGAATCATTTAGGTTGGAAAAGACCTCTAAGATCATCAAGTCCAACAGTTAACCTAACACTGCCAAGTCCACCACTAAACCACGTCCCTAAGCGCCTCATCTACACGTCTTTTAAATACCTCCAGGGATAGTAACTCAACCACTTCCCTGGGCAGCCTGTTCCAATGATTTAATAGAAATATATCTATAAACAGCATTTGAAGCTTAATGGATTGTCAGTCTCTCTTCTGACAGTCTCTTTGTCATCATAGAAAACTTTAAAAGTTTTATCAAAATACAGAGAAAACACAAAGTGGGATTTTTGGACATAAGCTAGAATTTTATGGTTCTGAAAGTAACTATTAATTTCTGCAGATTTTAAGTCTTATGTTCATTCAAACCTGAATTATTCTTCAGCATGTATAATATTTACATCTCTTTAAACAATCTTTTTTTGGCTTTCTTGCTTTCTTGCTTTCTTGCTTTCTTTTCAAAAAAATGTTTTGCCAGATTTCCAAGAGAGGAGGCTTGACTCACACATAGTCAACCTCTACTTCAGCAATTTAGAACAATTCTTAATAATGCTGACAGCTATGCTGTTATTTCTTTTTGGATGACTAATGGAACCATAGACTCTTACAAGATATAAATGGGCAAAAATGTAACATTTAAAAGATGAAAACCTTAGTAAATTTTGTAGACAATGTGACCCAAAATAAAATCTAATTAATTTCCCTGACAGAAAATTATGCCATTGTGTTTTACCTGAACTGTTTACTGCAGTTCTGCTGATGTATTTTCTAACAAATACTTCTGGCTATGACCTTATGCAGTATATCGTTCTGTAATTTCAATGCATGTTGTACGTATTCTAGCATCCAAAGTTAAATTACTACCAGAGGGCCTTATGAAAAAATCACAAAGATTTTAACAGATAACAGTGTTTTCTTCAGCCAGCCTATGGAATTTATGAGAGAAGTTTATGAATGGCAGAGCGCTTTATAATGTGCTTTAAAAGACTTCTAGAAATTCCCTATTAAATTCAGTATGCTTTTCAAGATGTTTTTCAGCTGAAATCTGTCATGTGATTTTCTGTTGGGTTTTCTTAATGGGTAATTAGTATATACTTTTAAAGCAGTTTTTCACATATATGGAGTCTCATGTGACAAGAAACGATTTAATAATCATATTTGAAATAATTAATGTTTTATTCCTTTTTTTTAAATTATATCATCATTATATACCTGGATGATTATTGCAGCAGTCATTAATAAAATAAGGAAAAACCTCTTAAAGAATAAATGTACTATATTTTTCTTCATAAAAAATAAGTGAGCTACAATTTTGCTTTGTACTAGACTAGTCCCAAAGCAAACTTCAAATTCTTATTTTCTAGCTAGATTCTGACAAGAAATATATGGACATTTTCCATAAATTTAGAAAGTTTTTGCCTACTATGAATACACTGAAATCTTGACAAGCTGAATCTAAACAAACTTTGTGATACTACTGTATTTCCACTCATATAATATTGAACCCAGGGCAACCAGATTTAATAAAACCAAAGTTTGATTTTTATATTTGTAGTAAAGCAAAAGTACCTGGGAACGTAGAACAGTATTGTCAGCTGAGTTTCAGTGAACATAAAAAATTCCTAACTTTGCTTAATTTCCAGGATAGATGTAGACGCAGTGACTAACTGCTACAAGGTAGCTGGAAATATAAACTTCAAACATATTTAAAAATATTTGCTCTTACACACTGAACTCCTTATGACAGTGGTCATCTTCCTGTTCTGCAACTGTACACTGTTCAGCACAGTGGTAATTTTATGATCCACAACTGTAGTTCCTTAATGTTACCAAAATGCAGTTAAGGCCTACAATCATTTTAAGGTCATGTGTGGATACCCATTGAACTTGACTATGAATTAATAATAAATGGATGGATTAATTACTTCTTATAACTTATCCACATTAATGCAAACTGACATTATTAGCATCCTAAGATATTAGTATGTAGCATTTACATGAACAGTGGTATCTTTTTTATCCAGTAATATAAAGTAATCCTGATGACTTTCCCATGATACAATTACACTAACTGCATTGTCACTACAGAGTAATTCATATTAGCGCACATTTGAAGTATAACTGAGTCTTTGCTTGTATTTGTCCTAAACTTAACTGAATCTCAATTGCACAAGAAACTATGTAAATTTAACAGGATTTTATTTACTAGCAGATGATGAACTGGGAGCTGTGTTCAACCTAGCACCCAGGACAGCTGAGCCTGAGCCCCACAGCAGCATCCAGATGAAGTGATGAGTGACAGTAGTGGGAGACTCCCTGCTGCAGGGGATAGAAGCCCCCACCTGCCGATCTGACTGCTATCTAGGAAAGCTTGCTGTTTGCCCAGTCTCAGATCCAGAATGTTGTGAAGAGGTTGCTGAGGCTTGTGTGGCGCTGAAACTATTCCTCCCTGCTGCTCTTCCATGTAGGCATCAACAATATGGGAGGAGGGGTGTGGTTCACATCAAGTGTGACTACGTGGCTCTGGGAGTGATGGTCAAGGACATGGGGGGGCAGGTGTCTTTCTCCTAAGTCCTGCTAGTGAGGGGAAAAGGCTTGAGGAGTGAACAGTTTCTGCTGGTCAACACCTACTTGCATTGCTTGTGCTGAGCAGAAGGAATTGGCTTTTACAACCTCTTTAAGGATCACGGACTACTAGGAAGAGAGAGGATCCACTTGAACAAGTGGGGCAAAAGAATCTTTGACAATAGGCTGGTCAACCTGGAGAAGAAAGCTTTAATGTAGGCTGGGAGGGAGATGATGGCTCACAGACAAGTAAAGAAGTAGTGGACCATGATGGCAAGCAATTGGTGCAAGATGGTATGGACAGGAGAAACCTTGTGATCAGCAAAACAAGTTTGAAGGGGTCCCATACAATGCACACAAATAAGGAAGTGCAAACAGAAAGTCTGTGTGCAGTTGCAGGATTACAATCTCACTGAGATCACAGAGATGAGGTGGGTTAGCTCACAAAACTGGAGTGGTATAATGGGAGAACACCAACTGCAGAAAGGACAGACCAGGAAGGCAAGCAAGGGAAATTGCCCTTCATGTGAGATAGGAACTGGAGTGCATGGAGCTGCTTTGGTATGGATGATGAGCCAGCTGAGAGCTAACGGGTCAGGATTAGAGGCCAAACCAATGTAAGCAATGTGGTGGCGTGTCTGCTAAAAATTGCTTGATAAGGAAGTGAAAGCAGTTGAGGCCTTTTTCAGAGAAAAGGAAAAAGCCTTATGCCCACAGGCTCTGGTCCTTCTGGGGGACTTGAACCACACAAATATCTATGGGAAAGACAAAACAGTAGAGCACAACCATTCCAGGAATTTTCTGGAGTGCATGGTTGACAACTTCCTAACACAGGGGATCAAGGAACCAACCAGGGAGATGCTCTGCTACACCTCATGCTTACAAACAAGGAATAACTGGTTGGGAATGGAAAGATGTGGTGCAGTTGGCTACAGCATGCTTGTTGGAGTTAGGGATCCCAAGAGGAGGGAACAAGGCAAATAGCAGGATCATAACCCTGGACCTCAGGAGAGCAGACTTTGGACTGTTCAGGCATCTACTTGGAAGAATCTCATGGGCCTTGGAGAGAAGATGCTCCGGTAGAGCTTGTTGATATTCAAGGATGACCTCCTCAAAGCTCAAGACGAAGAATCCACAACTACCTGAAAGGAGGTTGTAGCGAGGTGGGTGTCAATCTCTTATCCCAAGTAACAAGTGATAGGATGAAAGGAAATGGCCTCAAGTTGTGCCAGGGGAGGTTTAGATTGGATATTAGGAAAAATTTCTTCACCAGAAGGATTGTCAAGCATTGGAACAGGCTGCCCAGGGAAGTGGTTGAGTCACCATCCCTGGAGGTATTTAAAAGACGTGCAGATATGGCACTTAGGGACATGGTTTAGTGGTGCACTTGGCAGTGTTAGGTTTACGGTTGGACTCGATCATCTTAATCTTTTCCAACCTAAATGATTCTATCATTCTATGATTCTATGATCCTGGTATGGACAAAGTCAAGCAAAAACAGCAAAATACATGTATGGATGAACAAGTTGCTTCTATAAAACTCAAATAAAAAAAGAAAGCATACAAGAGGTGGAAGAAGGGTGAAGTCACCCATGAGGAATATAGAGACTCTCTGAGTGTGCAGGGGTAGGGTTATGAAAGCCAAAGCCCATCTGGAGCTGAATCTGGCAAGTCATGTGAAGGGCAACCAAAGAGGGCTTCTACAGATGTAGCAGAAGCAGAAGGAAGACTAGGGAAAATGTTGGTCAGCTGCTGAATGGGACAGAGGAGCTGGTGACAAGGGATGCAGAAAACACCAAGGTAATCAATACCTTCTTTACCTTGGTCTTCAATGATAAACTCAGCCTTCAGCAATCCCTGAGACCAGTGGGAAAGTCTGGAGCAAGAAAGACATACATTACACTCAGTGGAGGAGGATCACATTAGGGAACATTTAAACCAACTGAACATACACAAGTCCATGAGATCTGATGGGATGCACTCACAAATACTGAGGGAGCTGACTGATGTAATTCTGAGGCCATTCTCAATTATTCTTTAAAGGTCATGCAGATTATGAGAGGTTCCAAAGGTCTGGAAGAAAGTAAATGTCCCTCCTATCTTCAAGAAGAACAAGAAGGAAGACCCAGGGAAATGCAGTCTGGTCAGTCTCACCTCAATCCCTGGGAAGGTAATGCAGCAAATAATCCTGGAAATGATTTCCAAGCATACCAAGGACAAGAGGGTGACTGGGACTATTCAGCACGGATTTACAAAGGAGAAGTCATGGCTGACCAGCCTCACAGCCTTCTACGCGATGAATGGTTCAGTGAATAAGGGAAGCGGAGGATGTTGCTTATTTTGAATTTACCAAGGCTTTTGACATTGTTTCTCATAGCATCCTCCCAAATAAAATGATGATGTAATAAATAAATATAGAATAAAAAGACTGTGGATATGGATTGAAAATTGGCTGAAATGCCATGCTCACAAGAATGTAACTAGCAGCATGAAGCCAAGCTGGAGACCAGTCACTATTGGTGTATACCAGGGGTTGATTCTTGGCTCAATACTCTTTAATATCTTCATTAATGACCTGGATGATGGGACAGAGTACACCCTCAATAAATTTGCAGATGATAAAAACCTGGAAGGAGTTTAATGATTGATACACCAGACAGTTGTGTTGCCATTCAGAGGTACCTCAACAAGGTGGAGAAATGGGCCGATGAAATTATGAAACCTTATGAAATTCAACAAAAGGAAATGAAAGTCCTGCACCTGCACAGTACAGGCTGGGGGCCAACAAGCAGGAAAGCAACTTGTCAGTAAAGGACCAGAACATGTGCCAAGCCAGCAATGTGCCTTTGACACAAAGGTCAGCAGCCTCCTGGGTTGCAGTAGAAGTGTTGCCAGCAGGTCTAGGGAAGTGATCCTTCCTCTCTACTCAGCACTGGTGAGACATATCTGGAGTGCTGTGTCCAGTACTGGGCTCCCCAGTACAAGAGAAACGTGGACATACTCAAGCGAGTCCCGTGAAGGGACACAAAGATCATAAAGGGACTGGAGCAACATTCATACAAGGCGAGGCTGAGTGAGCTGGACTGCTTAGCCTGAAGAAAAGAAGGCTCAGTGGGATTTTATCAGTGTGTATAAATAACTGATGGGAGGGAATGAAGAAGAGGGAACCAGACTCTTCTCAGTAGCGTCAAGACAAGAGGCAATAGGCACAGATTGAAACAGAAGAAATTCCACTTAGACGTAAGGACAAAATTTGTGCTGTGTGGATGGTCAAATCCAGGCACCGGTTGCCCAGAGAGGTTGCGGAGTCTCCATCTTTGGAGATATTCAACACCTGACTGTAACTTGCTCTAGTTCATCCTGCTTTGAGTGGGGAACTTGGATAAGACAATTTGCAGAGGTGCCTCCCAACCTCAAAGATTCTGTGATTTTATGAAAATTCATATGAAAGATTTTACATTGCTGTCCTTCTGTATTTTATGCAATTCCATTACTTCTCATGAAATGAAGATTGTCCCAAGTAGGCCCACAGTGGCAATTCATTTAACTTGCCAAGCAAGCGTGTTCCAAATTCAGGAATATTAAAAACTACACTGCAAAGTAATAAGGGCTTATTCTACCTGACCTCCCTCAAGAATTCTAACATAGAACTAGATCATAAATATGCACAATATGGCAGACATCAAGCCTCATGAATACATATAAATATTCATCAACTTATGGAATTCTTAGCTACACACTGAGAGTGTGTACATTTGAAAAAGAAAATCAAAGCATTCTGCCCACATGCTTAAAACATAATTCATAATTTGAAAAGTAATTATCACATGAGAAAAGCTTTATGGATATTAAAATACTAATCCCTGAGGGACAATTCAGTCTTCTCATAGTAATGAAGGGTTCTTTGGAATAAAGCTAGGAAAGATGTCAAGGAGAAAGATGCCTAAACTTCGAAAGTAGTTTTCAGGTAATTGTAAGGGTTCTTAAAAATATTCTGATATTTCAGTGTTCTTTAAAAGAGAGGTTAAAAACTTTTTAAGAAGACGTTAGGCTAAGCCAAGAGTCAGCATCCCTAAAATCTGTTCCTGTATCAATTACAATATTGAATACAATATTGAATACAAGCAAAACAGAGTCATAGTCCAAGTAGATAGTTTTCTGACTACATTAGAGTCTGAGATATATCCAAACATTGTAGACCAACTCTAAGCTAATTTCTGTTCTGAACTTAAAGCTATCTGGTGACCCAAATTCTTAGGCCCACTTCACTCCAGAGAGCCCCTGTCATGGTTTAATTTCAGTCGGCAACTAAGTACCACGCAGCCGCTCGCTCACTCCCCCCCACCCGGTGGGATGGGGGAGAGAATTAGAAGAGCACAAGTGAGAAAAACTCGTGGGTTGAGATAAAAACAGTTTAATAATTGAAATAAAATGATGATAATAATAATATGATAATAATAATAATGCACAAAGCAAGTGATGCACAGTACAATTGCTCACCACCTGTTGACTGATGCCCAGCCAGTCCCGAGCAGCGGCCCCCCCGGCCAGCTTTCCCCAGTTTATGTGCTGAGCATGACGTCACATGGTATGGAATGTCCCTTTGGCCAGTTTGGCTGTGCCCCCTCCCAGCTTCTTGTGCACCTCCAGCCTTCTCAGTTGGTAGAGCATGGGAAACTAAAAAGTCCTTGGCTAGAGTAAGCATTACCTAGCAACAACTGAAACATCAGTGCGTTATCAACTTTGTTCTCATCCTAAATCCAAAACACTGTACCAGCTACTAGAAAGAAAATTAACTCTATCCCTGCCGAAACCAGGACAATATCCACCCCTTATTCTATACCATCTGCGTCATGCTCAAGTCTCATATTTTCCAGTACATTTTCATTAATCACCACCCCCCCTTTTTTTTTATATATATATATACACACACACAAACACACAGATATCATTCCCTTCATCTGTGGGCCATCCCTCTAAAATGTTCGGTGAGTTCATTTAGTCCATGACTTCGGGCTCAATCTGTCGTAATAATCTTTCAGGGCAGGAAAAATGGACATGGTATGTGGTGTTGGATTGTTTCATGTCGAAGTCAGTTCTGGTACCATCATCACTGTGCTTTGCTTGGTTTCACTGAAGTTATTCTTCATTAGTCTGGGTGATTCTTATTGTAATAACATTAGTATGGCATATAATATTATTAGTATGGTTAGTATATCTGTGTATTATTAGTATAACTATTATAACTATAATTAGTACTTAACATCACATAATTCAGATCATTGGCTATTCTCACCCAAAATCAAATCCCCTTGAGGTACACATCGGACTTCCCCATCCTCCCGCATTATCCACCAAGTGCACCCAGGTCCTTGAGCAAAAGCAATCCCACGGATGGGTTTGCCTCTGCCCGAGGCAGGAATAACCCAAACTGTCTTCCCCAGCATATTTTTCAGGTGCACTACAGGGACTTTATTCCCATCTACAGTACGTAAAAGTTCTGACTGGGCAGGGCCTGCTCGATTGGCAGATCCCCGAGTGTTGACTAACCAGGTGGCCTTTGCTAAATGCGTATCCCAATATTTGAACGTCCCGCCACCCATTGCTCTCAGCGTAGTCTTTAACAGTCCATTGTATCGTTCAATTTTCCCAGAGGCTGGTGCATGATAGGGGATGTGACACACCCACTCAATGCCGTGCTCTTTGGCCCAGGTGTCTATGAGGTGGTTTCGGAAATGAGTCCCGTTGTCTGACTCAATTCTTTCTGGGGTGCCATGTCGCCATAGGACTTGCTTTTCAAGGCCCAGGATAGTGTTCCGGGCAGTGGCATGGGGCACGGGATATGTTTCCAGCCATCTGGTGGTTACTTCCACCATTGTAAGCACGTGGCGCCTGCGTTGGCCGGTTTGTGGGAGTGTGATATAATCGATCTGCCAGGCCTCCCCATATTTATATTTCAACCATCGTCCTCCATACCACAGAGGCTTTAACCGCTTGGCTTGCTTGATCGCAGCGCATGTTTCACATTCATGGATAACCTGTGCAATAGTGTCCATGGTCAAGTCCACCCCTCGATCACGAGCCCATCTATATGTTGCATCTCTTCCTTGGTGGCCTGAGGTGTCATGGGCCCACCGAGCTAGAAATAATTCACCCTGATGTTGCCAGTCCCGATCCACCTGAGCCACTTCAATCTTAGCAGCCTCATCCACCTGCTGGTTGTTTTGATGTTCTTCAGTGGCCCGACTCTTGGGTACGTGAGCATCTACGTGACGGGCTTTTACAACCAGGTTCTCCACCCGGGCAGCAATATCTTGCCACAATGCGGCAGCCCAGATGGGTTTGCCCCTGCGCTGCCAGTTGCTCTGCTTCCATTGCTGCAACCACTCCCACAGGGCATTTGCCACCATCCATGAGTCAGTATAGAGATAGAGCACTGGCCACTTTTCTTGGTCAGCAATGTCTAAAGCCAGCTGGATGGCCTTTACTTCTGCAAATTGGCTCGATTCACCTTCTCCTTCAGCCGTTTCTACAACTTGTCGCATAGGACTCCATACAGCAGCTTTCCACCTCCAATGCTTTCCCACAAGACGACAGGACCCATCAGTGAACAGGGCATATTGCTTCTCATTTTCTGGCAGTTCATTATACATTGGGGCCTCCTCAGCATGCGTTACCTCCTCCTCTGGCAATATTCCAAAATCTTTGCCCTCTGGCCAATCCATGATCACTTCCAGGATTCCTGGGCGACTGGGGTTTCCTATTTGAGCCTGTTGTGTGATCAGTGCGACCCACTCACTCCACGTAGCATCAGTTGCATGATGTGTACAGGGGACCCTCCCTCTGAACATCCAGCCTAGCACCGGCAGTCGGGGTGCCAGGAGGAGCTGTGCTTCAGTGCCGATCACTTCTGAAGCAGCTCAAACCCCTTCATATGCTGCTAATATCTCTTTTTCAGTTGGAGTATAGCGGGCCTCGGATCCTCTGTATCCCCGACTCCAAAACCCTAGGGGTCGACCTCGGGTCTCCCCTGGTGCTTTCTGCCAGAGGCTCCAGGTAGTGCCATTCTCCCCGGCTGCGGTATAGAGCACATTTTTTACCTCTTGCCCTGCCCGGACTGGCCCCAGGGTTACTGCATGAACTATCTCCCGTTTAATTTGTTCAAAAGCTTGTCGTTGCTCAGGGCCCCATTTGAAATCGTTCTTCTTTCGGGTCACTTGATAGAGAGGGTTTACAATCAGACCGTAATTTGGAATACGCATTCTCCAAAAACCCACGACGCCTAAGAAAGCTTGTGTTTCCTTTTTGCTAGTTGGTGGAGACATGGCTGTTATTTTGTTGATCACATCCATTGGGATCTGACGACGTCCATCTTGCCATTTTATTCCTAAAAATTGGATCTCCTGTGCAGGTCCCTTGACCTTACTTTGTTTTATGGCAAAACCGGCCTTCAGCAGGATTTGGACTATTTCCTTCCCTTTCTCAAAAACTTCTCCTGCTGTGTTGCCCCACACGATGATATCATCAATGTATTGCAGGTGTTCTGGAGCTCCACCCTGTTCCAGTGCAGTCTGGATCAGTCCATGGCAAATGGTAGGGCTGTGTTTCCACCCCTGGGGCAGTCGGTTCCAGGTGTACTGAACGCCCCTCCAAGTGAAAGCAAATTGTGGCCTGCACTCCGCTGCCAAAGGGATTGAGAAAAACGCATTAGCAATATCAACTGTGGCCGACCACTTGGCTGCCTTTGACTCCAATTCGTATTGAAGTTCTAGCATGTCTGGCACAGCAGCACTCAGCGGTGGCGTGACTTCATTTAGGCCACGATAGTCTACTGTTAGTCTCCACTCTCCATTAGACTTCCGCACTGGCCATATGGGACTGTTAAAGGGTGAGCGGGTCTTGCTGATCACTCCTTGGCTCTCCAGTCGATGAATCAGCTCATGAATGGGAATCAGGGAGTCTCGGTTGGTGCGATATTGCCGCCGGTGCACCGTGGTGGTAGCGATTGGCACTTGTTGGTCTTCGACCTTCAGCAACCCCACAACAGAGGGGTCCTCCGAAAGACCAGACAAGGTGGACAGCTGTTTAATTTCCTCCGTCTCCAAGGCAGCTATACCAAAAGCCCACCGGTACCCTTTTGGGTCCTTGAAATACCCTCTCCTGAGGTAGTCTATGCCAAGGATGCACGGAGCATCTGGGCCAGTCACAATGGGGTGCTTCTGCCACCCATTCCCAGTTAGACTCACTTCGGCTTCCAATACAGTTAGCTGTTGGGATCCCCCCGTCACCCCAGAAATACAGATGGGTTCTGCCCCTCTATATCTTGATGGCATTAGGGTACACTGTGCACCGGTGTCTACCAGAGCCTTATACTTCTGTGGGTCTGATGTGCCAGGCCACCAAATCCACACAGTCCAGTAAACCCGGTTGTCCCTTTCCTCCCCCTGGCTGGAGGCAGGGCCCCTCTAATCCTCATCACAGTACTCATTTCTCATTTCTTGTACGTACGAGTCAGAAGTTTCTTCATTAAGATCAGGAGTAAGATCAGCCCTTCTACTCTCTCTGGGGAACTGCCCGCTGGAAACTGGAGCAGCAATTTTCCTGGAAGAACCTCTTTCTGTGATTGTTTTCCCTTGCAATTCGCGTACCCGTGCCCCTAGGGCTGCGGTAGGTTTCCCATCCCACTTCCTCATGTCCTCTCCGTGGTCACGCAGATAAAACCATAGGGTGCCCCATGGTGTGTACCCTTTATATTCTCTCTCTTGAGCAAAAGAACGCTTACTTCTAATAGCCGAGATACTGGTCCGTACAGGTGAGGAGTAGGACCTATCCTCTCTGAGTTGCTGGATCTCCCGGGACAGTTTTTCGGACAGTTTCTCCACAGCCGAGACGATGGAGGAAGAAAGACTTTCCTCGTATTGCCGGAGTTGACTAGTCAATTCATCCACTCTTTGTTCCTCTCCATCTTTCCAGGTCATCACTGCCAATGAATTGGCGTATGACGATGGTGAGCTCCTTATAAACTTCCGCCACATGGGTCATGTGCACTTGACTTCGTCTGGATCTTTGGATAGTTGTTCCTTGTTCAGGTCATCATAAATCACCTCCAGCACAGCTAATTCTCTCAGAAACTGGATACCCTTCTCCATGGTGGCCCACTTGCTTGGGTGACATATGACATCTTCCTTAAAGGGATACCTTTCCTTCACGCTTGACAAGAGTCGCCTCCAAAGGCTGAGGACTCGTGTCCCTTTTCCAATCGCTTTGTCAATGCCCCCTTCCCTAGAAAGGGATCCCAGCTGCTTGGCTTCCCTACCCTCTAATTCCAGGCTACTGGCCCCATTATCCCAGCATCGGAGCAGCCAGGTGACAATATGCTCACCTGGACGACGGCTGAAATCTTTTCGTATATCTCGCAGCTCACTCAGGGATAGAGATCGGGTGGTCACTGCCTCGTTTATGAGTTCTTCCTCTTCCTCCTCCCCGATCAGCGGCCGGCTCTCCTCCTCCTGTTCTCATGATGGCCCTTCTCCAGGGTAGTCGTACAGTTCTTCCTCCGGTTCCCTTTTAGAAGAAGCTTCTTCTTCCCTCACTAAACGAGCCGACTTCCGCTTCCAAAATTTCTTCTTGTGTACAGGGGCGACTGATACCGGCACAGGCTGGTTCTTTGGTTCAGCCACAGGGCCTGTTGCCGGGGTTGGAGTGGCCGCAGTGCATGTCGCCGGGGTTGGAGTGGCCGCAGTGCAAGTACATGTCACCGGAGTCTGAGTGGCCGCAGTGCATGTTGCCGGGGTTGGAGTGGCCGCAGTGTATGTCACCGGAGTCTGAGTGGCCACAGGGCCTGTCACCGGGGTTGGAGTGGCCGTAGTGTGTGTTGCCCGGGTTTGAGTGGCTGCAGGGCCTGTTGCCGGGGTCTGAGTGGCTGCACGGCATGTCGCTGGGGTCGGAGTGGCCGCAGGGCGCGTTGCCCGGGTCTGAGTGGCCGCAGTGCGTGTCGTTTTAGTGTCAGAGCCAGAGACCTTCTCTTCCCTTTGAGGGCACTGAATGGTGTTGAACAGGGCTCGGTAGGCATGGGCCAGGCCCCAGCACGTTGCAATGATCTGCATCTCTCTGGAGTTGCCAGGGTGACAGCATACTTTGTCCAAATATTCTACTAACTTTTCAGGATTATGCACTTGTTCAGGGGTGAAGTTCCAAAACACTGGGGGTGCCCGTTGGCCTAGGTACTTGCCCATCTTGTCCCACACACCCTGCCACTCATAATTATTCAGCCTTGGGGCAGATCTCTGGATGATATTCTTAAATTGCTTACCAACTTTAGACAAAACCGAAACAATATTCCCAAGGAGTATTAATAGAAGTACCTTAACTGCCCAAGGATGCTGAAAATCCTGAAAAGTTACTGTAATGAAGGAGGAAACATCATAGAAGAAGGCAGTGACACTGCCATTCTGTATTTCCTCCGTAAAAAAACTCTCAGAAAAGTTACTGCAATTGCTAGTTGTCTCCACGAAATGGTCTCCGTGGTACAGTAACGGCTTCATTGCGAAGTTTACATACCACACTAACGCCAAGGTCAATGTTCTAAAAACAAACCTCACAAGCGAGACATCACTAATCACTGCAGACCACAGCAAACTGCAAAACCCAACACCGATCTTTAACATGTACAGCAGGAAAAAGAGCACGATGCAGATTATACAAATCAATATCGAGAACAGAGAAACCAACATTGTGACCCACAACTATTAACAGATATAAATTCCTTAATACACTCCGGTTAACCTGTTATTATCTCAAACCCTTCGAGCCTCACGTTGGGCGCCAAAAAGGACTGTCGTGGTTTAATTTCAGTCGGCAACTAAGTACCACGCAGCCGCTCGCTCACTCCCCCCCACCCGGTGGGATGGGGGAGAGAATTGGAAGAGCACAAGTGAGAAAAACTCGTGGGTTGAGATAAAAACAGTTTAATAATTGAAATAAAATGATGATAATAATAATATGATAATAATAATAATACACAAAGCAAGTGATGCACAGTACAATTGCTCACCACCCGCCGACCGATGCCCAGCCAGTCCCCGAGCAGCGGCCCCCCCGGCCAGCTTTTCCCAGTTTATGTACTGAGCATGACGTCACATGGTATGGAATGTCCCTTTGGCCAGTTTGGCTGTGCCCCCTCCCAGCTTCTTGTGCACCTCCAGCCTTCTCAGTTGGTAGAGCATGGGAAGCTGAAAAGTCCTTGGCTAGTGTAAGCATGACCTAGCAACAACTAAAACATCGGTGCGTTATCAACTTTGTTCTCATCCTAAATCCAAAACACTGTACCAGCTACTAGAAAGGAAATTAACTCTATCCCTGCCAAAACCAGGACAGCCCCCTCATAGTTTTTGTTGTTTGTTTGTTTTAAGTATTCCTTTGGGTTACATCTAATCTGTTTTAAGAGGTTTTATCTATTTGCAAATTAAAACTAAGTTTTCAGGCACAGGAATTTAATAATCTTTCCTGGAGCAGTCCCTTGCACAGTTTTGGCCCAAGTCACCTAAAACTCCAAAACTATACCTGAGCACAGCATAGGTTAGGAAACACCCCCAATAGAAAGTTTTCATGTGACCACTTTGTTTCAAAGGTTAGGAGAATTTAAAAATAGGTGGTCAGAAAATATTTGGTCTTGGTGCCAAATAACAGCCCTGTTTAATTAATTAATACAGATGACCTACCACTAAAAGAAGTAACCCTCCAACTTCCATCTGAGAGTTCCTGCCCTCTCTCTTGTACCAGTAGTGGTGCCTGCTTGACCTCACGATGAGTTAGTTTAGGGAGCTAAAATATTAGAAGATTATATAAATTTGTTTGGGGTTTTCTTCCTTCTGGATTTCTCCTTGGATCAGCTGACCTCACGGTCACCCAAAGAATAATGGCCAAAGTTCAGAGAAAGTGGTGGAAGTATTTGAGGGGAACTGCAGATGGGGAAACTGGACTGACAATTTTAACAGCAGCTACTTAGTAGACCAGTTTAGATGCCATGTCAAATTGCATTCCCAGCTTCTATTTTTATGCCCTTCATACCTAAAATGAAGTACAACTGCATCTGTATCCTTTGCAGCCATGACACACCTTCCATGACTACCCCTTTCTTCAGGTTTTAGGTTATATTAGAATATACAAATTAGAATTTCTAATATGTATATATTAGAAAATGCTCTAATCAGTCTGTCTGGAGCCTGATGCCTTGGGCACTTAAAAGTTAATTCTTATC
Source organism: Aptenodytes patagonicus (assembly GCF_965638725.1). NCBI lineage: Eukaryota > Metazoa > Chordata > Aves > Sphenisciformes > Spheniscidae > Aptenodytes > Aptenodytes patagonicus. The sequence continues at coordinate 18,892,395 of NC_134950.1, forward strand.
TTGCCTATTCAGGCAGCTGGTTGACTGTGTCTTGTGCCTTTATGTGCCTTTATTTATAAATACACATTAAACATTGCATGAGACATTAGTTAACCCTCATATAGATTTTAGTCTCTGGTCTGTACAAGTCTTCTGCAGAAACCAACAGGAGACATGGATTACACATTCATCAGTAACAAACTCTCTTCCTCAGTCCACTGTAAATTTTAGAGGATTTCCTGTCACAGCAGTTCCATTTAATATAGCTAGTGCTAACTATGAGTGCTCAAACTTTCAAAGGACTGGTCCCTGAGCTAATGTGTACATTGTTAGCTATAGGGTCATAGCCTAACCCTGTCCAGACTTCATAGTGAGTCTCAGGACACTCAGACATATATCTTCCCTACTGCAGCAATAATAATAAACAGTATCTCTCAACTGATTTACCTACTTTTCTCCAATTAGTTTATTTTAGGTTTTCCTTACAGTTCTGTGCACAAAGTAATCAATATCTTTATGAGAAATACCCCAAAGAAATAGAAGGGGTTGTAATGTGCATAGTACCGAAAAATGTCTTTCAAATATAGACAAGAGCCAACAGATGAGGTTCTAGAGGAAAGTGTTTTTACTTAAACTTAGCCTGCAACATAAGGCAATCCTCCAGTAATAAACAGTGTTTTTCAGAATGAGAAGACCTACTAGATCACCTTTACTTTAGGACATGTCCAGCCCTATTTAATCTCTTGTTCTTCCAAAGGGTTTGGAAATATGCCCATTCTTCAGAAGATAGATAGATATTCTCAGAGAGACACAGTTTATCTATTTATCCATCCTGCAGCAATGGAATCTCTGAGCACAAAGGAATGTATCATTGCTGCTGTATGACTGGCATGTTAAAAGGATTTTGGAGGGGAATATGCCAGAGCACATCATACTTTTAAGTGATATATGTCAGCTGCAGAATATATTTAAGGGTTCAGTGGCACCAACAGAACCAAATCTAATGCTGTGGGACAGAGAAGGGACACAGATTTTTACCTGCAGGCAACATTATGTAGAAGACAATTTTAGATTAGACTAAGAAAATGACCCATTTAGCAGAAGTGTTTTACATAAGGAAATTCTTGGAATGTTTAAACCGAAGAATAACTTAGACACAACTGAGATGTGTTTGATTTGGGATCTGAAACCTATTCCCAAAATTGAAAAATTAACTGAGACATTATATTTTTCTCCGAAACTTTTATTATGTGCTGACATACACTGCTATGCTATGCTAAATGTGGCCCAGTACTAATGGCTATCAGCACAGTAAGTAGAGTTAATGTTCGCCTGGCATACATACAGCTGTCACAGGTCTCTATCTCATCTTGTAAATGGAGTTCTTACTATACGGTTAGCTGCCTTCACATAACATAGTGGTTCTGATTCTTTCAAAAAGCACTTGACATATTTTGACACTAGTCAAAACAATTCCTTTATCATATTCAGACTGGAACATATGATTATAAATTATTTCTGCTAAATGTTTAAATGACTTGCTGATTTTAATATAAAAAACCAAACTCATGATACTGATAAATGCACTGTATAATCACTATTTTCAGATGATATCCAAATTGGTTAAAATACATATGTATATTTTGTAGACAAATTTTGAATGTAGGACAAAAATTATAAATAGGAAAAGGTGTTATATATATAAGAATGTTCAAAGTCCTTTTATTTTACACAGTATAGTTTAATCTTTTATACAGTCATGTGTATATGTATAAGACATTTTATTCTATGTTAATGGTGAAAACTTGTGAATAAGTAGAATGTGAATTTGTAGAGGATCTTTCTGAAGACCTGAGAATAACAACAGAAATGTCCCCAGAATGTAAATTAGAAAAACTTCTCTTTGCTTCTACTGTTCATCTCCAGCTCAAGGCCAAGAAAATTTCTTTTATTCAGATCATTAGAGTTATATGGTAAATCTGGTACCCTGTGGACCATGCATTTAATAATAAGTATTTGACCTCAAAGGATGAAAGATAACCTTGCATCTTTAGACAGCAATTAACCAACTAGAAATACAATGAAAAAAAGAGAACAACCTGCTTAGTCTCTTATGCAGTTTCTTGAATACTCACTCTTTAATTTAACAAATAGCATTTGATGTACATGCTAGGAATATCTACAATGACATACAGATTGAATTATTTTATTTAAGTACCAGTATCTGAAAATATCAGTATAGATGTAGACCAAGTGTTGTTTTTACTTAGAACACAGGTTTTCTGAAACTTATAATCATAAAACATTCTTGTTGTGACTTTACAGATTCCTTATAGAAGTTCACAGATCAATACACAATTGTTTTTTCTAACTTTGATTTAAATTGGTTTGGTGTTTTCACTTATTCTTAGCAGCATGAAAAAAGAAAGTATGAAACAAACAATCTTTCTAAAGTCATACTGTGATATTAAGTTTAAAAACTATCTGCTCAGTGTTTGTCAGTCTGTTAATATACTGATTCATTTTTAACCATATTGCTAAGTACACAGTACAATTGCAAGAAACGTTCAGGGGTTTTTTATGTAAATAAACTTGTATTTTTTAAAAATGATACTCATGATGGTATTTATACACTGGAACAAAACTGTCCACTGTCATCTGTTAGAACATCACTTAAACCCCAATTTTCATTTATATTAAATTGACATTTTGGAGCAAATTGTTTAATATGCATTATAAAAATATTTAAGGCATTTTCCTCAACAGTTCTATTTACAGAATTTGTCAGACAAAATTACACTGCCATAAAACTTACCAGCTAGCTCAAATGTAGTGAATCACTGAAGAAAAGAAGCCTTTGAGATACGAGTCATTTAAAATCACAGAATTACAAAAAAAATTAGGTTGGAAGGGACTAATTCAACCTGCAATTAGGTTTGTTTTGAAGGTAGATCAAATTTCCAAGTTAAAACAGTTTGTTTAGGCTTAAATTGAGGCCCATTTTGAGTATCTGCAAGAGTGGAGATTCCACAATCTCTCTGGGTAACCTGCTCTAGTGTTTAAACACACTCATTGTGAGTAAATTTTCCTAATTTCTAATCAAAATTTCTTTTGCTGCAACTTGTGGCCATTACCTCTCATTTCTTTGCTGGGCATCTCTAAGAATTCTGGTTTCACCTTCTTTCTGCCCTCCTGTTGATGTTGAAGACAACGGTAAGATCCTCCCTCAGTTTTTCCTTCTCAAAACTGAGGAAACAGTTTTCTCATTCTCTTTTTATATGTCACATACTTCATGCCTCCAATCACCTTTGTGTCCCTCTACTGAGCTTGCTCTGTTTTTTCATATGTGTTTTCTACTGGGAACTAAAACTTGGATACAATATTCTAAATTTGCTCTTGAAATTACCAAATAGAGGCTATCTTCTGTCTTTATTCTTGTTAATACAGCCTAATATGCAGTAACCTTCCTTGCCGCAAGCACACCTTGCTGATTCATATTCATCTTGTTGTCCCCAGGGACCCCGGCTCCTTTTCTGCAGAGACATTTTCCAGCCATTCAGTCCCCAGCTGCATGGGATCATTCATACATTTGCTTTTGCTGAACTTCACGTAGATTATTTCAGCACGTTTGTCAAGCCTGTCCAGGTACCTCTGTATCAGCCCTGTCTTCCCCTCACACACTTTAGTATCAACAACAAAACTTTCTAAAGGTGCATCCTACACAGCATTCAGACTGCTAGTGAAGACCTTAAACAGTATTGGCCCCAGTCTTCGTCTCTGAGGAGCACCACTGCTATCCAGCTGGATTTTACACAGCTAATCACAGTCCATTCAGGCCAGCACTCCTGCTATTTTTTCATATTCTAGTCCACCTTTCCAATCTGGCTACAAGAATATATGTCAAAAACCTTATTATTCAGGGTAAACAGCTTCCACTGCTCTCCACTTGTTCACAGAGTCAGTTATCACAAAAAGCAATCAGGTCATTCAGGTACAATTTGCCCTTGGCAAATCTATGCCCGCTCTTCCCAGCCACTTTGGTTTTGCTCAGCAGCCACCAGTGAACCTATCTTAAAGCCCTCCTCAATAGGTTAACAAGCCTGATGGCAAAGGCATTATTCCTCATCTCATCAGACGTATCCTATCTCTCCCCAGTAGTCTTAATTCTATGATTCTAATTCCTCAGAGAGAGTGTTATAGTCAGAAAAGCCAAAGCCTTGCCTGCAATATCATGCAATAAGGCAGTCAGGTACTGACTCACTGGATCCATCTGTTCATATGTGAGTCCTTCCCTTTGACAGAATTGAGGAGATCCCTGAGCTGCCATGTTGCATGCTTTACAGCCCAGAAACCTATAGCTGCTCTTGATAAACTCCAGGTCTCCCTTGACAGTATCACTGATGCCATTGTAGATAAAGAGTAAGGGACAAGAAAATCAGATGAACCTCAGCAATTTGTCTTCAACATCCCAGATCTGAGCTCCTGAGAAGCAATAAGCCTTGCAATACAGAAAGTCTGTTTGGGAGACAGATGCTGACCCCTGCAGAAGGGTTTCTCCAGCTACTACCATTTGCTGCTTTTACTTGATGCCAGTACATGGATCAGGCTCAGCTGGTCCAAATGTCTCTCCTAAGGAAACATGTTCTTCCTTATATAACACCATAGCCTTATACCTGTTTTAAAGTGCACAACTGGAAGTGGAGAAAGAAATACCTTCCTTTTTGCCAGAATTTACAATCTTCTACAATTTTAGGAGACCCGATCCTCCACTTGTTTAGTGTAGCCTCTAGATGTCCCTCCTTCTATACAGCGTGACACTCTGTCTCAAGGAGAAGCACCAGGCACTGCCCACAACCTGAGACCAGGGCAGCTGCCTCTGATGCTGTTGTGGTTTAAGCTGGCAGGCAGCTGAACACCACACAGCTGTTCGCTTACTCCCTCCTCACCAATGGGATGGGGGAGACAACTGGGGAAAAAAAAAAGTAAAATTTGTGGGTTGAGATAAAGACAGTTTAATAGGACAACAAAGGAAAAGAAAATAATAATAAAAATAATAATAAAAGAATTTACAAAATAGGTGATGCACAATGCAATTGCTCACCACCCGCTGATCGATGCCCAGCCAGTTCCCAAGCAGCGATCGCCGCCCCCCCCCCAGCCAACTCTCCCTAGTTTATATACTGAGCATGACGTCATATGGTAGGGAATATCCTTTTGGCCAGTTTGGGTCAGTTGTCCTGGCTCTGCCCCCTCCCAGCTTCTTGTGCACCTGCAGCCTTCTCAGTCAGCAGAGCATGGGAAGCTGAAAAGTCCTTGACTTAGTAAAAGCACCACTTAGCAACAACTAAAACATTAGTGTGCTATCGACATTATTCTCATACTAAATCCAAAACACAGCACTGTACCAGCTACTAGGAAGAAAATTAACTCTATCCCAGCCAAAACCAGGACACTTGGAAAAAAGATTAAGCCCTTGAGCTGGCTGAAAGTGGCGATGCAGAAATCCTGCATCCCAGGCGCACTGGGACAGTTGGTCCAGCCAGGCCAGGGACTGTCTGTTGTGACACAGAACCACCATAGTTGTGCCATCTCTGTCAGTCCCCTGAAGCCTCAGGCACCACCTCTTCACTGTCCACTTTCACAAAAGCTATTAAGTGCTGAGTTCCTCCTTGGCAGCCCTGTTTGCTGAACTCAGGTGTATCTGACTAATTCAAGAATTACTTTGAAATTTTCTGTTAGATGCTTCATTTTGGGCCTGCATGTTTGTGGTGGGTTGGCCTTGGCAGGCCGCCAGGTGTCTACCAAACTGCTCTATCAATCCTCCTCCATCAACAGGACAGAGGGAGAAAATGTGACAAAAGGCTCGTGGGTGGAAATAAGGACAGGGAGATCACTTACCAGTTACTATTATGGACAAAACAGACTCGACTTGGGGAAATTAATTTAATTTATTGCCAATTACTTGTGTCCTGGTTTATTCTCCATAGTAGGAGAATAAGAAATAAGAACAAAACAAAAACACTTTCCCTTCAACCCTCCCTTCCTCCCAGGTTCAACTTCCCTCTTAATTCTTCTACCTCCTCCTCTTCCTCGTCACACTCTTCCCCTGCTCCAATGTGAGGTCCCTCCCACTGGATACAGTCCTTCACAAACTTTTCCAACATGGGTACTTCCCACAGGTTGCAGTTCTTCATGAACTGCTCCAGCATGGGTCCTTTCCACAGGGTACACTCCTTCAGGAACAGACTGCTCCAGTGTGTGTCCCCCATGGGGTGAGAGGTCCTGACAAAAAACCTGCTCCTGTGTGGGCTACTCTACATGGACAACAGTCCCTGCAAGGAGCCTGCTCCAGGGTGGGCTTTCCACAAGGTCACATCTTCCTTCAGGGCACATACACCTACTGCGGTGTGGGGTCCTCCATGGGCTGCAGGTGGATATCTGCTCCACCATGGTTCTCCATGGGCTGCAGGGGGACAGCCTGGCTCACCATGGTCTTCACCATGGGCTGCAGGAGAATCTCTGCTCTGGTGCCTGGAGCACCTCCTTCCCCTCCTTCTTCACTGACCTTGGTGTCTGCAGGGCTGTTTCTCACACTTTCTCACTCCTCTCTCACAGCTGCTGCACAACGTTTTTTACCCTTTCTTAAATATGTTATCACAGAGGCACTACCAACATTGTTGATTGGTTCAGCTTTGGCCAGTGGTGGGTCTGTCCTGGAGCCAACTGAAAGAGGCCTTGTCCAACATGGGGGCAGCTTCTGGTCTCTTCTCACAGAAATCACCTCTGTAGCCCCTCCACTACCAAAACCTTGCCATGTTGTTGTGGTTTAACCTCAGCTGGCAACTGAGCACCACGCAGCTGCTCACTCACTCCTTCCCCCCCCCGGCCCTGATGGGATGGGGGAGAGAATCAGAAGGGTAAAAGTGAGAAAACTCGTGGGTTGAGATAAAGACAGGTTAATAGGTAAAGCAAAAGCTGCACACGCAAGCAAAGCAAAACAAAGAATTCATTCACTACTCCCCATCGGCAGGCAGGTGTTCAGCCATCTCCAGGAAAGCAGGGCTCCATCACGCCTAACGGTTGCTTGGGAAGACAAACTCCGAACGTCCCCCCCTTCCTTCTTCTTCCCCCAGCTTTATATGCTGAGCATGACATCACATGGTATGGAATATCCCTTTGGCCAGTTTGGGTCAGCTGTCCTGGCTGTGCCCCCTCCCAGCTTCTTGTGCACCTCCAGCCTTCCCAGTCGGTAGAGCATGGGAAGCTGAAAAGTCCTTGACTAGTGTAAGCACTGCTTAGCAACAACTAAAACATTAGTGTGTTATCAACATTGTTCTCACCCTAAATCCAAAACACAGCACTGTACCAGCTCCTAGGAAGGAAAGTAACTCTATCCCTGCTGAAACGAGGACACATGTAAACCCTACACCGTGTTAAATACTCATGCATCTTTCAGATACCACATATGGACTAGTGCCATCTCGTTCACTTTAGCATAAAGAGGTCAAACAAGAAAAATAGATGTTAACTCAAATAAGAATTTTACCTAAAATGAAATATGAGCACTGTACAGGACAGTGAACTTGTCAGCTATTGATGGATTTCATCAACTGAGTCTATGCACACTGCCTTAGTGTACCAAGGAGAAACTCCAGCACTATGAGATTTCTCTGAAGTTACAAAAGTTGCAAACACAGAAACAGAATTCTGCAAAGTAACACTAAAACCTCCAGCTGTAGGACAGATGAGAAACTAGATGCATAAACTAATGGAAAGTTGAATGGCTCCATTTTAATCTCTTGAAAGTAGCTTGGTATTATATAACAGAAGTTTATTACTCCAAAAAGACTTCACACCTATAGAAAAATATGGCAAAATTAATTTCTGTTTCTTGTTCTCAATGTGGACAGAAAAAACCACTCTGCCTAAGACATTTTTATCAAGCAGAATAATACAGTTGCTCTCCAAAATGATTGGGAAAACTTGGCATGTGTGAGAAGATGAAAGGCTCAGAAGAATAAATAACATTTGCTAAATATTGGTAGAAGTTACAGGAAGACGGAGAGGGGGAAGTTCAGTTCTGGCATTTGTCTTCCCAAGTAATTGTTATGCATGATGGAGCCCTGCTTTCATGGAGATGGCTAAACATCTGCCTACTGATGGAAAGTTGTGAAAGTATTCCTTATTTTGCTTTGCTTGTGCACAGAGCTTTTGTTTCACCTATTAAACTGTCTTTATCTGAATCCACAAGTTTTCTCACTTCTGCCCTTCCAGTTCTCTCCCCCAATGCACTGAGGGGGGAGTGAGCAAGCAGCTGTGTGGGGCTTAGCTGCTTGCTGAGTTTAACCCACCACAACTTCTTAGCTGGATGCATTAGGCTTTGAAAATTTGGAATGCTCATATGTTCCACAGACAAGAACAGGGACTTCCTTTCAAAATGGGATAAGATGCAAACATCTATCTACATGGCACACACTCACAAAATTAATTTAGTATTGGTTATTAGAAATTTTCTGCATCAAAAGATGAGAATATCCCACATAAATGTAATTGTCACAGTGATGCATATTCTGAATAAGCAACTTAAAGTATTAGGCAGCAAGATGTATTTTGCCTTATGAATATGATTACAGCACTGAATTTCATACATGGAATATATTATTGCATATTAGGAACTCTTGCAAAATCTTGCAGAATAGTTTCCTTCTCATCTCTCCCTATTAATTTTTGTTCTGTTTCAATATATCACAAGAGGTACATTCCCAATTTTACGGCATTAGCTTTTGAAGTAGGGTAATGCATGTGGAGGTTTGGTGCATTTTTTTAGACACAGAGTAAAGATGGGTCCAGAATTTAACAAAAAAAAGGAATTAATATTTTCTTAAACTTCTAAAGTGTTTAGAAACATAATTTTGATTTGTTCTATTCCTTACACAACAAGATTTTGCTCAACTACAGCCTTTTATATTGTCCATTTTGGTACGAGAGGAATTCTGATAAACAACACATCACAATCTAGCATTCTGTAGGAGCGTGGAATTAATAATATACATAAAATTTGCATAATTTATGGTATTTACATCAAAATATTAACTATATAGAATTGTAAAAACAACCAACCCAAATACCACAAAAAAACCTTTAACATAGAAATGGGAGTTACCCCACCCATTTAATTGATTTGGTAATATATAGACAACACTGGCATTTTAAACAAGGAAAGACAGTAAAAATATACAAATTTCATATTACAAAGAGCAAAATAAATGTTATTTAGTTATGGAGCTTCAAGTTTTTAATTCAGCAATTAAATTGTAATTCTTAATTTAACAATTCTTTTCAGATTCTAGGTTCTTTGGCTCTAGTTTGCTGTGGTACATAGGGGGCTCCTCTAGAATCAAACAAAGCATCATTCTCTGAATGACTTTCAATAGAAGGATAGTGAAGTAAAGTGTTGTCCTTATTACACAAAAATGCCTACTACACAGCACTAGCATATTATTTACCCCAGAGCTTGATAACCTACATTTCTTTCTGTACTTTTTTCTTTTAAATAAAAACTTCTTTATTAAAAAGTATTCCAATATATCACTGTTATAGTACATGATTTCTATTATCGTTGCATCACATATTTCATGTGATAGAGGAATGGGCTAAATATTTTGTGAAACATGAAAAATATTGTCCATTTACCATTTGATTATTTCTCATATCTGTATGCTTATTTTAATTTTAAAACGTTCATTTGCTCTGAAATTGACACTCAATGACAGGACTCCAAGTTAAATGAATATATTTAATCCATGAGAATGAAGATCACATCAGCACCAAAAGCAATTGGAGAAAGAGATTGAAATTAGAACTTTTCACTGAAGTCAGATAAGAAGAAACCTTAGATTGGATTTCACTGAACTGAAAAGAACCAGCTGAAAAGTTGAAGTTATCTTGTCATCAAAGACTGTTGACCATTAGGTTCAATCTTATGCAGGTTTAAGCATGAACTCTGGGAACTTCTGAGTTTAGGAAGTCACACCTGCCTTTATGGAAGAAGTCTATCTGCTAAGATAAGAGACAAAAAAAGTTGTCTGAGGCTTTTCTCACTTATCTCTGGAACGAAGCTTCACATAGCTTGGGCCAACTTGATGATTCCCGAAAGTAAGGTACTGCTCATCCCTCCAGGAGTCCCCACTGCTTCCTGCTCTTGGACATAAGCTCGTTTCCTCTTTTGCACCAGCTCCAGCTCTCATTTGTCTGATTTAACTGAGCCAAAGAAACAGACAAATGAAGTCATTAGCTTATGGCCAAGCTAGCAATCTGAAGTGGCTTTACTGTGTGAACAGCTTAGAATTTATGCTGAAACAAGGAAAGGAAAAAGACAATATACACCTAATAAACACCTATTAGACTAACATATATTGAACAGGTGATTTTACTCTTGCAGAGGTGAAGTTTGTATTTCAATTTTTAAACAGAGAATTAAAATTACCGCTCTGATAAAATTTTAAGTCTTAAATATTTTAGAGATCTTCTTGATGAGTTTAGATCAGCTCTATTGCAATCTGGAAGAGAAAGATTATACTAATAATAGTTGGAAACGTGGCTTGACCTAGTAATGTTTATTTAGACCTTCCACAAAGACACAAAATATGTGTGATCTTATATTTCAAGAATTAAAACCCTCTTTTATGCTTCATATGTCCAGAATTCTCTCCATCCACAATCTTACATAACCATAACAGAAAATTCTGTTTCCCATTTACGTTTCAATAGTGCTTCATAAAAGCCCACACCCAGCAAAAACTGGAATTACTAGTATCACATGGAAAGTTCAGTTACAGCAGTAAAATGTCCAAGTGCAGATTGACACACTGTTGGCAAAGGCTCCAAAAGGCCAGAAGGAATAAGATAAGATCACAAGACAGTGAGAGCTAAGCAAAAAGGAGCTCAGATCTAAAAGATCCTCTAAGATCCGCTAAGAAAACTTAAACGAATACAGCAGGCAGTTCTGCTGAACTTTGCTTCAAGTCAGGCTACATTTGCTCTGATCTTTTTCATGCTCATTTCCTTCCTACAGATACTTAGATGGTATTTTTTACTTGAATTAATTCTCATTAATTTTTGTTTTAAGAGTGCTAGATAAAGCACTGACAGTAGAAGGGTACTGCAGAAGATATACTAAATTCTTACTTGGCACTTAAGGAACCTGTTCTTAGCATATAGACTTAAATAAAATGAGCCTAATAAAACTAACTGCACCAGTGTACCTAGAAGGATTAATTTGTGTCAGTGGGTAATTCAGTTGCAAAGACCATGAAACCATAGTTATGTTTTGTGTGGACTGGAACATTTTTTGACATTGAGTTAGTTGTTTAAAGGAAATCAAGAAATCCATGCCTTCTGAAAATATTTTATTTCTTGAATAATTAGTTTTTGTCAAAGACATATGAAAATTCAAATTTAAGCACTGACATTCCTATATAAAACATACAGCTTTTTTCCTACAAAGTTAAATGTTGGATGAAACCAGCAATGTTGAGAGTTTAACAGTTTACAGAAATTTACTGATCTGGTTTTGTTGATGCTTTTCGCTGGGAAAAGCTAACGCTTTTCAGATTTTTAATAGTTTGAGTATAACTCCACAATAGGACATGGTACAAAAATTCTCATTGTGTGACATCTCTCAAGGATGCTAATGGCTTGAGTGCTACACCGTGTTGGCATTGCCACTGATTTTGGAGAAAAATGTTTTCGAGAACAGATAGCTATCTCCTCTGATGCTCTAAGTAAAACACATAACATGTAACTTACACCATCAACAATGAAGTTACACAACTAGAAACAATTCTAATGACTGAGTTTAGATACTTATTTTCTTCACTTGATTCACAGCAAAGTATCCTAATTTTGAAGATGCTATGATTTAATTGTAGACATTCTATTTGAAATAAGCTGGTCCCTGAAAAAAGGTGTTTCAAAATGCAAAATGTGAACTCTGCAAATGAAAAAAAGTCTTTAATTTTGACAAAAAATACTGACAGAGGTTAATTTAAATGATTTTTAAAAGGTCACAGAGCAAAAACAGAGTAGAGTTGGAGTACAAACCATTGTTCCTAGCTCTCAGAAACCATAGCTTCTACCTACAAAGTTTTCTCTCTTTGATCTAGAAGAAAAAGCAAGAAATCTTGAAAAACAAGTGAACTCTGTTAAAGACAGAAAGGGAAATAGATTTGATCAAATGAACATTCCAGTTGAACAGGAATTTTCTCTCTGAGAAAATAACCAAAACGTCCATGTAGGAGAGAGAGAAATGTTGGACCATAAAGGAATATGAACCCAGTGAGGAAGAGGGAGAAAAATGTATACCTGGAGATGTTTAAAATGAATAAGCACTACAAAAAAAGTAGTTGACACAGGGAAAAAAACTTGCAAGCCTGAAGAGCTGGCAATCCAGCTCTTGATCACAAACTTAAAGCCTCCTTACATAAAGAGTAAATAATCTGAAAATCTTCTTCTTTTGAACATGATGATCAGCAAATGTAATAACTCACATAAATGAGACTATTATGTTATCAGGTTAAATTATGATATGATATTATGATAAATTATGTTATAACATGGTTACTAGACATGACAAATTTTGAAAAATTGCTGGTAATAGTCAAAATGAAAACAGGGTCAGCAAAAGAAGAGTTAAAAGAATTGAAGATTATTTCAGGGATCTCAAGAAAAGAATAACTTAATGTAGGGATCATAAATTGAAATATTCTGCTTAAATTGATTGCTTCTTCTAAAGAAGAATTATTAAGCCTATCTTTCAGATTAAAAATTGACAGAAATTGTAACCAAAATTAACTAATTAAGAAAGTCACTTTGATCAGTTCAAATCAGCAAGCAAGTATCAACAGCAAATTAAATCAGAAACCCATTTAAAAAGAGAAGAAGTATATCTGTATATAATGGAAATATCTGCATATAATGGAAAACCCAAATAAGTCAAACCTACTTTAATGTGTTCCTTAAAAATAAAAGACAAGGACAGTTTCAAAATTAAATTGATGACCTTGAGTTATCTGAATAATAGTCTGGTAAAAAATCTCTTTTATCTCAGCTGGCTCCACAGAGAAGAGTTACGCTAATTTACACTAAAATCTACCTTATAAGCAGCCAAAAAATAAAATTAACAGAGCAAAGAGATTAAAGGCAATAGAACTCTTAGAAAGGATAATATATCTGTGAATGAAGAGCTTTTGACAAACAAAATATTATTGCTTTTTTGAAACTTGCACATTAATAGATAAAGCGAGAACTTACGTGTAGTATATATAGATTTCAGTCATGCAGTGAAGTTTAATTTAGAATAAAGATCTCAAATATGAACAATATAACGAGTTAATATCTTGATGAGGAATTTTTAATAAAAGGAAGTGTTATGAAAAATGGCAAGCTACTGCTTTTGTATTGGAAAGATGTGCTGATGAGGAACAAGGGGAACTTATCTTAGGCCCAGTCTTATTTAATATCCTCATTAATGTTCTGGAAGATTTACAGGGCACTGCATGAATATGATTCATAGATGATGCTGTACTAAGAGGTGGAACACTTACAAGAAAGATAAATAATCAGTTCCAGAGAGATTAGACATATAACTGGAAACTACTTAAGTAAGATTCACTAGGGAAGACTCAACATAATGCAAGGAGGGGAGCAATCCACGCCTCACAAAATTAAAGAAACTATAAATTATTTCAGAAAGTATTTAAGAATGTAGAAGGAATATTCTGGCAGTAATTTTAAGGATATTAAAAAAAAAAAGGCATCAAGAAAAAACTGTTGACATCTGTGGGGTGTGAAGTACACTCCCAGGAGAAATGGTAGAAATTTCATCACTTGAAACATTTCAGAGTAGCCTAGGAAGAATAGTAATGAAGGTACAATAAAGAAAAATCATTCATTGTGAGGTAAAATGACTTAAAATTACTTACTTTAATCTCTGATTAAAGTGACTATGAATTAATGATATGAAAATCAATCAACTGAATAATTTGTATTTACTTCCTTTTCACTCTCATCTACATCTGTTATACCACTACTCTAGATAATGCTTACCTTTGCTTTATGTATTTTATTGGCATATAGTGTAAAAATAAAAGGCACTTATCTAGTCAATAATCCACTAAAATGGTATTTTCTTTCTTCTGTCAATTAACTATATGACATTTACTGGCTTTAAACAAGTTGGCTCAAAATTTTCAATCTGTCATTTATCTACAGATATGCAAGATGTCAAAATCTCAAGATAGCATCATTAAAATATGAACTTACTCTCTTATTAGAAAACAACCGTTGTATAACATCTTGAAAGCTAGGGGCTTTGTTAAACATAGAATCACAGCTTTTCAGAATCACCAACTACCAACTGGGACCATGAAAAGAAAACATAAAAAATGTATATTTTACTTCTTCTCAGAAGTGTTTTTCTGATGATACCTTGATAGTTTTAATTTTTAATTACAATATTTGCTTAGCACTTTCAATTGAAAGGAAGTTCTTATGAAATCCATTGAGTTTTCATGGTTATGAAGAAGTTTCTGTTGGGTTGAATAATTAATAAAAAGTGTTGTTTATTTTCAGATTGTAAAAACATCAGAAAAATTTTTCTCCATCTCAGAAAATCAACCAACTTGCCAAACTTAAACCATCACAGACTTAAAATTACCAAGTTTGAGAAACAATGTCTGGAAAGGACTGAAACACAGCATAACCATCTTACCACAAGAAGGTCAGGGAAAAACCAAAGGTCAAAATAGTAAAACTGCCCTCAGTCTCTACAATACAAACATGAAAACAACACTGAAAAACTCACCAAATACTGCCAAATGTAAGTCTTTTGTGTCATTGAACAGAGATGAGGGGAAATGCTCAGTTGTAGGTATTTTTGTGCTTGACTTAAAACCATTAGTGAGTAGCTGTATCATTCGATCAAAGTACTCTTCAGGTTCTTTTTTTTTTCTTGGTTATATCTTATTTTATTAAAAAGTATTAATTTCATTTCTGTTGTTAACACTGTAATTAGACTAACTAAACATTGCACACATGATTTTCCAAATCCGTTAGTGACAGGGAAAGGAGTACCTTTCCTGACATGTGTCGTCCCAACATGTAAAGTAATATTTATTTATTTATTCTTGTAAAGTAGCAACATAACATTATTAAAACAAGTAAATTATTCTTTAAAATATTTTACAGGTGCAAGTACTATAGGATTTATAATTTCAGTGACCCATCTGATTAATTGGATTGTCAAGTGAGCACCTTATGCCGTATAAACTCAGGACATGAGCTGGCTGTGCTGCTACTAGCTCTTTGTTTACGATTTAGAAATTATGGAATTACACTGAAGAACTGATTTTGTAAGAGAGTTACAGTAAAATGTGGTTTTGTTCTGAAAAATATTTGGAAAAAGTACATCCATGCATTTGATATCAAAATCATTGAATACTGGGGACTAATTAGAGTTCAGTAAAATGAAGGGTTTTTTTCTATTTTTTTTATTTCTTGATGAAATGAAAACTCTCAAAAAAAATCTCTTTACTTTACTGAGACTTGTTACTGAGAGTCAGCCAATATAAACAGGTTGCTCGGCATGTTATAAATGTCTTTTTTAACAGCGACATCCAAAGGAATGTGAAGGAGAAAATACACGGTTTAAAATTCAGATACTGATTTATAGTCACTAACTCTACTGTCTGGATAATCATTAAGTGCAATAAGTATTAACATGCTCAATGTTCAGACAGCAAAAGATATTCGAAAGAGGTTTATAGTTAGCAATAAACAGGAATTATGGTATTCCAGGGTCCTTGCACCAATGGACCTTGTTGGTAGTGACTCTCTCAGACCTCCCTCCCACCCTGCCCACAGCCCAGGACCCCATTTCAGCCCCACGGGACCTCTAGCTCCTGCCCCAGCGATGCCACAGCCGGGCCAATCTCCAGCTCCCTGCAGCCCTGCCCTGCCTGGCCATAGGCCCTGCTGAGCCGGGCCCACCTGCAGGCCCACATCCCAGCCCAGCCTTGGCCCATCCCCAGGGAGGCGCCCAATACCTGGGGCTGGAGCTGTACATGGTGCCACCCTGCTACCTGCTCCTTGCTGAGGTGATGGGATGGGCCCTGGCTGCCAGACCCTGCCCTGTTGCCTCAGGGGAGCCCCAAACAAGCCTGGCTCCCAGGGAGCCACGGTCCCACATAGCGCCCTGACATTAATAACCTTTATTTTGAGAACTGTGACTTGTTTCATGAAAAGACATTTTCTTCCAGATAGTGCATCTTTATTTTTAAAAATGTGTAATTATGACAAAACTTTTACTGAATTACGTTGCAGAACAAAGAGTGAGAAGAAGGTGCATTTCAAGTTACCAGAAATGAAAACAGAACTTTGAAAAATAGTCACAGGTCATTTTCTTTTACATACAGTTTTTCAATGATCATAAAACCAGCAAGATTTTCAGAGTAAATAGTATTTAAGTTTTTAAAATGCTTAGACTGATTTCTGAAATTCAGATTTGCTATTAAATAAGTAACATATTTACACTTTTCCCAATTTTGGCCTATCCAGCTTCTGAAAAACAACTCCCATTAGCAATAGGTGAGGGCTTGACAGAGGATCACAGAAAGGTTGCAAAATCTTGATCTTGAGATCATCTAGTCCAACACTCTCCTCAAGCAGTCACCTAAAGCAGGTTGTATGGGACTGTGTCCATTCGAGTTTTAAATACGGCCCAGGATAGAAACTCCACAACTTCTCTAGACAACCCGCTACAGGGTTTCAGCACCCTCACAGTAAAAAAAGTGTGTTCAGATAGAATTTCATGATTTTTAATTTGTTCCCATTGCCTCTTGTCCTGTCACTGGGCACCACTGAGAAGCGTCTGGCTCCATCTTCTTCACTCCCCCCCATCAGATATTTATACACATGGATAAGATCCCCCTGAGCCTTCTCTTCTCCAGGATTAACATCTCCAGCTTTCTTAGTCCCTCCTCACCTGAAAGATGCTTCAGTCCTTCAGTCATCTTCATGGTCCTTTGCTGCACTTGGTCCATATTTTTCTTGTACTGCGGATCCAGTATTTGCCCTGGGGATCTTGTCGTGGAGATCAGTTTAACAGATTTCCTGGACCACTTCTACTTGCTGATCAAGTCCACAACAGGACACTACCTGTAGGATTTTGACCACTAGAGCTGAATTCAGACTGCCAATCTACTAGGTGGGTTTTGAACTTTAATTGCCACAGTATATGTATGATGGCACTAAATGATAAATAAAAAAATAAGTCCCTTTTTAATACATAATGACTTCCAAAAGTGGTAGATCAACTTATTTGAGAAATCCTGTTTTTCAAAACCTGTGTTATGTTGCCAACTTGTCTTGATTTTTCTTTGATTTTCCAATATAAAGTGGCCTGGTATGTGGATTTTTTTTCCTCTCCTCTTTTATTTCTCTGTAGCTTGCATCCTCTTTCCTTTAGGAATTTCATTCCTGTTGACAGCTACACTTCCCACTGTGGTTTGTCTCTACGCTGTAAAGAAAAACATTTGGTTCTATATTTAAATCACTGGGCATTCAGGAAAGGTCAAGAGAACAGACATCTGATTCCATCTTCCCCAATGCTATGGATCTCCTTCAGAAAAATGATTGTTGATTTAAATGCTGCTTTTTTCCCTAGACTCTTCCATTATTCTTTGTTGCTTGCTCCTATTAATTCACAAACGCACAAAGATCTTACAGTATGATTCACTATAATTTTTCCAGTGGAGAAAAGCAAATACCAGGGGAAAAAAGTTTACATGTATTTCCAACACACTACTAGTCTTCCAACACCAGCCCACTGTATGAAAACATAGCCACCCCTGCACCCTCCTATCCCTTGCTGTATACACTTTCATTTCAGTATTGTTATTGGCATGTATGCCTCAAAGAACTGGAAAACCACACTGTAGGGCAGAATTGTAACACTGACCTCCCAATACTGCACTATAGTCCACTATAATATTACAATACAATAACATAATTGGAACAAATACAACATTTTAACTACTAGTACAACTAAAAATAAATGAGTTATGGAGACAGAGACAGATGAGACAGCCAACATACTGAATTGGGAGAGACTATTCATCCTGTTTTAAACAAGTTCTAACAGGTTTATTTTCCATGTATAATAAAAAGAAGGAAAAAAAAAAGATTTGAAGGGAACACTAACACCACATGGAGACACTGATCACTGAGAAAGGAGTAAAGGTTATGATCAGGTATAGCAGTCTTTGCACATATATCCCATTGTAAGTGGAAAAGCCAGTCCCAGAATATCTTTTTATAATATGTGTAAGAGTATGTGGAAGGAGAGTGTCTGCTCCTTTAAGGGTGAAGGACCTTTTTCAGTGCATCAAGGCATAATAAGAAAAGGAGGAAGCCATAAACAAGAACACACAGGGACACAAACCTGGGGGACAAAGGATAAGGGAGACAGTGATGAGAACAAAACCTGTTGAGTCACTCTGATGAGGGCCTGAGAAGTTAACTGGTCAATTAGGAAACTAAGGGCAAAGGGGTAAAACAGAAACAAAATATACAGAGACACAGACCTGATAAAGCAAATGCAGAGTCAATGACAAGAAACAAAGGTCGCCACTCATACTAATTGATGGGCTATCAAGAAACTACAGCCACTACTTCCAGGAAGATCAACCTAGACTTTGCAACTGGTAAGATTATAAACCAGGGGAGACCCTGGCTTTCGAGGGGTGAGGGAATCTTATCCAACCCCTGAGGGGATGTGCTGGGGAAAGCAGAAACAGAAAGGAACAAAATGGGGGTGGACAGAAAAGCATATAAAAGGGGCCGGTCACATGTAAAACTGAGCTGGTCAGTGCGCATCTCTGGCTGAGCCTTGCACCTGATCACTGCAGTCTTGTCCTATCTTCTTATATTTTCTTATTAAATCTTTTCTTAACTATCTCTCTGTGTAATCTCACTCTCTATTCCATGTATACGTGTGCTTCAAGAACAGTTTCCAGTACTGGATATGCAAGGAGCAAATAGGAGTGCTTATAATTTTCTTCCCACAGTTTGAAAATCAAAATCAAATTATTATCTGTTTTTATTTGGATTAATCCCCCAGCACCTCATTAAAGAAAAAAATAATACAAGTCAATCTCTAAGTAAAAACATCAACAAAAAAGATGAATTTAAATGAATCCATAAAAATACCAAGATCACCGCCCTCAAAAAGCACCCATAGAAGGGCCTTATTACAGAAGAAAATCTTTCAAAGAAGAGTTCTTTTTGTCTTGACAACTGGCTAAATTCAGATGAATGAGACAAGAGGGAAATTGTAAATAACCTTGCAAATTAAATCTGTCAGTTCATTTAACTGTCACGTCTGTTCATTTTATAAGTTTATTTGTGAATATTCAGTGTTTCAGTTGCAATTTATAATGATAACAGACAATGGAAGGAACCACAGGAAATAAGTACTAGACTTTCCAGATATTTGAATGAGACTAAACCACACAGAATAAAAAAAAAAACCAAGAGGTTTTTCTCAGACCATGTGTTCCAGGCTAGTACTCTTGTCACTTAAAAACCCACACCTGACAAGTAGATTGATAAACAGGCTAAGAGTGATCAATATTTTTAGACAGTGAGTTATATCAATATTACTGAGCATAGACATCATTTAGCAGTTATTCATAACATCCAACTGTATAGGAATTATATTTTAGAATATAGGGAACAAATGCAAATAATAGATATATTCTCTGTGTCACAATCTAATCAAAGATGATTAGATAACTGTTAAACAGCACTCAGTTAATAATTTGGTTTGTATCTCTCATATCCAGTAAGCAACAGTGATTGCTGTGTATAACAATTATTTCTAATACTCCACATAAAAAAAAAAGGGTGATATACTTGTACACCACCAAAGATCAGAGAGTTTATCTGGATCATCACTGTGCTTAGTTAACGGTCATATTTAATGACTAACTTAAGGTCTGATGCTGGGGTACTGTTACTCATCTTTTAAGGACTGATATTCGTGTTTCACAGGGGATATTTTTGCACATAGGTGCAGCATTTCTGAAATGCATATTTTTCCAAGTAATTTGAATATTGACTAATTAAATTGAACATCATTCATTCCATAATACAATCTACTGATTAATATAATGGGAAGACTAAACAGATTCCCTTGTTCTTTTTCCAAGTTTAAATAAATAAATAGCCCACCGTTCTGCTTAGTGACAGACATATTCACCGACTCATAAAAGTATTTAACAAAGTCACTGATACTTTTAATACATAGTATAGTGAAGGAAGAAAAACAATTAACAAATCACTAATCTTCACCTCAGGTAAAAGTTTCTTCTGTAAATTGATAATCTTTAAGATTCCCTGGCTTTCTAAAAATGTTATTCCAACTACTCCTTGACTTTAGGGCAGGGTCAGACCCCGGGTGCACCAGCGGTCCCCACAGGTCCTCAGAGAGCTTCATTCCCACAACTGTCCCTAAGCAGAGCCATTCCAGTGACACTAACCAGGTTCAGACAAGAGCAAAGGTAGCCAAATGAGTCGAAAGTGTTGAGAAAGGTCCGGGATCAAGCCAGGATGTCAAGTTTGCCAGGCAGGGTCCGTATTTAGGATCAGGGAGGTGTACGGCCAGGCACAGGCACCCTGCAATGGAGCTCAAGCAAGGGCTGGTGCCTGATCCTAAAAGCAGCTCCTAAGTAAAGGAGGGAAGAGGCCCCTGATGAACCTTCTCACAGCTCATCTCTCAGAAGGAGAGAGGCACCATATTAGAGTTGGCTTTGAGCACAGGCAGCAAAACGTCTCAGACTGTGAGGGAAAGAGGTTGCAGAGCCTGTTGCATGCAGAGAGTAACACTACTGTCAGAAGTCCATTAAGTCCTTATAAGAAACAAGACAAGTTTCTTGAAAACCATCCTTCTCTCTCACTGGTGAGCCAAGAGTCTCATTCCCTGTCATACTAAGAAATGAGGAAGAAGGATTTGATACTATCTCTTCTAGCCTGTCTTGTCTCTGTGGACTGTGCATTTTGCTACCAGCTAGAGGCACAACATTTCTCCGGTGAAGCAGAAGGGCTTTTGGAAATTCCCACCATATACTTAAGCTCTCACAGAAGGGTGTATGCAAGAGTGTCCCGCTACTAGGAAATAATTTTGAAAAAGAAATGCAATTTTGGTGGCACACAAAAGCAATGGCTTATGAGTAGCTACCCTGGAATAACAGCTAAATACTGAATAAATAATAATGTTTTAATATAGAGCCATTGCTAATAATTCTAAGATGTGTGTTAATAAACAAAGGTCTTTCAGTAAAAAGGGTATTTTGGTGCTAATAATATTAAAAAAAAAAATAAGTAGACTATTGTAAGTCATCAGTATACATTGTATTTTTGGAAGAATTTAGAACAGAGATATCATTGTTATTTCCCCAAGATGCTGGGGGAGGAGGGCATTACTAATTAAAAAAAAAAAAAAAAAAGAAAGTTCTTTTGCAATTATTTAAATATATTGTAAAAAAAACTAGATGGTTTTTATAAAATTATGAAGAATGCTTCCTCTAAAAAAAAGATGCTCAATCCTCTTCTTTTTTAGTCTGTTTGAAACATATATAACAGTAACATTTTATTCATGCATTATGATTTGCAAGTTTCTATTCAGGCACATATCAATGTGACTGCTATATTTAAATATCTAATATGAAGCAATGACTCTTCTGTGATTTTGTTAGATGGTTATAATTCGCATTTCTTTTTGTCCTGATTCTCATTATCTCAATGTTTTCAATGATGTATTCTAAAACAAGCAAACTGCAAGTGTGTATTTTTGGTAGCATTGGCTTATATTTAATAAATTACTATTGCTGTCATTGCATAAAAATGTATTTAATTGTTATATTGTAAAAAAATGAGGAATTATAATAAGTGAAGATTAAACACTTCCTTTTGTACAGCTTTGATAAGCTTTCTCCTTTTATTATGGAAAATTTCCTTCTCTAGTTTGAAAATAAAGGGCACACCCCAATCCATAAGCATATTTATGTAGAAAAACATTTTCACTCACTATTCTGCTTTTGCTTTTGACAGAAAGGGAAGGATGGAACAAGCTTTACAGTAAGAGACACACAACATCTTTTTACAAGGTATTTGTTCTTAAGAGGAAAAAAATTGTCTACAATAAGACATTATGAACTGCAGTGTTCCAAACAAAATCTCTGCATGTTGTAAAGGGTCAGAACCTTTTTAAGATGTTGCTATATAAAGAAAAAATACCAGTACAAATTCCCCTTTTTTTGTTGTATTTATATGGATTAGATCTTTTGTCAGAATACCATTTTTTTTAAAAATTCTAGTGCAGAAGAATGGAATCAAAATGCCCCCACTGAAACAGTAGGTCAATTAGCTCACATCCAGGAGTTGCCAGTGTTATATACCAAGATGCATTTGCACCAAAAGTTCATGCTAGAATTCACTATACCTCTTATACAGATACCTTTAAACTTTTCTGTCTTTTCATTGTAAACATATGAGAAGCTGGGAGGGGGCACAGCCAGGACAGCTGACCCAAACTGGCCAAAAGGACATTCCATACCATGTGACGTCATGCTCAGTATATAAACTGGAGGAAAGCTGGCCAGGGGGGCGCTGCTCAGGGGCTGGCTGGGCATCGGTCGGCAGAAGCAATTGCATTGTGCATCATTTGCTTTGTATATTCTTCTTATTAGTACTATTATTATTATTATTAAGATTTTATTCTATTTCAATTATTAAACTGTTTTTATCTCAACCCATGAGTTTTCTCACTTCTACTCTTCTGATTCTCTCCCCCATCCCACCGGGGGGAGGTGGAGAGTGAGCGAGCGGCTGTGCGGTGCTCAGTTGCCGACTGAGGTTAAACCACGACAACATACAAGGAATTTTCTTCATAAACCAGTAGAACATTCCTTCCATTGCTCCAGATTATATAACCCAAAAAAGTCTATGCTTATGTTATTACATGAAAAAATAGTAAATGTAGGTATTTTAATTCTAGTTTAGAACTATTTGGTTTACTCCATGGCAAGTAAAATGAGTGAAGTGAAGAAAACAATATGTTGTATGGGCAACTGTTTAACTAGACATATAAATAGTTCCCAGCCATATAAAAGGGAATCATCTAAAATGACAGCAAAGGGGTATATAGTACAATTTATTCATAACTACAATTTTATAAAATATTTATCTGAACTCCTTTCAGCATTAGACTATTACAGTTCTTCTTAGTCCAAAAGCTGTATCTCTGAGGGATACAGAGGGGAACTGTAAAAGTTCATCCTGCATACACAAGTGGGAAAACAGATCAACATTAAAATTTCCTGAGTATAAAGCTACTCGGTATACTCTGCCTTCTTCATTTCATCTCATTTCCCTTCTCTGTGAACTAGTGACTCAGAGGTCAGAGAGATGAGCATCGTAGTTTGAGACTGCAAAAACGTCAGCCATAATATTTTCAGTGTTACTGATTCTGAGGGTTGGTAGTTCCACTTCCTGATGCTGGCCGGTTGGAGCTAGCCATTGCCTATGGCTTGAGGATGGGACAATACAAGCGTGTGTGAGACAGAGAATTAAAAAATAGATGCCTCTGGACATGTGGTACGTTAACTGGTGATGTCTCAGTTCAATTGCCAATCTTATTTGTCAAAGTATCTGTTTTCACCAGAACTTAAGAATTAATTATGATCTATAGGTGTTAGCATGTCAGTGTCCTCAAATAAAGCTAAGAAACACAGTACTCAGTAATGTATTTTTAGCTTGAAACATGATGTCTCAAATGAACTGAACAATAGTTCTGTTTCATCAGAGTGATTTAACATATTGCCTTGAAATTCTTCTGTTAAGCTGGTTAGTATTTCAAAGATTCCTCAAGTGAACAATGTTATTTAAGCTTTGCAGTAACAAGCGAAAAGTCTTCAGCTCATATTTAATCACAAAGATGCCACAAATTAAGCTAAAATGCAGTTACTGAACACAGCACAAAAGTTTTATCTCTGAAAATTTGGCATCATGTATACAATTACATCATTTGACTTAAATAAATTATTACTTTGGCAGAGTGTTGGAGCAGAATATTCACAAAGATATGCATTGCTTAACAAGACAGGGTCTGTGTGAGTCTGTAGCATTCAATAATTTTGACTTAGTCATGCAATTTTTATGCAAACATATCAAGATGTAGAACACAGTGTGCATGTTTTCCCTCTGATAGTGGCTTTGTTATCTGTACACCTCCTAAAATCATGAAGTCCCAGTCCAAACACAGTGAAACTCTTCATGAGCACTGCTTTCAGTGAAATTATATTTTATTTGTACTTAAATTGCCTTGAATTTTTTTTTTATTCTTCTAGTCTGTCCATCTAATGGTAAGATATGTATCGACTAAGATCCCAAATGAAGGTGTAGGCTGTCACATATAACAATGCTCTATCAAGTTATGTAGCTTCCTCAGTACTGGTATATTACACAGCAAGATCTAAACTATGAAGCATTCTGACTGAGGAATGTTGTTATCTGGTTAATAATTGCATGCACAACATAAGATTATAGAAATTATTGTTTCCAAATAATATATAATTTAAAATTTATTGAATTTTCTTTGAATTTTTACGGTTTTGAATCTCAGTCATAATTGTAAATTATGCCATAGTTATCATTAATAAAGAATTAGCATTATCTACACAAGGGAATGTCTTTGTGAGGAAAAATATAATAAAGCAATATTCTTTTAATTCATGTAATTTTGGGAAGTTTAATACATCATGAAGCCTCTCAGTCTTTCCTGTAATCCTCTGACCTGTAGTCATTATCATTCACTCTTACTTTATTGCACTGTGCTCCTCTCATAAAACCAGTCTTAGATATTCACATTCATTTAGAACAAACTGCACAACTGTCAGATAAAATTCACACATCATGTAATAATGCCCAGACATTTCTTGCCACTGTTGCAATTCTCAGATCTGATCATTTGATTCAGAATGAAACTCTGTGTACCAGTATACCAACAGTAAATCATTGTGAACATATGTATTATGGTTGTAAAGGCAATTCTCTCTTAGAATACAGAAAAATGGCATATGTCCTGGTTTTGGCTGGGATAGAGTTAATTTTCTTCCTAGCAGCTGGTATAGTGTTGTGGTTTGGATTTAGTATGAGAATAATGTTGATAACACACTGATGTTTCAGTTGTTGCTAAGTAGTGCTTTTACTAAGTCAAGGACTTTTCAGCTTCCCATGCTCTGCCAGCAAGGAGATGCACAAGAAGCTGGGAGGGGACACAGCCAGGACAGCTGACCCACGCTGGCCAAAGGGATATTCCATACCATGTGACGTCATGCTTAGTATATAAACTGGGGGGAGTTGGCCATGGGGTCAGCAACCACTGCTCAGTGATGGGATGGGCATCCATCAGTCAGCGGACGGTGAGCAACTGCATTGAGCATCACTTGTTTTGCATATTCTTTTTTCATCATTGTTATTATTATTTTCTCTTCCTTTGCTGTCCTATTAAACTGTCTCTATCTCAACCCACGAGTTTTACTTTTTTTTCCTGATTCTCTCCCCCATCCCACTTGTGGGTGGGTGGGGAGTAAGCGAGTGGCTGTGTGGTGCTTAGTTGCCAACTGGGGTTAATCCATGACACATTAAAAGATTGGGCTTATACAGTAATTAATGTATTAGATATCATATTTATATTTTATCCTTACAAAAAGTATTGTCTATGCTTACTAACATCTATAATTTATTACTCTTATGAAAATTGCTGTAATATTGTCACTGATACAGTTAAGTTTTACTTCCTCTCAGATGATAAACTAATTATTGTATTAATTAATATTAAAAAAGTCAAGAAGGCTAAGTTTAAATAACTGCTTTCTAAGACAATCTTTACACTTTATTTGATAAAATATCTACCGATGTCTTCATTCTGTTGTGTTATATAGATACAGAGAAAATAATGAGTCAGCATAGTTAATGCTGAACTAGTTTATCACCAAGTTCTAGAAGTAAATATTCGTTACAATAGACATAGCATGAGGAAAAATAGCTTTGAAAGAATTTAATATCTTGGTGAAGTTCTGGAATTCTGTGTTTGTGAAAGAGCTCATTGGGATGCAATTCATGCCACTTTTGTTTGGCAGATAATTTGTAAAGAGAACTGGGAATCTTCAGTCACTGAATGGCTAATCGATTTTTAAACTGCAAAGCAAAGCAGAATTAAATGGATTTTTTTTATCCACCAAGTGCTCCCATAGCTTCAGCTACTACCTCTGAGATTATGAATCTTATATGTCTCCCCACCATGAAGCTCTCTACCTAGAATATGACCTCACAGGTGTCCTATTGTTTCCTCAAATGAAAGGTATCAGACTTAATTTCATGAACTTGTTCCACTCTATTGACACTATTATAGTATTTGCTACTGTAATTCACAGTCCTAAAGTCATTCCCAGCTTGACTTCACTGTACCCAAAACCTTGTTATATCTTGTGTCTGCCAAATTCTTCCCTCTCTGTCCTATGACCTGGTTCACACCCCATGGATTATATGTTTGTGGATATATTTGCCTTCCCAAGTGGCTCACACACCCCATCTGAAAACATGGGCAGGCTGGACATTCAACTGTTTGTATCTCTCTAAAAATAAAATGGGATATTTGTGCACTTCTATAGCTAGAGGAGGGCAAAGACACTTGAGCAAGCTAACATGAAGAGATGAAGAGACACAATGTCCTGGTTTCGGCAGGGATAGAGTTAATTTCCTTTCTAGTAGCTGGTACAGTGTTTTGGATTTAGGATGAGAACAAAGTTGATAACACACCGGTGTTTTAGTTGTTGCTAGGTAATGCTTACACTAGCCAAGGACTTTTCAGCTTCCCATGCTCTACTGACTGAGGAGGCTGGAGGTGCACAAGAAGCTGGGAGGGGGCACAGCCAAACTGGCCAAAGGGACATTCCATACCATGTGACGTCATGCTCAGTACATAAACTGGGAAAAGCTGGCCGGGGGGGCCGCTGCTCGGGGACTGGCTGGGCATCGGTCAGCGGGTGGTGAGCAATTGTGCTGTGCATCACTTGTTTTGTGTATTATTATTATTATTATCATATTATTATTATCATTTTATTTCAATTATTAAACTGTTTTTATCTCAACCCACGAGTCTTTCTAACTTGTGCTCTTCCAATTCTCTCCCCCATCCCACCGGGTGGGGGGGAGTGAGCGAGCGGCTGCGTGGTGCTTAATTGCTGACTGAGATTAAACCACGACAGTCCTTTTTGGCGCCCAACGTGGGGCACGAAGGGTTTGAGATAATAACAGATTAACCGGAGTGTATTAAGGAACTTACATCTGTTAATAGTTGAGGGTCACAATGTTGGTTTCTCTGTTCTCGATATTGATTTGTATAATCTGCATCGCGCTCTTTTTCCTGCTGTACATGTTAAAGATTGGTGTTGGGTTTTGCAGTTTGCTGTGGTCTGCAGTGATTAGTGATGTCTCGCTTGTGAGGTTTGTTTTTAGAACATTGACCTTGACGTTTCTGTGGTATGTAAACTTCGCAATGAAGCCGTTACTGTACCATGGATACCATATCGTGGAGACAACTAGCAATTGCAGTAACTTTTCTGAGAGTTTTTTTACGGAGGAAATACAGAATGGCAGTGTCACTCCCTTCTTCTATGATGTTTCCTCCTTCATTACAGTAACTTTTCAGTATTTTCAGCATCCTTGGGCAGTTAAGGTACTTCTATTAATACTCCTTGGGAATATTGTTTCGGTTTTGTCTAAAGTTGGTAAGCAATTTAAGAATATCATCCAGAGATCTGCCCCAAGGCTGAATAATTATGAGTGGCAGGGTGTGTGGGACAAGATGGGCAAGTACCTAGGCCAATGGGCACCCCCAGTGTTTTGGAACTTCACCCCTGAGCAAGTGCAGAATCCTGAAAAGTTAGTAGAATATTTGGACAAAGTATGCTGTCACCCTGGCAACTCTAGAGAGATGCAGATCATTGCAACGTGCTGGGGCCTGGCCCATGCCTACCGAGCCCTGTTCAACACCATTCAGTACCCTCAAAGGGAAGAGAAGGTCTCTGGCTCTGACAGTAAAACGACACGCACTGCAGCCACTCAGACCCGGGCAACAGGCCGTGCAGCCACTCAAACCCGGGCAACACGCACTACGGCCACTCCAACCCCGGCGACAGGCTCTGCGGCCACTCAGACCCCGACGACAGGCCCTGTGGCCACTCCAACCCCGGCGACAGGCCCTGCGGCCACTCCAACCCCGGTGACATGTACTGCGGCCACTCCAACCCCGGCGACAGGCCCTGCGGCCACTCCA
Source organism: Aptenodytes patagonicus (assembly GCF_965638725.1). Classification (NCBI taxonomy): domain Eukaryota; kingdom Metazoa; phylum Chordata; class Aves; order Sphenisciformes; family Spheniscidae; genus Aptenodytes; species Aptenodytes patagonicus. Next base: position 18,920,830 of record NC_134950.1, read on the forward strand.
ACCCCGGTGACATGCACTGCGGCCACTCCAACCCCGGCGACAGGCTCTGCGGCCACTCAGACCCCGGCGACAGGCCCTGCGGCCACTCAGACCCCGGCGACAGGCCCTGCGGCCACTCCAACCCTGGCGACATGCACTGCGGCCACTCCAACCCCGGCAACAGGCCCTGCGGCCACTCAGACTCCGGTGACATGCACTTGCACTGCGGCCACTCCAACCCCAGCAACAGGCCCTGCGGCCACTCAGACTCCGGTGACATGCACTTGCACTGCAGCCACTCCAACCCCGGCGACATGCACTGCGGCCACTCCAACCCCAGCGACATGCACTGCGGCCACTCCAACCCCAGCAACAGGCCCTGCGGCCACTCAGACTCCGGTGACATGCACTTGCACTGCGGCCACTCCAACCCCAGCAACACGCCCTGTGGCTGAACCAAAGAACGAGCCTGTGCCAGTATCAGTCGCCCCTGTACACAAGAAGAAATCTTGGAAGCGGAAGTCAGCTCGTTTAGTAAGGGAGGAAGAAGCTTCTTCTAAAAGGGAACCGGAGGAAGAAGTATACGAGACAGATGACCCTAGAGAAGGACCATCACGAGAACGGGAGGAGGAAAGCCGGCCGCTGATCGGGGAGGAGGAAGAGGAAGAACTCATAAACGAGACAGTGACCACCCGATCTCTATCCCTGAGTGAGCTGCGAGATATACGAAAAGATTTCAGCCGCCGTCCAGGTGAGCATATTGTCACCTGGCTGCTCCGATGCTGGGATAATGGGGCCAGTAGCCTGGAATTAGAGGGTAGGGAAGCCAAGCAGCTGGGATCCCTTTCTAGGGAAGGGGGCATTGACAAAGCAATTGGAAAAGGGACACGAGTCCTCAGCCTTTGGAGGCGACTCTTGTCAAGCGTGAAGGAAAGGTATCCCTTTAAGGAAGATGTCATATGTCGCCCAAGCAAGTGGGCCACCATGGAGAAGGGTATCCAGTTTCTGAGAGAATTAGCTGTGCTGGAGGTGATTTATGATGACCTGAACAAGGAACAACTATCCAAAGATCCAGACGAAGTCAAGTGCACACGACCCATGTGGCGGAAGTTTATAAGGAGCGCACCATCGTCATACGCCAATTCATTGGCAGTGATAACCTGGAAAGATGGAGAGGAACAAAGAGTGGATGAATTGGCTAGTCAACTCCGGCAATACGAGGAAAGTCTTTCTTCCTCCATCGTCTCGGCTGTGGAGAAACTGTCCGAAAAACTGTCCCGGGAGATCCAGCAACTCAGAGAGGATAGGTCCTACTCCTCACCTATACGGACCAGTATCTCGGCTATTAGAAGTAAGCGTTCTTTTGCTCAAGAGAGAGAATATAAAGGATACACACCACGGGGCACCCTATGGTTTTACCTGCGTGACCACGGAGAGGACATGAGGAAGTGGGATGGGAAACCTACTGCAGCCCTAGGGGCACGGGTACGTGAATCACAAGGGAAAACAATCACAGAAAGAGGTTCTTCCAGGAAAATTGCTGCTCCAGTTTCCAGCGGGCAGTTCCCCAGAGAGAGTAGAAGGGCTGATCTTACTCTTGATGTTAATGAAGAAACTTCTGACTCATACGTACAAGAAATGAGAAATGAGTACTGTGATGAGGATTAGAGGGGCCCTGCCTCCAGCCAGGGGGAGGAAAGGGACAACCGGGTTTACTGGACTGTGTGGATTCGGTGGCCTGGCACATCAGACCCACAGAAGTATAAGGCTCTGGTAGACACCGGTGCACAGTGTACCCTAATGCCATCAAGATATATAGGAACAGAACCCATCTATATTTCTGGGGTGACGGGGGGATCCCAACAGCTATCTGTATTGGAAGCCGAAGTGAGTCTAACTGGGAATGGGTGGCAGAAGCACCCCATTGTGACTGGCCCAGATGCTCCGTGCATCCTTGGCATAGACTACCTCAGGAGAGGGTATTTCAAGGACCCAAAAGGGTACCGGTGGGCTTTTGGTATAGCTGCCTTGGAGACGGAGGAGATTAAACAGCTGTCCACCTTGCCTGGTCTCTCGGAGGACCCTTCTGTTGTGGGGTTGCTGAAGGTCGAAGACCAACAAGTGCCAATCGCTACCACCACAGTGCACCGGCGGCAATATCGCACCAACCGAGACTCCCTGATTCCCATTCATGAGCTGATTCGTCGACTGGAGAGCCAAGGAGTGATCAGCAAGACCCACTCACCCTTTAACAGTCCCATATGGCCAGTGCGGAAGTCTAATGGAGAGTGGAGACTAACAGTAGACTATCGTGGCCTAAATGAAGTCACGCCACCGCTGAGTGCTGCTGTGCCAGACATGCTAGAACTTCAATATGAATTGGAATCAAAGGCAGCCAAGTGGTATGCCACAATTGATATTGCTAATGCATTTTTCTCAATCCCTTTGGCAGCAGAGTGCAGGCCACAGTTTGCTTTCACTTGGAGGGGCGTTCAGTACACCTGGAACCGACTGCCCCAGGGGTGGAAACACAGCCCTACCATTTGCCATGGACTGATCCAGACTGCATTAGAACAGGGTGGAGCTCCAGAACACCTGCAATACATTGATGATATCATCGTGTGGGGCAACACAGCAGGAGAAGTTTTTGAGAAAGGGAAGGAAATAGTCCAAATCCTGCTGAAGGCCGGTTTTGCCATAAAACAAAGTAAGGTCAAGGGACCTGCACAGGAGATCCAGTTTTTAGGAATAAAGTGGCAAGATGGACGTCGTCAGACCCCAGTGGATGTGATCAACAAAATAACAGCCATGTCTCCACCAACTAGCAAAAAGGAAACACAAGCTTTCTTAGGCGTGGTGGGTTTTTGGAGAATGCACATTCCAAATTACAGTCTGATTGTAAACCCTCTCTATCAAGTGACCCGGAAGAAGAACGATTTCAAATGGGGCCCTGAGCAACGACAAGCTTTTGAACAAATTAAACGGGAGATAGTTCATGCAGTAGCCCTGGGGCCAGTCCGGGCAGGGCAAGAGGTAAAAAATGTGCTCTATACCGCAGCCGGGGAGAATGGCCCTACCTGGAGCCTCTGGCAGAAAGCACCAGGGGAGACTCGAGGTCGACCCCTAGGGTTTTGGAGTCGGGGATACAGAGGATCCGAGGCCCGCTATACTCCAACTGAAAAAGAGATATTAGCAGCATATGAAGGGGTTTGAGCTGCTTCAGAAGTGATCGGCACTGAAGCACAGCTCCTCCTGGCACCCCGACTGCCGGTGCTGGGCTGGATGTTCAGAGGGAGGGTCCCCTGTACACATCATGCAACTGATGCTACATGGAGTAAGTGGGTCGCACTAATCACACAACGGGCTCGAATAGGAAACCCCAGTCGCCCAGGAATCCTGGAAGTGATCATGGATTGGCCAGAGGGCAAAGATTTTGGAATATTGCCAGAGGAGGAGGTAACGCGTGCTGAGGAGGCCCCAATGTATAATGAACTACCAGAAAATGAGAAGCAATATGCCCTGTTCACTGATGGGTCCTGTCGTCTTGTGGGAAAGCATCGGAGGTGGAAAGCTGCTGTATGGAGTCCTATGCGACAAGTTGTAGAAACGGCTGAAGGAGAAGGTGAATCGAGCCAATTTGCAGAAGTAAAGGCCATCCAGCTGGCTTTAGACATTGCTGACCGAGAAAAGTGGCCAGTGCTCTATCTCTATACTGACTCATGGATGGTGGCAAATGCCCTGTGGGGGTGGTTGCAGCAATGGAAGCAGAGCAACTGGCAGCGCAGAGGCAAACCCATCTGGGCTGCCGCATTGTGGCAAGATATTGCTGCCCGGGTGGAGAACCTGGTTGTAAAAGTCCGTCACGTAGATGCTCACGTACCCAAGAGTCGGGCCACTGAAGAACATCAAAACAACCAGCAGGTGGATCAGGCTGCTAAGATTGAAGTGGCTCAGGTGGATCTGGACTGGCAACATAAGGGTGAATTATTTCTAGCTCGGTGGGCCCATGACACCTCAGGTCACCAAGGAAGAGATGCAACATACAGATGGGCTCGTGATCGAGGGGTGGACTTGACCATGGACACTATAGCCCAGGTTATCCATGAATGCGAAACATGTGCTGCAATCAAGCAAGCCAAGCGGTTAAAGCCTTTTTGGTATGGAGGACGATGGTTGAAATATAAATATGGGGAGGCCTGGCAGATCGATTATATCACACTCCCACAAACCCGCCAAGGCAAGCGCCACGTGCTTACAATGGTGGAGGCAACCACCGGATGGCTGGAAACATATCCCGTACCCCATGCCACTGCCCGGAACACTATCCTGGGCCTTGAAAAGCAAGTCCTATGGCGACATGGCACCCCAGAAAGAATTGAGTCAGACAATGGGACTCATTTCCGAAACAACCTCATAGACACCTGGGCCAAAGAGCACGGCATTGAGTGGGTGTATCACATCCCCTATCATGCACCAGCTTCTGGGAAAATTGAACGATACAATGGACTGTTAAAGACTACGCTGAGAGCAATGGGTGGTGGGACGTTCAAACATTGGGATACGCATTTAGCAAAGGCCACCTGGTTAGTCAACACTCGGGGATCTGCCAATCGAGCAGGCCCTGCCCAGTCAGAACTTTTACGTACTGTAGATGGGAATAAAGTCCCTGTAGTGCACATAAAAAATATGCTGGGGAAGACAGTTTGGGTTATTCCTGCCTCGGGCAGAGGCAGACCCATCCGTGGGATTGCTTTTGCTCAAGGACCTGGGTGCACTTGGTGGATAATGCGGAAGGATGGGGAAGTCCGATGTGTGCCTCAAGGGGATTTGATTTTGCGTGAGAATAGCCAATGATCTGAATTATGTGATGTTAAGTACTAATTATAGTTATAATAGTTATACTAATAATACACAGATATACTAATAATACTAATAATATTATATGCCATACTAATGTTATTATAATAAGAATCACCCAGATTAATGAAGAATAACTTCAGTGAAACCAAGCAAAGCACAGTGATGATGGTACCAGAACTGACTTCAACCTGAAACAATCCAACACCACATACCATCTCCATTTTTTCCTGCCCTGAAAGATTATTATGACAGATGGAGCCTGAAGTCATGGACTAAATGAACTCACCGAACATTTTAGAGGGATGGCCCACAGATGAAGGGAATGATATCTGTGTATGTGTGTATATATATATACACACCCGGGTGGGGGGGAGTGAGCGAGCGGCTGCGTGGTGCTTAATTGCTGACTGAGATTAAACCACGACACACACTTTTAACATTTTTGCCTGTCTTGCAGACTTGGCTACCTAAGTCAGTAGCAGATGTCTTTGAGGTTGGGATTTGAAATCTACTAGAAGTCCTGCACGAGAAATTAATGCTGTCCCATCATGATGGCGGTGCAGCTGTTACATATCTGTATTTTATAACAGCATGAAAAAAACTCAAACCAACACAACAGCTCAGATACTGTATGTTTATTTTATGTGTGATCCCTGAACAGTATGGATTCTGATATTCATCAAAAAAAAACACCTTAAAAAAAAAAAATCTTTCTTTTGTTTGAATTCATGACTGAGTTAAGCTTGTTTACCATTATAAACATAAAATGTTGACACTTAGGATTTTTAGTTTCATCGCATGCTCAGCAATTGAGGAAATCCACTACTGTTGGAATAGAAACAGGTGACAAAAGGAAAACTGGTCTGTTCTGTAATTACAATTAATTAATTGTTCCTGAAACCATTAGAAATGAATGATTAAGGAATTAAGGAAAAGATCACAGTAGATTGAGACCAGAAAGGAATTGCCATTGCAGTGACAAAATGTTTTAGTTCACTGTAGCTTAGGGATCAATCAACAAGGTTCAATACCTGAACTAGATTAATTCTATATGAAAGTCATGTACAAACACAGAACTGTGCAAAATTATATTCTAAGTTATCAGTACAAAATAAAACCTAAACAAAACAGAACTCCAAGTCACAAGGACTGAGAATATTTAAACTTTGTGGAAATTTAGCCAGAAAAAGAGCTATCCAAAGAATATAATAAACAGTCACTGCTATGGGCAATAAAAAACTTTCAAAAATAATATTTAATAAAACAGCAATATCAATATTTAATACAACAGAGACTAGCAGAAAAGAACAGCAAAGGAATTATAGTCCATTTAGCGTATAATTTGAGAACTGAAAAGGAAGCAAAATATGAGAAATTCTGAACACCAAAACCTGAAAGCCCTGTAGATCTGTATGATGTGAGAAAATTCTTTTAAAATCGTTTTACTGAGGAGCTTGTGAGTCCATAGCAGTTATAATGCTAACATAGAGGTCAGTTTAAAATTTACTGGTAAAACATTTATAGCTCTCAATTAAGCTAAAGCAATGCATGAGGGGAAAAAAAAATCTATAGAACTGTGGTATCCTAGCTGTTAAGTGGAAGGGAATCCATCCTTCCCACTGACAGCATCTGTTTCTCTTCTGCTCCTGCTGCTGACTAGAGCAGAACATTAAAATACCACAGCAGAAACTTCTGTGTCATAAGGTATGATATTTGTAATAAAACATTAAATAACAGACTGATCATGTATTCAAGGTTTTTAAGGCTGAAATTTAGAGTGATTAAAAGCATCTCTATGAACTTGATTCTGCAAAGATAATGGAAGTAAGGAATATGCTACCATATAAGAATTGTGATGATACACTATGTGGGAAACACTGCAGAAAAAATACAGTTAAAAAAAAAAAAAAAAATATTAAGAGATACTGACAACTCCTATTTGAAAGTAAATAATGGGGAAAAAGAGGTAAATTCTCAAAATGGCTGACTTTAGTCTTTTTAAGATACTATATCCTTTTAAGATATTTTTGTTTTCTTTAGAAAAGACAAATATACTTTATAAGGGAAAAAATGTCAAAATTTACAATGTAAGATAAACTGCTAGAAGTGTATATTGTTATTTCCTGTTTTTTGTAATCTGAACAGTAACCTGAAAGTGATTAGTTAAAGGAGCTAAACAACTTCAAAAATTAAAAGCTTGGACATGACAGGGATGCTAAACACTATAGGAATGTTTTTATGTTAACAATGACACTCTTCTCCATAAACAGGAAACTGCAAACTACAAGCAAGATTTGCAAAGTAAAAAGCTGTGGTTTTCAATGAACGTGTAAAATACAACTTGGCCATCCCAGCTGGCCATATTTAAAGATAAATTGTATATTTCTGTGAGGTTGTGCTATTTTTTTTTTTGTGCAAATTCATGATTGAATAGTTTTCCACAATTTTCCTTTGTTTTCAACAAACATGAAATGTTGTGGATACGTGCTTGTGGCTATCAGACTGAAAATGAGAGCAACTGTTGCTGAAATGAGAATATGCACTCTGGAGAAGGACCAGCACTGTGCAGTCTGCTAGAAGAAAAATGGTGTTACACAGAATACATCTATTTCAGAGTCCTAGTTCAGACTAGAAGTAGAAGAACTGGATTTGTTTCACATGAAATTAAACTGCAAGTGCAACTAATGTGTTCCAAACTGTAATGAGCTTTCAGTTTTAATTTGAGCTAAGGCTACTCCAGAGGAATTCCTCTGCTTATGTATATGTGTATATACACACATGTGTGTATGTATGTATGTATGCATATTATATATACACACACACACACACTATATATATATATATATATATATAGTTTGGATGGTGGTCCTCAGCCTCTGTTTCACTCCATGTGTCTACTCCTATTGGGCTAATGCATGGCACTCATTGTTAAGGTAGGTACAGACCGAAGTATTCAAATAGCTCTCTCAGATCCTGTTACTAAACACCCTTCACCAATCTGAATTTCCTTTTTAGCAAGTTCTAATGTCTGGAAATGAAGTGCTGTTGAATATTTTTCCATATACTTTTGCATCAAAGCCTAATTATTACCGCAGCATTTGCAGCCAAAATTATGCTGAGTCTCTGGATGCTTGAAAATATCATATGCTGGTACTGATATTTCATATATAATTTGAATACTCAGTACAGCTTTAGAAGAAATGCTGCAGTAAATTAATCAATTAAGCATAGTCAACAAGTTATGGGGAGTTCCTTTGACATCTCATATAAAGTCTAAATTCAACCTTAAGTTTATTGAAACACTTATTTTTCTTTGTTTAGATTCAAACTGGACTCTTGCAGGATGATCAAAATGTTGCAGTGTCTTCTGCATTTAAAATGTCTGCTAGTGTATCTTCATGTTCCTGCTACATTTATGTTCTTTCCCATCTGGACTATTTCTAGTACAGGGTGTTTGTAAATAATATTGCTTCCCAAAAAGAAAATCTCCAAAATGTGGATATACTTTCTAATTATTTCTCAAAAATTTTAAATCTGTCTTTCACCTATGTTCTAAACAAGCCCTACCAGTCCTGCAACTTCCCCATGGATGGCTTTATGTCTTCTTACAAATGCAAGAACATAAAATATGAGTTGTTCAACCCTTCTTTCTTCAAGGAGACAATAAATCCTTGAGTCTCAACAAAAAAGTGTGTGGTTACTCTAAGAAAACAAAGTAACACAAAACCCTTATCACAATCCCAAAGGCACTTCAAAGCTCTTTTATGAGTCCAAGAAGGAAGGAAAGAAACTTTCCACTTTTTAAATGCAATGAGAAGAGAGATAGAATAAATATTTTCATGCATCAAACTGAATCAGTTGATTTTTACAGCAAAATAAATATATAACTGAGAGCATCAATGGGGAAAACGGCAGTGATCCAGGCATGCAAGGACACAAGGTTAGAGAAAAACTTTAGATCAGCCTCTGTAATAGATATGGACAAACTACTCAGTGGGGGAATGAAATTGGAAAAGTTACCTTCCTGGGTATAACATTAAGGCTAAAAACTTTGGAGGATAAACGAAAGTAGGAAGACAAGATTAAAGTCCGTAGTTCTGGTTGTGCAAAAACAATTTATTAGTATGAATTAAAAATTACAAATTACATTTTACTAAAGCAGATCATTCAGCAATTATGCAATTTAGTAAAAGATAAAAATTCAGAAGCAAGAAAGTTTGCCACGTTTTTGTTCACAAGTAAATGAAAGAATTGCATTTAGTTCTAAATAAATTGTACTGATTTCTAATATACAAATATATTTTTATTTTCACGGTTTTAAAAGAGCTCTAGAACTTACAAATATGATAAATAGTAGAGGGTTTTGGAAATACTTAAGCAGTCGATACTTGCCAGTAATTTCATCCCATTGTTCTGTAGCTGGGTCTTTACGTATATGGAAATAGGTCAGAGAAGAATGGTCAACAGGTCCAATCCTATGAGGTCCTCCTGCCTCTTGAAACACTTTCACAAGGGAACCTTAACTGAAATGCATTAATCCTTTACAAGATCTGCAGTCTTATCCAGTTTTTTGCCAGTCTGTAGACATAAGCCATACATTTATATCTATATTCTCTCTTATGCAGTTCTGTAGATTTTATATGATTCTGAGAGAAGCAGAAAAATTTGAGACTGAGTTCAAATTGAGATCTTGCTCAAAGATCAAAACAATTTCACTGTGCATTAGGGAAAGCAAATTTCAGGAATATGTACAGTTAAAACCTCACTGGAATGACAAGGAGTTTATTCTATTTTATGCTATTAGAAATTTGAGTTCTGGTTTATACATAACTTCTTTTTAAACCTTGTGTGTGTATAGAAACCAGGAAGCTCATCAGGACTGGCAGAAATTATGCCTTCACCCACCCCCCCAAAAAAAAAAAAAAAAATATCAATATATCTTCTCTTAAAAAAAATAGATATAATTTTGATTTTTATGCACTTTTTATTATTATTATTTTAATTTTACCACTACTTAGTGCAATATAGTTATTAAGTTACTCGGGTTATGTGAATTGCCATCCTCAGTCATCCTGGATTACAATGACCTTGGATAAAAAAGTATTTATTACACAAATCTCTGCATAGTAAAGCCTTTTGCTATTCACCTACTGTTTCTTTGGTGAACTTGTAAGCATCTAGTAATGCTTTTGAGACTCACAGGTATATCACAGAATATGAAGAACTTCTTGAAGAGACGGAAGATCCTTACAGAAATTTGGAATGGATGAAATGAAAAATAATTTCTCCCAGAAAAGCTCGCAGTCGTACTATCTACACTTTTCTTCCTCATACTCACAGAAATATCACCTATCATCACACTATCCCATAGACAATAAAGTCTTTCAAGAATAATTCAAGTTAGCTGTTGAGTTACCTATTCAAAGAAGTACTATGGTGTTTTAAGTATACCACTTCTGTGGAATTTCCTACTAAGGCAAAATTAATCTAATACCCATCAACCAATATTTACTGCTAAAAAGCCATGCCTCATTTGTACCTTCTTATCCTGTGAATTAAAACTGAATAAGAACACTAACTATGGAGTGTTAAAATGTGTCACATATACCATAACAAAACAACAGAGGACGTCACCACAGTAAAAGGTTTTTGATACAGGAATTTACAATTCTCTTTTAACTATTTCTTCATTTACACAGGTTTCTGTAAGTAGTTTGCAATCAAAACAATTGCAGTGCACTGTTTGTCAGTTGAAAATTCTCATATAGACATGAGAATATAGACACTTCTTTTATTTACAATGTGTCTACTATTAGGGTAAATAGGAAAAGTTATTCTTCATAGAAAGTTCAATGAAAATAAGATTGTATCATAAACTGCTTTGACCATTATATTTACAGCTATAGAGGTAATTTTATAGATTTTTTCTTTTTAAAGATAGCATTCAGTGGTGTCACATCATGGTACATCAATGTTGAAATTAAAGCAGTATCAGTATGCAATTAATGGAAATATATTTGCTTTTGTTATAGAAAACAAATAACACATTCCACTTTAAACTGTACATTTTAGGGATCAGCCAAGGTTATGACAAAATTCTTAAAACAGTCATAAAATAACAAAGGCTGTGAAGCAGTGAAACAGTCCAATCTACAGTATAGTTAAATAATATTGACAGAAACACCAGCGCAACAGAGCTGTCAAAAATCACTGTCGTAAGCAGATGGATTAGGGATTTAACAGGTATGGAATATGTTCCAAACAGAAACACCAATTTATCGCGTTCTGACAACACTGAGTCTGCAGAAAACACTACGAGGGTGGGCAGCCAAGGCCCAAAATGAGAGGAAATAAGAAGCAGAGGAAAGCATTGAGGGGGAGGAGAAAAACAGGGAAAAAATTCTTTGCACTACAGTAGGGTCCAGTTAAATACTAGTCAGTGCAGAAAAGCATTATGAAATAACCATTAATACAGACAAATATGAGAAAAGGAAAATTCTTTTCTGTCGCTAAGAAGATGTTTCCCTTCCAGGATAATACATGTTAATAAAGCAAATTGTATTTCCATTCAAACTTGTTTTTTTTAAAAAAAATCAATTCCACATGCATGCTAGCATAAATTTAGCATGTTTAACTGGGAATTTCATCTCTGAAAAATAACTGGTTATTCAGGAGTTTATAAGAAATATGTTAAGTTTTGACAGTTGGTCTGCAAGGAGATCCAGCTGGCAGGAATTTGAAACTCCCCATTATTCAGGGTTACATTATCTTTACTTATTACTAAGACATCCTATACAAAAGGAACCAGTGCTACAGCACCTTGAAACCCATCCATTGAACTGCGTCTGTCTTATCTTTAAACTATTTTTTTTTACTAGAATTAATTATATAAGCATATTTTTAAGGTGAAATTTTGTATGGAGACATTTTGTTTCAAGAAACTTGGCTTTTTTTAAAAAATCAGGTTTTTTGATCAGGGCTACAAGAAACCATTTCTACCCCACTGTTTGACAGGGATATGCTAATATGTAGAAAATCAAGATTAAAGATATTGCATTACTTGAAAGAGAGTGCTTTAAATGTCCCTGCCCATGGCAGGGGGGTTGGACTAGATGACCTTTAAAGGTCCCTTCCAACCCAAACTATTCTATGATTCTATGATTCTAAAATGGGAAACTTTCTTGAATCAGGGAGAGAAATTCCAGCATTCCTCTCTGGTGAATCAGGATACTTTTCAGAACTGAACAGAATTTTCACACCTTTTGACAATAAAATATTTAGCAATTTTCTGTAGCTTTGAAAACACGTACAATTTTTTAAAAATGTATTTACTCATGTGTGGAAGAAGTTTGCATAAAAGATTTTGCTGTCTTTTTCTTATATGTGGATTTTAATGACAAGGTAGTATAATGCCTGGTGTCAACAGGGAGATGAATGGAGGCCTTTTCTCTTTCTGAATTTACAGTATTACCGATATCCAAAAGGTACCTCCAGAATGTGGGATGCCTCATGCCATGACAAAGTAACAATTAAGCGCTATAATCAGCATAATCTGAAGTGGGCAGAACACAGTAAAGACTATCCTTGTTCCCTCAGGCCTTAGCTATGGTGATACTGAAGAAGGGACAGCTCTTTTTAGATTGTCTTCCCCAATACTTGCCTTTGTCACTCCAAGCCGGAGATAGAGCTGAATAGATGCTGTCTAAAATGGAAGAAAACTTGAAGAAAAGGAAAAAGCCAGAGATCACCAATGTAGGCAGTAGATAGATTAAATAACACTTCTCTGAGTGTAACTGAAGACTGAGCAATCAGTGCATCAGATTAAACAAACTGAGTGAGTCGTCCAAGGACCGGTGAAAGAGCTGATTAAGCCAGGCTACAGCCAAGGACTCTGCACAAGAAGTCTGTCTAGTCTTGTATTTGATGGATGAAAAAGAGAGGAAAGGAAAAAAACTGTTACGGAAAAAAAGGTTAGTGATGAGCATCTGTGCATATATCATCGATTGTACTGCAGGTGTTTCTGAAAGGCAGACGCCCACTCATAGCCTATGTTTGTGAGACACATAGATCTAAATTATGCAGCACTCATTCTAAACCCATTAAGGGTGGAATAAGGCTTCAAGTCATATCAATAATCCAAGTCAATGTTTACATAATTTTACATCAAGCGTTAGGAGTCTGCACTTAAAAAGGGCAAAATGAAAATCTAAAATTGCAGTAAAATGGGTGGAGAAATAATCAGCATCTGGCCAATCAAATCTACAAAGCAAGTTAGAAAAAGCAGATCTAAAGTAATTTCCTTCCTGACCAATGACAGGGATTTAATTGGAAGTTGAAAAAAAATTGCATGTCATACTAAGAATAAGGCTCAAAATAGGTAAAAATTTTAAATGGTTTATTCCATTATGGGACTGAAAAAGAAAGTGACATCCCATTGGCCACCTCATTGCAGGTGGATTCTTGAACTACTGTATAAAACCATCACAGGTAAATACCAGAAGAGGTTTGAATGAAGAAGAATGATATAAGTTGGTGATGTCATGAAAAATGTCAGCCAGAAGCATGGGGTTGAAAAAGGAAGGGAAGAAAACATCTGTTTAAACAAAGCGTGAGATCCTCACAGAACACAAGTGGGTACCCACATCCCCTGCAACTCAGACTTGAAACAGTGAGTGTGGCTGGTGGTTTGGTACTGAAGAGGAAGAAATTGAAAATATAAGGGATAACTTATTAAAATTATCAATATAGTCAGAGTTATCTTACATTTTACTTTAGAAAAAAATCATTTAGATTAAACCATATTAGAGAACATAAAAAATAAAGTCAGTGTTGCTAATTCCTGCTGGTTTGTACTTTGCACAGTTGTTTACATTACAAATATTCTAGTTTACTTGGTAAAGGGTATGTCTGATGCAAACACCTCTTTTCCTTTCTTTACCCACTCCTTTCACAAGGCTGTTTGACCCTGAAGAGCTAACAGGCAGCTGACCAGGTTAATGAAATCAACTTCAGTATTGGGAGCGCTGTGTTAGGCAGTCTCTCCTTTCTGAAGGATGCAAGAAGGATTCTGACAGTGTGGCAATCAGTTCACCAGCTCTTTTTACTACTCTAAAACCTTCTTCTGAAAGTTCTGAAGCAAAAGAACTTTTAAAAATCTTGCCTGCTTTAGTCTCTGAAATATTAGGCCAATACTTCATGTAAGTGAATACCTGTAGGGTTTTATTCCTAAATTCCATCCTTTCAGTTAAAAAGGAGTTAATTGTTTTTCTAATAACTGTTTCTTATTTGTCATAAAGAAAGATGATCTAGAATTGGGACACCTTCTTTGTCTACCAGCACCTAGAAACTGGGTACCCCAAGGAGCTTATCCTGCATGAAAATACAGAATTTGTCCAAAAACTTTTCTTTTTTTTTTTCCCTCCAGTAATGTTGCTCAGGTTTTTGGCTGTTTTTTTCCCCCAGGAAAAAAAAAAACAAAACATCTTTCTGCTTTGTCAGTTAAATTACCTTCATGACATTCATGTGATTTTGGATACTTCAGAAATAAACAGCAGATAACAAAACAAAATAAATAATGGAAATTAAATTCCAGTGGGCAAAAGCATGAAAAAAACTTAAGAGAATTTGTGCATTTAGTCTGGAAGATGTGCTTGCGAGAGTCATTTTATTTCTTGGAGTGAAAAAGGAATTAAACTTTTACGAGTGAAGCACACCTTACATTCTAAAAGAAAACACGTGAATATCTTTCCTTCTTCCTCACCACTTGCAGAATGGGCAATATATTTGACAAATTAAGAATACAGACCAACTAAAGCAAAATCAGGTGCATTTCATATCTGTAAACATGCAAAATAATCAAAGCTTGTGGAAAAGAGTTTTTTAGAAGTTTGGCACAAGCACAGAAAATATCCATTTGTGAAGTGACAGATGATAAATTGACTAAGGTTTTTACAGTTCAATAGATATTTTATTGTGCATCTGTTCTTTTCCTCTGATCTGCTTTGTTCTTTCTGAAGCTGCAACACTGAAAGAGGAGCTCTTGTAATTAGTTATTGAGTTGAATGCCAACAGCTCTTACAATTTAACCTCAAGGTTAGTGAGGAACTAATATATCACTTATTTTGGCTGGCTTCTTTGTATCATCTTCTGTTAATAGGACCAAAGAGATAACCAAATAAGCATAATCATATCAATAAAACATGCTGCATACTGCATAAACATGCTACAAACTGATTACCCTTACGAACATATCCAGAGGAGCTTCATAGCCCTAGCAGCATTTTTCAGAGATACTCAAAAGAATGAGTTAAGGGGGAAGCTAACCCTCAGTAAGTCAGTGTGTCTCCTGTCCTTATGCACAGATGCCTGACAAGCCAGAGCTTTAATTGTTTTGGAGTTTTGTGGAAAGCTCCAGCAGTTTTAATGGAATGTATTATAAAGTAAGGTTCAGTGGGGTGCTGTCCAAGTAGCATCTCATGGCAAATAACTCTTTGAATTTTTTTTTAAACCTCGCTTAGTTGCTCCACAAAAGGTCACTTGTGACCTTACAATAAGATTTGCTTTTGGAATTCAGAGGGATAAACTGTATAAAAAGTATAAGGTAATCAAATAGACTATACAAAAACCTCAGGGCATAGAGAAATATTGTGACATTGATAGGCTCCTCTGCAGGTTCTGGTAGGTCATCTTCAAGCTGGCACCAGTGAAAGTTTAAAAGTAAGTTATATTTTATGGTTGTGAGAGATAAGATGACAAGATGAAGCGTTCTACAAGTAGCTGGCAGAAGTCTCTCAATCACTAGCCCTTGTTCTCGTGGGGGACTTCAACTTCCCGGACATCTGCTGGAAATACAACACGGCAGAGAGGAAGCAGTCTAGGAGGTTCCTGGAGTGTGTGGAGGACAACTTCCTGACACAGCTGGTAAGTGAGCCTACTAGGGGAGGTGCCTCACTTGACCTGCTGTTTACTAACAGAGAAGGACTGGTGGGAGATGTGGTGGTCGGAGGCCGTCTTGAGCTTAGCGACCATGAAATGGTAGAATTCTTGATTCTCGGTGAAGTAAGGAGGCGGGCCAGCAAAACCGCAACCATGGACTTCCGGAGAGCGGACTTTGGCCTGTTCAGGACGCTGGTTGAGAGAGTCCCTTGGGAGTCAGTCCTGAAGGGCAGAGGGGTCCAGGAAGGCTGGACGATCTTCAAGAAGGAAGTCTTAAAGGCGCAGCAGCAGGCCATCCCCATACGCCGTAAGAACAGGCAGGGAAGATGACCGGCCTGGCTCCTGAATAGGGAGCCCTTGCTGGGACTCAGGAAAAAAAGGAGAGTTTACCGCTTGTGGAAGAAGGGGCAGGTGACTCAAGAAGAGTACAGGGATCTTGTTAGGTCGTGCAGAGAGGAAATGAGAAAGGCAAAAGCCCAGCTAGAACGCAATCTGGCCGCTGTCGTTAAAGACAACAAAAAAAGCTTTTACAAATATATTAATGACAAGAAGAGAGCCAAGGAGAATCTCCATCCTTTATTGGATGCAGGGGGGAACATTGTCACCGAGGATGAGGAAAAGGCTGAAGTGCTTAATACCTTCTTTGCCTCAGTCTTTAACAGGCAGACCAGTTATCCTCAGGGTAGGTAACCTTCCCCCTGAGCTGGAAGACAGGGACGGCGAGCAGGATGAACCCCCCGTAATCCAAGAGGAAGCAGTCAATGACCTGCTACGCCACCTGGACGCTCACAAGTCTATGGGGCCGGATGGGATCCACCCGAGAGTGCTGAGGGAGCTGGCAGAGGAGCTCGCCAAGCCACTCTCCATCATTTATCAGCAGTACTGGTTAACGGGGGAGGTCCCGGAAGACTGGAGGCTTGCCAATGTGACGCCCATCTACAAGAAGGGCCAGAAGGAGGATGCGGGGAACTACAGGCCTGTCAGCCTGACCTCGGTGCCGGGGAAGATTATGGAGCGGTTCATCTTGAGGGCGCTCACAAGGCATGAGCGGGACAGCCAAGGGGATCAGGCCCAGCCAGCACGGGTTCATGAGAGGCAGGTTCCTGCTTGACCAACCTGATCTCCTTCTATGACCAGGTGACCCGCCTAGTGGATGAGGGAAAGGCTGTGGATGTGGTCTACCTGGACTTCAGCAAGGCCTTTGACACCGTCTCCCACAGCATTCTCCTCAAGAAGCTGGCAGCTCACGGCTTAGACAGGTGTACTCTGTGCTGGGTCAAAAACTGGCTGGACGGCCAGGCCCAGAGAGTTGTGGTGAATGGAGTCAAATCCAGTTGGCGGCGGGTCACGAGCGGTGTTCCCCAGGGCTCAGTACTGGGTCCAGTTTTTTTCAGTATCTTTATCAATGATCTGGATGAGGGGATTGAGTGCACCCTCAGGAAGTTTGCAGACGACACCAAGTTGGGTGGGAGTGTTGATCTGCTCGAGGGTAGGAAGGCTCTGCAGAGGGACCTGGACAGGCTGGATCGATGGGCCGAGGCCAACTGTATGAGGTTCAACAAGGCCAAGTGCCGGGTCCTGCACTTGGGCCACAACAACTCCATGCAGCGCTACAGGCTTGGGGAAGAGTGGCTGGAAAGCTGCCTGGCGGAAAAGGACCTGGGGGTGTTGGTCGACAGCCGGCTGAACATGAGCCGGCAGTGTGCCCAGGCGGCCAAGAAGGCCAATGGCATCCTGGCCTGTATCAGAACTAGTGTGGCCAGCAGGAGTAGGGAAGTGATTGTGCCCCTGTACTCGGCCCTGGTGAGGCCGCATCTCAAGTACTGTGTTCCGTTTTGGGCCCCTCACTACAAGAAGGACGTTGAGGTGCTGGAGCGTGTCCAGAGAAGGGCAACGAGGCTGGTGAGGGGTCTGGAGAACAAGTCTTGTGAGGAGCGGCTGAGGGAACTGGGCTTGTTTAGCCTGCAGAAAAGGAGGCTGAGGGGAGACCTCATCGCTCTCTACAACTACCTGAAAGGAGGTTGTAGCGAGGTGGGTGTCGGTCTCTTCTCCCAAGTAACTAGTGACAGGACAAGAGGAAATGGCCTCAAGTTGCGGCAGGGGAGGTTTAGATTGGATGTAAGGGAAAATGTCTTTACTGAAAGAGTGGTTAAACATTGGAAGAGGCTGCCCAGGGAAGTGGTGGAGTCCCCATCCCTGGAGGTATTTAAAAGACGAGTAGATGCAGCGCTTAGGGACATGGTTTAGTGGTCATGGTGGTGTTGGGTTGACAGTTGGACTCAATGATCTTAGAGGTCTTTTCCAACCTTAATGATTCTATGATTCTATGATTCTAAGATGGGTTTTATGGTGGAAAAATAAATAATTAAAACAAAGGAATTTCAGCATAAAGCAATGCTACTAACTCTTCCTCATGGGAAAAAAGGAATAATCCTGCTTCAGGTCAATGAGCCTGAATTCTTAAGTAAAGCGTACCATTAGATTTCTCTTTTGCTATGTTTCTTTTCTCTTAATAAACAATAGCAAGTCATCTCTGGACAGCTGGTGGAGTTACAGGGTTAAGGTAAATGCTTCCCAGGTTGCAACTTGGCTACAACAGAAGAACATGACATGAAAAATAAAGGAATATAAGAAAATGCATAACACTACTTCTGTGAAGTCTAGCATACTTTTCTCTTCAGAACTTCTTTCTTTTTTTCAAAATAAAATGGGAGCTTGAAACATAATTTTACAGCATATGATTTTGAAATGTATTTGACAAACTTTTTTAAATTAAGAAATGTGAATATTTATGCTTTTGGTAGTGCTTCTTTCAAATTGATAATCAGTAGGAATTTGTTGGTGCTGTACTGTTATTCAAGCCAATGGTCTTCAGTTTTCATGAACTTAGGTTGATTGTTGACTGATCAAAGTGGATCTGTCCCATTAGAACTAAATGAAAAACAGTGAAATTAGAGCTACTGCTAGATTAACTTGAGAGTTCTCTGTTCTCTGTTCTTACTTGAACTGTCAAGTATCTCTTCTCTCAATTGCTTTTGTGAAGATGTCACAGTAGAAGGGCTCAAGACATCACTTAGAATTAATAGTTAAGGTACAGCTTTGAGAAAAGAAAGGGTAAGTTTAAACATATAAAAATAAAACATGTTTTTCCTGAATCAGTATTACACATGCTGCATCAAAGGTATCTGGATGCAAAAAGGAATGGGAGGTGGTTAATACCAAAAGCACAAATCAAAGTTGGAAGTTCAACCACTGGAAAATGATTTTACTGTCTGGTTTGTATCCCAGACCTCAGAATGAAATGGGCACAAATGGATGTAACATATATTTAATACATGGCTGTGTATTTTTTATTGCATATTTTAACATAGGAAGTATATTCAGATAATGCAGTAATGAATTTAGCATGACAACTTATGCAGAACAGAACCACGTAATTTCTTAATTATCAGCTATAACATTGATTTGGTATCTTTCTGAAAAACCTTTAGGTGATATTTCTTGTATGTGTGTATACATCTTTAGAAAAAGATTGTGTCCCATTTATTTATCAGTAATTTACTCCCTTCTGTCCACCAAAATATTGAAGCCACTCATTTAATATTATGTAAAAAAAAATTATTTGAGGTCAGTTTTCCTTCTATTTTAAACATTTAAATTCATTTAAAATCTAGGGAAACCATTTCAGTTTTAGATAAAACAAGTGGTTTTCCTTAATCAATTTCTGTTACTTTCTGTTTCACCCCAAGTTTAAAGAAAAAAATCCTTTTAAGTATTGATGGAAACATTTTGTTGTTGTTTTGAGACCCTCCGGTGAACTGAAAAATCCCTTATTTGCTCAGCACTTCTCTTCAGCTTTGTTTTTTTTGCACAGGTATTTGTATCAGCTGTTAAGAAGAGACCACAGGAGGGCAGGAAGTTAGGGTTCTTTTCAACTTGGTCTTATAGTAGCTTAAGATCAGCTACCACTGCTTTAGGCTCAAGTTTTTGAAACGTAGTCATGTCTGATGTGTTGGAGAATTAAGAAAGCTGACAACCTTCCCAGCTAATTGCACTAGTTAAGGCTGTCCCACATATTTTTACGCTGTTAATCTCCAACCAGAATTTTCTTATTCTCTCAGAAGTCACCATTTCATTGGAGATTTTGACTACTGACACATAATATTGACAGGAAACCAAAAGCTGTACCCCATAATAACATTTAAAACAAATTGTGTGCCTCGCTGACTTCTTTCATGTATCAGTAGATCATCTTTCAAGGGTCTACCAGGAAGGAAGGAAAAAAAAGAATATTATATACAGTCTTAAGGCACAGATATTCAGAGAAAAATAAATTTAGATGGTGAAGAGGGAAATACAATGAGATGGAATTAGATGAAACAGTGTTACACAATACTAGAAAACTCCAATGTGGAATTTAATACTGCAGGTGCAAGTACACAAAGAGAGAGAGAAAAGGTAGGTATGATAATCCAGCAGTTCTGAAGAAATGTTAGTAACAAAGGAAGAGAATGCCTGCAACTATACATACAGTATATTCATTTAGCTGTAGCTTGGGGTAACAGCCTCCTTTTTTTATCAATTTTGTTGGTTAATTATGCTAAAGTGACTGCCTAAATACTATGAATGTAAAGCACGTACAAGTATAACCCACTTACTAATCATCCATTACTCTGATACTGTCATGTCTTAATTTAAACTTCTGGGTACAGCAAAAAACTTTTTCTAAATTAGATTTAACTTATTTGTGGCTGCTAAACTTTTATCATCATGTTTTTTCTACCAGGCATCTTTAACTTGATAGCACACTGGAAAAGAACAAGAGAAGGTAGAATATTATTTAGTTCATGCTGCCATATACCTATGAATGTCCTTATTTACTATGCAAACAAACCACTAGTGGGATGACAATGATTTTTTAGTAACCTTTGCTGTTAGTATTTTCCCACCACACAATGTCTTTTCTACCTACAAGCTGACACTTGTATTTTCCTCTTGAATTCAAGTCATAATCTGAATCTCTGACAATACATGCATCCAGATTGTAGATACATTTGGCAAGAAATAGACAGATACAAATTAAGCAACCTTCCATTTCTCAAAAAAATGCTCATGTTTCTCAACTAGGGAAGAGAAAATATTTATGTCAATTAAATGGATATCAAAATGTACAGTTTTAGAAAAGAAATCTGGCGCTGTGTGGGGATTATCAGCTATACATATGTATGCTAATCTGCATCATGATACTATGTGTATGTCACCGAATATGATATGTATTATGAGAAACCCTAATCTTGCAGTGTATGACTTTTCTATGTCTAGTAACATTTCATACTTTGATCTCCTACTGAGATACTGAAATTCAGCCTATTTTAATAAGTTTCAGTGAATTTAGTGAAACTTCTGATATGAAAAAAAAGCAGTTGCACATGTGCAGGAATAAGGGTGTATAGATGATTTTTCCCTCTGTCAACACAGTTCATTGACGTTTTGAAGGCAGAATATACTAGCAGCCTATAAAGGTTCACAAACCCTGGGTAAAATACTCTATTTGCTAGTGAATTTTATGGACTGTCTTTGTGTTTCAATGCTGATGTTATCCATACTAGACTAGAGTAAGCTACCATCAATATGGTAGAAGATACAATAATCACTCCTTCATTTTTCTTGATATGTCTTAATCAGAAGCAGGCTGAAATGGTTGTTAGACTTACCACTTGTCGTGGTTTAATCTCAGTCGGCAACATAGCACCAAGCAGCTGCTCGCTCACTCCCCCCCTGACCTGGTGGGATGGGGGAGAGAATTGGAAGAGCACAAGTGAGAAAAACTCGTGGGTTGAGATAAAAACAGTTTAATAATTGAAATAAAATTATAATAATAATAATATGATAATAATAATACACAAAGCAAGTGATGCACAGTACAATTACTCACCACCCGCCGACCAATACCCAGCCAGTTCCCGAGCAACGGCCCCCCCGGCCAGCTTTCCCCAGTTTATGTACTGAGCATGACGTCACATGGTATGGAATGTCCCTTTGGCCAGTTTGGCTGTGCCCCCTCCCAGCTTCTTGTGCACCTCCAGCCTTCTCAGTCAGTAGATCATGGAAAACTGAAAAACCCTTGGCTAGAGTAAGCATTACCTAGCAACAACTACAACATCGGTGCGTTATCAACTTTGTTCTCATCCTAAATCCAAAACACTGTACCAGCTACTAGAAAGGAAATTAACTCTATCCCTGCCAAAACCAGGACAATATCCACCCCTTATTCTATACCATCTGCGTCATGCTCAAGTCTCATATTTTCCAGTACATTTTCATTAATCACCACCCCCCCTTTTTTTTTATATATATATATACACACACACAAACACACAGATATCATTCCCTTCATCTGTGGGCCATCCCTCTAAAATGTTCGGTGAGTTCATTTAGTCCATGACTTCGGGCTCAATCTGTCGTAATAATCTTTCAGGGCAGGAAAAATGGACATGGTATGTGGTGTTGGATTGTTTCATGTCGAAGTCAGTTCTGGTACCATCATCACTGTGCTTTGCTTGGTTTCACTGAAGTTATTCTTCATTAGTCTGGGTGATTCTTATTGTAATAACATTAGTATGGCATATAATATTATTAGTATGGTTAGTATATCTGTGTATTATTAGTATAACTATTATAACTATAATTAGTACTTAACATCACATAATTCAGATCATTGGCTATTCTCACCCAAAATCAAATCCCCTTGAGGTACACATCGGACTTCCCCATCCTCCCGCATTATCCACCAAGTGAACCCAGGTCCTTGAGCAAAAGCAATCCCACGGATGGGTTTGCCTCTGCCCGAGGCAGGAATAACCCAAACTGTCTTCCCCAGCATATTTTTCAGGTGCACTACAGGGACTTTATTCCCATCTACAGTACGTAAAAGTTCTGACTGGGCAGGGCCTGCTCGATGGGCAGATCCCCGAGTGTTGACTAACCAGGTGGCCTTTGCTAAATGCGTATCCCAATATTTGAACGTCCCGCCACCCATTGCTCTCAGCGTAGTCTTTACAGTCCATTGTATCGTTCAATTTTCCCAGAGGCTGGTGCATGATAGGGGATGTGACACACCCACTCAATGCCGTGCTCTTTGGCCCAGGTGTCTATGAGGTGGTTTCGGAAATGAGTCCCGTTGTCTGACTCAATTCTTTCTGGGGTGCCATGTCGCCATAGGACTTGCTTTTCAAGGTCCAGGATAGTGTTCCGGGCAGTGGCATGGGGCACGGGATATGTTTCCAGCCATCTGGTGGTTGCCTCCACCATTGTAAGCACGTGGCGCTTGCCTTGGCGGGTTTGTGGGAGTGTGATATAATCGATCTGCCAGGCCTCCCCATATTTATATTTCAACCATCGTCCTCCATACCACAGAGGCTTTAACCGCTTGGCTTGCTTGATTGCAGCGCATGTTTCACATTCATGGATAACCTGTGCAATAGTGTCCATGGTCAAGTCCACCCCTCGATCACGAGCCCATCTATATGTTGCATCTCTTCCTTGGTGGCCTGAGGTGTCATGGGCCCACCGAGCTAGAAATAATTCACCCTGATGTTGCCAGTCCCGATCCACCTGAGCCACTTCAATCTTAGCAGACTCATCCACCTGCTGGTTGTTCTGATGTTCTTCAGTGGCACAACTCTTGGGTACGTGAGCATTTACGTGATGCAACCAGGTTCTCCACCCGGGCAGCAATATCTTGCCACAATGCGGCAGCCCAGATGGGTTTGCCTCTGCGCTGCCAGTTGCTCTGCTTCCATTGCTGCAACCACCCCCACAGGGCATTTGCCACCATCCATGAGTCAGTATAGAGATAGAGCACTGGCCACTTTTCTTGGTCAGCAATGTCTAAAGCCAGCTGGATGGCCTTTACTTCTGCAAATTGGCTCGATTCACCTTCTCCTTCAGCCGTTTCTACAACTTGTCGCATAGGACTCCATACAGCAGCTTTCCACCTCCGATGCTTTCCCACAAGACGACAGGACCCATCAGTGAACAGGGCATATTGCTTCTCATTTTCTGGTAGTTCATTATACAGTGGGGCCTCCTCAGCACGCGTTACCCCTCCTCTGGCGATATTCCAAAATCTTTGCCCTCTGGCCAGTCCATGATCACTTCCAGGATTCCTGGGCGACTGGGGTTTCCTATTTGAGCCTGTTGTGTGATCAGTGCGACCCACTCACTCCACGTAGCATCAGTTGCATGATGTGTACAGGGGACCCTCCCTCTGAACATCCAGCCTAGCACCGGCAGTCGGGGTGCCAGGAGGAGCTGTGCTTCAGTGCCGATCAC
Organism: Aptenodytes patagonicus; assembly: GCF_965638725.1. NCBI lineage: Eukaryota > Metazoa > Chordata > Aves > Sphenisciformes > Spheniscidae > Aptenodytes > Aptenodytes patagonicus. Next base: position 18,944,938 of record NC_134950.1, read on the forward strand.
TTCTGAAGCAGCTCAAACCCCTTCATATGCTGCCAATATCTCTTTTTCAGCTGGAGCATAGACAGCCTCGGATCCTCTGTATCCCCAACTCCAAAACCCTAGGGGTCGACCTCGAGTCTCCCCTGGTGCTTTCTGCCAGAGGCTCCAGGTAGGGCCATTCTCCCCGGCTGCGGTATAGAGTACATTTTTTACCTCTTGCCCTGCCTGGACTGGCCCCAGGGCTACTGCATGAACTATCTCCCGTTTAATTTGTTCAAAAGCTTGTCGTTGCTCAGGGCCCCATTTGAAATCGTTCTTCTTTTGGGTCACTTGATAGAGAGGGTTTACAATCAGACCGTAATTTGGAATGTGCATTCTCCAAAAACCCACGACGCCTAAGAAAGCTTGTGTTTCCTTTTTGCTAGTTGGTGGAGACATGGCTGTTATTTTGTTGATCACATCCATTGGGATCTGACGACGTCCATCTTGCCATTTTATTCCTAAAAATTGGATCTCCTGTGCAGGTCCCTTGACCTTACTTTGTTTTATGGCAAAACCGGCCTTCAGCAGGATTTGGACTATTTCCTTCCCTTTCTCAAAAACTTCTCCTGCTGTGTTGCCCCACACGATGATATCATCAATGCATTGTAGGTGTTCTGGAGCCTCACCCTGTTCCAGTGCAGTCTGGATCAGTCCATGGCAAATGGTGGGGCTGTGTTTCCACCCCTGGGGCAGTCGGTTCCAGGTGTATTGAACGCCCCTCCAAGTGAAAGCAAACTGTGGCCTGCACTCCGCTGCCAAAGGGATTGAGAAAAACGCATTAGCAATATCAACTGTGGCCTACCACTTGGCTGCCTTTGACTCCAATTCGTATTGAAGTTCTAGCATGTCTGGCACAGCAGCACTCAGTGGTGGCGTGACTTCATTTAGGCCACGATAGTCTACTGTTAGTCTCCACTCTCCATTAGACTTCCGCACTGGCCATATGGGACTGTTAAAGGGTGAGCGGGTCTTGCTGATCACTCCTTGGCTCTCCAGTCGATGAATCAGCTCATGAATGGGAATCAGGGAGTCTCGGTTGGTGCGATATTGCCGCCGGTGCACCGTGGTGGTAGCGATTGGCACCTGTTGGTCTTCAACCTTCAGCAACCCCACAACAGAGGGGTCCTCCGAAAGACCAGGCAAGGTAGACAGCTGTTTAATTTCCTCCATCTCCAAGGCAGCTATACCAAAAGCCCACCGGTACCCTTTTGGGTCCTTGAAATACCCTCTCCTGAGGTAGTCTATGCCAAGGATGCACGGAGCATCTGGGCCAGTCACAATGGGGTGCTTCTGCCACTCATTCCCAGTTAGACTCACTTCGGCTTCCAATACAGTTAGCTGTTGGGATCGCCCCATCACCCCAGAAATACAGATGGATTCTGCCCCTCTATATCTTGATGGCATTAGGGTACACTGTGCACCGGTGTCTACCAGAGCCTTATACTTCTGTGGGTCTGACGTGCCAGGCCACCAAATCCACACAGTCCAGTAAACCCGGTTGTCCCTTTCCTCCCCCTGGCTGGAGGCAGGGCCCCTCTAATCCTCATCACAGTACTCATTTCTTATTTCTTGTACGTACGAGTCAGAAGTTTCTTCATTAAGGTCAGGAGTAAGATCAGCCCTTCTACTCTCTCTGGGGAACTGCCCGCTGGAAACTGGAGCAGCAATTTTCCTGGAAGAACCTCTTTCTGTGATTGTTTTCCCTTGCAATTCGCGTACCCGTGCCCCTAGGGCTGCGGTAGGTTTCCCATCCCACTTCCTCATGTCCTCTCCGTGGTCACGCAGATAAAACCATAGGGTGCCCCATGGTGTGTACCCTTTATATTCTCTCTCTTGAGCAAAAGAACGCTTACTTCTAATAGCCGAGATACTGGTCCGTACAGGTGAGGAGTAGGACCTATCGTCTCTGAGTTGCTGGATCTCCCGGGACAGTTTTTCGGACAGTTTCTCCACAGCCGAGACGATGGAGGAAGAAAGATTTTCCTCATATTGCCGGAGTTGACCAGCCAATTCATCCACTGTTTGTTCCTCTCCATCTTTCCAGGTCATCACTGCCAATGAATTGGCGTATGATGATGGTGAGCTCCTTATAAACTTCTGCCACATGGGTCGCGTGCACTTGACTTCGTCTGGATCTTTGGATAGTTGTTCCTTGTTCAGGTCATCATAAATCACCTCCAGCACAGCTAATTCTCTCAGAAACTGGATACCCTTCTCCATGGTGGCCCACTTGCTTGGGCGACATATGACATCTTCCTTAAAGGGATACCTTTCCTTCACGCTTGACAAGAGTCGCCTCCAAAGGCTGAGGACTCGTGTCCCTTTTCCAATCGCTTTGTCAATGCCCCCTTCCCTAGAAAGGGATCCCAGCTGCTTGGCTTCCCTACCCTCTAATTCCAGGCTACTGGCCCCATTATCCCAGCATCGGAGCAGCCAGGTGACAATATGCTCACCTGGACGACGGCTGAAATCTTTTCGTATATCTCGCAGCTCACTCAGGGATAGAGATCGGGTGGTCACTGCCTCGTTTATGAGTTCTTCCTCTTCTTCCTCCCCGACCAGCGGCCGGCTCTCCTCCTCCCGTTCTCGTGATGGCCCTTCTCCAGGGTCATCTGTCTCGTACACTTCTTCCTCCGGTTCCCTTTTAGAAGCAGCTTCTTCCTCCCTTACTAAACGAGCCGACTTCCGCTTCGAAAATTTCTTCTTGTGTACAGGGGCAACTGATACCGGCACAGGCTGGTTCTTTGGTTCAGCCACAGGGTGTGTCACCGGGGACTGAGTGGCCACAGTGCATGTCGCCGGGGTTGGAGTGGCCGCAGGGCCTGTCGCCGGGGTTGGAGTGGCCGCAGTGCATGTCGCCGGGGTCGCACTTGCTCAGGGGTGAAGTTCCAAAACACTGGGGGTGCCCATTGGCCTAGGTACTTGCCCATCTTGTCCCACACACCCTGCCACTCATAACTATTCAGCCTTGGGGCAGATCTCTGGATGATATTCTTAAATTGCTTACCAACTTTAGACAAATCCGAAACAATATTCCCAAGAAGTACCAATAGAAGTATCTTAACTGCCCAAGGATGTTCAAAATCCTGAAAAGTTACTGTAATGAAGGAGGAAACATCATAGAAGAAGGTAGTGACACTGCCATTCTGTATTTCGTCCGTAAAAAAACTCTCAGAAAAGTCACTGCAATTGCTAGTTGTCTCCACGAAATGGTCTCCGTGGTACAGTAACGGCTTCATTGAGAAGTTTACATACCACACTAACGCCAAGGTCAATGTTCTAAAAACAAACCTCACAAGCGAGACATCAATAATCACTGCAGACCACAGCAAACTGCAAAACCCAACACCGATCTTTAACATGTACAGCAGGAAAAAGAGCACGATGCAGATTATACAAATCAATATCGAGAACAGAGAAACCAACATTGTGACCCACAACTATTAACAGATGTAAGTTCCTTAATACACTCCGGTTAACCTGTTATTATCTCAAACCCTTCGAGCCCCACGTTGGGCGCCAAAAAGGACTGTCGTGGTTTAAACCTCAGTCGGCAACTAAGTACCACGCAGCTGCTCGCTCACTCCCCCTACCCGGTGGGATGGGGGAGAGAATTGGAAGAGCACAAGTGAGAAAAACTCGTGGGTTGAGATAAAAACAGTTTAATAATTGAAATAAAATGATGATAATAATAATATGATAATAATACACAAAGCAAGTGATGCACAGTGCAATTGCTCACCACCCGCCGACCGATGCCCAGCCAGTTCCCGAGCAGCGGCCCCCCCGGCCAGCTTTCCCCAGTTTATGTACTGAGCATGACGTCACATGGTATGGAATGTCCCTTTGGCCAGTTTGGCTGTGCCCCCTCCCAGCTTCTTGTGCACCTCCAGCCTTCTCAGTTGGTAGAGCATGGGAAACTAAAAAGTCCTTGGCTAGAGTAAGCATTACCTAGCAACAACTAAAACATCAGTACGTTATCAACTTTGTTCTCATCCCAAATCCAAAACACTGTACCAGCTACTAGAAAGGAAATTAACTCTATCCCTGCTGAAACCAGGACACCAATAAATTAAAAATATATGATTTATAACTGGAGTATTTTTTATTTCAAAGGTTTTTAAAAAAATGTAAGCAAAGTGATTCCTTTGTCACTCATTTATAAACTCTCCTGATGCCACTTAGGAAACTATAAACTTGACCTATTATTTATAGACCAGTGATAATTTTGTATTAGTGATAACTCCATTAGTGATAGTGATTACTTTATACTGAACACCTGGATTCTTGGAGATTCTATCCAAAAGATGCAAGCATCTTATAGCAGCTGCATATAACAGCTGTTAATCAGAAGAAAGCCAAATGGATATAAAAAGGAAAACTATATTTTAAAACATGTGAATTATTAAAAGAGCCTTAAAAAAAAAGCCTTAAAAGAGACACTGACTTACCAGCCAAAAATGAGTTTATAGTGTGGTGCAGTGGCTGAAAAGAAAGTCAGTCCATGAAACTGTAAACTCAAGCAGGGCAGTAGAACTGAGACAACATACCCATTTGTGGCACCGGTTTCTAAACAGTGGTGAAACAATTGAGAAGTATGCTAAGAATAATGCACTACCTCTACAATCGGCCTCATGATAAAAGCTTAAGGGGGCTGAGTTGGAACCTAATATTTTACTGTTCTGCAGCAACAGCACTAAATAGATTACTTTCTTGTTAATTTAGCACTCCAGCACAATTCTGTCATTAGACTGAACTGCTTTTGGCAAGAAGTTTCAAATTCCACCTGGGGTATTTCACATGCACATCACAAATTACACATCTTTTCTTTTATCATACTGCTTACTGTGGCTTTTTTACCATTAATCAGTGTGATCAACAAAAATGAGAATGCTAAATTGGTAATAAAAAAGTTTATATCATTATAATAAATTTTACATGCAAATCTTCAACCTTGCACTCAGTAGGAAGCTAAGGAGATACCTGGAATGTAGTCAATAAGTTTGATAAAACTATGGTTTATGCATTCCCAGTAGCTGAGAACTTTTTTTTTTTTTAGAAATGTATATTTTAACCCCAAAAGGAGGTCAAACACAACTACAAATAAAATACAAAGCTTAAAAAAATTTCTTCTACTGTGAGGATTATTAACCACTAGAACGTCTTACCCAGGACATGTTGCAGAATTTACACCGATAAACACAGACCAGATACTGTACAGATGCTGTAATTAATTGGTGCACATTTATCGCTGGCTTGTGTTATGCAATAGTCATGCATAATGTTACTTTTGGCCTTAACATTTGTGAATCTATCAAAACGTCATTAGGGAGACTGCCATAACATAACAGTTGTCAGCTATTTGACTGGAGAACTCTACAACACTTCCAGAGAAATGAGTGAGAGTTTTGATTTACACAGAAGAAATAATGTAAGAATATTATCATAGAGGAAAAGATCTGGTTTAAAAAAGGGAGGCTGTGAGTACAGTACAAAGAGCACAAATGATAACATAATCCGTAGGAAGTGAATCTGAGCAGTGATTAATCAAGGGCACCCACCAGGGTATTTCACTCATTATAATCTTGTTTTGTTCCATTTATGGAAGACAGTGAAAGCATGTATCAGGTCATGCTACTTACACTGGTATTATCTATGAAACTATGCAAATGAAACTGTCCTGGTTTTGGCAGGGATAGAGTTAATTTCCTTTCTAGTAGCTGGTACAGTGCTGTGTTTTGGATTTAGGGTGAGAACAATGTTGATAACACACTAATGTTTTAGTTGTTGCTAAGCAGTGCTTACACTAGTCAAGGACTTTTCAGCTTCCCATGCTCTACCGACTGGGAAGGCTGGAGGTGCACAAGAAGCTGGGAGGGGGCACAGCCAGGACAGCTGACCCAAACTGGCCAAAGGGATATTCCATACCATGTGACGTCATGCTCAGTATATAAAGCTGGGGAAAGAAGAAGGAAGGGGGGGATGTTTGGAGTGATGGCGTTTGTCTTCCCAAGCAACCGTTAGGCGTGATGGAGCCCTGCTTTCCTGGAGATGGCTGAACACCTGCCTGCCGATGGGAAGTAGTGAATGAATTCCTTGTTTTGCTTTGCTTGCGTGCGCGGCTTTTGCTTTACCTATTAACCTGTCTTTATCTCAACCCATGAGTTTTCTCACTTTTACCCTTCTAATTTTTTACCCTTCTAATTCCCTCCCCCATCGCACCAGTGAGCAGCTGTGTGGTGCTTAATTGCCAACTGGGGTTAAACCACAACAAACTTAAGGAAAAGAGGAACATAAAATATATATATATATATTACATTTAACTCCTCTACATTTTGCTTCACCTGGTGTACAGCTACAAAGCAGACTGCCATGAAATGAATGACCCTTGTGTAATTTTAAACAAGGCAACACAGGTTCCACAGAAATCTAGTTTTAATTTGATCTTTGGTTAATTTATCCTTATCAACAGAAAGCAGTATGCATTTCCCTTAAACACATTGCTGTCTGCCAGCTCCCCTTGGAAACTGGGGAAGGGAGGCACAGGGAGGCTATTAAAAGACTGAATTGATACACTGAACACTTGAACTTTTAATATTGAGAATACAGATAGTGGAATCATTAGTCCACCTTACTAAAGCTAATTTTCTAAACTTTCCTTTGTCAGTTAGGCTCCAGGATCAATATTTATGTATTTTTGTTTGATATACTTAATTTTCAGAAATTCTGAGTCTGTAAAACCCCACTAAAGCTAATGAAAGACAGTTTTAAAACCAATAACTGATTAGAAATTGTTGAAGAACTTTTGTATCCACCTGCTCTATGGAAACTTACTCCATTACATAAAACATCCATTTCAGAAGAACAGCATCAAGAGATGACTAAGAATATCTTTTGAAATTCCTTAGAAAGCTCAGGGTTTGCAGCCTTTATGGCCAACATTTTCAATTTAAGTGAGCAGAAGATGCGCACTAACAAATACATATTGTTTATTCATATTCTAATCTCAAAAATAAATTGATAGTTTCTAATGAAGTTATAGAGCCTCTTCTAAATAACTCAGAGTAAAATTTTAGTCAGTCCATCATAAATTCTACAGTCTCACCTGCTGGATAGCTGATTTCATCTCTTTAGTTCCTTTTAATCCTGTTGTCAAGCATAAAATGTAACTTACTAAATTAAGCTAAAAAGCAAGTTATTAGTCCTAAACTTAGAAACAAGCAGTGCAGAAAGATGATTCAGATTTACTAACATGAAATCAGTTTATTTAATGAAAATATAAAATTAACAGTTTAGCCATCTTTACATCTTAGTAAACCAGACATATTGCTATTGCAATATATCATATATATATAAACCAAATTTTGCAATTGCTCTAGATTAGATTATCATTTCATATGCAATAGTGTTTTATTAAACAGTCATTCTAAAAGTGTACATTTTAATCTGCCTTAAAAAACTGTTTAATGGTAGTAGAAAAAGCCAGTGCATTTCTGCTACCTTTTTTATTTTATTCCATAGACCTATGCTTTTCCAAAAAAACAATTTATTCTTTACTTGAGAGTTTTTCCTTATTACAGTTTTATATCTGCAGTTCCTCTGGGAGGAAAAACAAACCTTGATTACAAGGAAAAAGCTGCAGGTCAAAAGACAGCATCACGAATATGCTTAACATGTAAATCTCAGCATTTCAGGAAAAGCTTTGTTAATTCTGGCAGCCAGTCCTTAAAAACAGAGCTGCACAATGCTCAAGATAACCATATGCCTTGTTTTCTATAAAGGGTACATAATGTCATAGGTTTCTTCTTTCCAGTTGTGTGTGGATTTTTGTTCCTCTTTTGTGGAAATGAGTATATTTACAACATCACATTGGGCACCTCCTAATGCCAGATCTCATTCATAACAATGTCCCAGGAGATCTGTCTCTTTCTTTGTTCTTTCTCTCCATAACCATTTTGTTAAATACCACTCTTGTGAACTTTCCCTTTCCAGCAACAGCTAGGCTTTCTCCAGATCCTCTGGACACTCTCCCATTTGTTTCTCTCTCAGCTGGAACTGGACTCATAAGTACTATAGCACATGTAATTCTCACATCCAAAATATATCTCATTATTGCTTTTGCGTCTGTTTATTTCCTCCCTCATTTCCCTGTCCTAAAGTGTAAAAATTTAGGAAGTTATCAGTTACACTGAAAAATTCAAGTGTTTGTTCTTCCACTTCACTTTTTTTTAATATATTCAAATATGTACCTATATCTAAATATGAATACATTGAATGTATAGGTTATATATAAAAGATATACATCTTTTGAGGAATCAACTGCATTAACCTGTATAATGTTGAAGATAGCTTGAGCTGGATATCTTATTGATTGTCACCTTATGTAACCAATTACATCTGTGTGCAGTGACTGCAAAGTGGTGAAAATTACTACTTTTCTGATTTAATGAGGTTTTATATCCTCTTTGCTCTGATGTAAATAAATAAAGTAGATCACAATGAAAAATAGGACATCTCATGTGGAACCAGACATACAATTCAGTTAGCAATAGAAGAGGGTGACAGAGGCAAAACTGAGACGTGGAAAGTGGGAGGAAGCCATATCCCAGTATAGTATGAGAAGTTGTACCACAGCAACTGTCATGAAAATCTCCTAGAACTATTTCTGAATGGCTGCACTTTTTGATGTATCACTTTATAGTGTTCTGCTTTTAACATGTCACATTTTGTTACTCTCTAACTTGCTTATTCATTTAGACTGATGTGGAGTGCCCACAGGGCTCACCTGTAGCCTGAATAACAACAGATGTTAAGACAGAAATGTGAATACACACAGTGTGTGTCAATGGGACTCCCAGAGCTCTTTGGGAGGGTGCTGTTTGGGAGGGTGTTCACCCAAAACTCATCATGTTAAAGAAGATGATGACCATCAATCAGATTAAACAGTAGCCAGGGAATCACAAAGAGACATTTGAAACAAAGGATTCAACTTGAAAAGAGATATAAAAGAAGTATGAATATTTTTTAACAGTGGGGAGAGACCTTGGAGTGGAAGCAGTAGCACTTGCTGCTCCCCACTGACATCACAACCTGTCAATTGGTGTGAAGTGCCTGCCCCCAGGTGCTGGAGTACCAAGATGGGGTGCAGCACACAGAGACTCACACTTGAGGTGTGTGAACCTGAACTCGTGGGGTGCTTTCTCACTGGCATGGGAATCAATGAGGTGCTGGGAGATGCACAAGTTTGTCCAAAGCTGGAACACGCACAGAAGGGGTGTGCAAGTAAGGGAGAGTGCACCCAGGAGAGTGGGTGCATTTGTAACTCTGTCTGTATGTGTGTGTGTGACAAAAACATTTCAGGATTAGTAATACAAGGGTGTTGAGAAATTTGTGGGTAAATATTAACATTTCAGAAGAGCCTAGTAAGTGATTTTTCTGTTGAATTGTGGATATTGATCTTGAATCTATAGTTCACCAATTGCTTATTAATTATGTGTCATTAGTAAATCAATAAGCCACTTAGTCTTGGTTTAATTTAAACTATCTGAACTAAGCAATACTGAGAAAACAATAGACTGTCAAGTCCAGATAACTTGGACTAGCCAAACAGACTACATCAGACTTCCAGCCTGTTACACACTCACCACCTTGTTATGGGTAAAAAGGGAAACATGCTGTACATGTGGAGAAAAGAATCTGCTGTTAGTTCAACTACTGCTTTTGAATCCTAATAAAGTTATAACAAACTTTTTTTGTTCAGTTATACTACTAATGTTCATTGCTTATATTAATACAGAAATGTCTCAGTAATACCCTTAAAATTATTATACAGGAAAACTTCAGAATACCTATCCTTTTTCTGTGATGTTATATTCACCCTTCCAATGTCCCCATGTGCCCTCAGGTCAACAGCACCATTTTGTCTCAAGAACAGAGCTGGGGGAGGTTGCGATGTATCGTAAGCATCCTGAGGCTTTCCCCAAGAGAAGTACAATTGTTGTTGTGGTGGAGATCCCTTCCTGTTCACACTTGAATATTTTTGAGCCTATTTTTATGTGTTTTTTTACTCTGGCCTGCTTCCTTCACACTGGTTTCTGCCGCTGCCTGGAAGGTGCACCACAGCCTTCCCCAGCCCCAGGGGACATGTCCTGCAGTGACTTCTCCAGCCTTTCCCATCCATGGCCATTACAGGCACTCAGCTCAGGCCAGGCAATGGTCCTGTCACCACCAGGTCATTGCTGGTACAAGCTGGCATTCAGCTCAGACCCAAGCAATCCCAGGCAAGTGCTGAGCCCTGCCCTGGCACCCCAATGCAACACTGTGGCTTTTTAGTAATAATGGCAGATATCATATTAGTGGGGCCACCATAGAAAGGAGGAAACTGATCAGCTCCTCCATTGATTTAAATTTTTCTTTGGCAAAATAGTGTGATTTGTTGAAGATGATAGTCTATCTAATTTTGTTGTGCTATTCTGCTAGAAGTTGCAGAAAAATGTTGCTTACCCCAAATTAACTTTGATTTTTAAAATGCATGAAGCTTCTCAGAAAAATGGAAACCAATCCCTTTAGAAAATTCCTTTCAAACAGGACACAGGGTCATGAGAACGAGTAACAGCGTAGGAGTTAGAATATCGACAATCATGTCCTTGGTGACCTAATTCCAAGCTATATTTTTTTTTATATGGGCTTCTTGTGAAATTTTAAAGTAAGAAATGTCACCCTAAAATGGAAAATATTTTCTTAATATTCCATTGGATGCATTATAACAGAAAATTACAATTTCAGTAGATCAGCATTTTATGATGAAAAACAACAGTTTCATGAAAAATTCTTTGCAAGTTCTAGTAAAACTTTTCATATATTCATAAGGAACCTTTATGAAGGCACTTGCTAACAGAACAAGTGCCAAACTTAGATTTTCATCCGAAGTGCTAAAAATAAGATTGTCATTTTTCTACTCTTTGTTGTTCAAATCTGTCAGCTTACTTATCACCCCTTCCATTTGTTCAAGATCTGATCACTTACCCCCAAAATGGGCAAAAAATAACCAGAGAGCAAGTGATTATAAAAGAATGCCAGATGTAAGCAAGCAGATAATGTTTAAAAGGAATAGCTATAACTTTATATTAAGTTCAAAGAAACATTTTTATTAATACTTGTGACCATGACTGAAGCCCAAACTAGCACTAAGATTTGAAATTACAATATGAAATTTATATCTCATGTAGGATAAATCCTGCTGTTCTGTATTAGCTTTTTTGAATCAGGATCTGTTAACTGTTGTTTTCACAAGAAGGTTGATTTCAAAATACCATAAAAATCAAACGTGGGCTTAACAGCTAGAAGAGCATGTGGAAAGTATAGTGATGATGCTAACATGTTTGATTCTCAAAAAGGAATGTGCAAACCTATAGTTAGGATTTATAGGTTCCTTTTGCATTAACAAAAGGCACAGTGAACACAGACTGCATTCATTTATTGTCCTCCACAGTGCCTGACAAACTCAATGCAGAGAGCTGTGGAGTCCTACCCTATCCATGTACAGGACTGAAAGTAGTTTTCCTGTGTTGACTCCACATAAAATAATGGATATTACTAGCCTAAGCATCATTTTTTTTGGCTTTAGTTACTTTCTCTGCACAGCCCAATGCTGTGCTGAGGGACATAGAGTGCACTCAGGATTAACTCAGGATACTTGCTTCTGAAACCTTCACCATTTGTTAAATAGGCATGAGGTCTATCTGCATTTTAGCCTCCACTCAAGTTTAAAAAAAAAAAAAGAAAAGAAAAAAAAGACCTTCTGGAAAAGACTGATTAGAAGGCTAATCAGTGTGTCTGATGTGATTCCTGAACCACCCTAGCAAAAGTCAGGCTGAAAAACCTCCTTGTCAAAATCAAGGTGTTTCCATGTTTCACAAATCAGCTCTTTCCTCCAAAAAGCAAACCAAAAGATTTTTGTGAAAAGTTCTTAACCACCCTGAATATAATTCTGCATAAAAATGTTAAACTATTGCTGACAGCCATGGAATCCAGTTTTCTCCATGCACAGTAATAGCAGCTGGGACATTCTTAATGTAAACAAAAAAAGTTTGAACTGAGATCTTCCAGGAAATATTTTGGAAGATTGATTCAAGTTAAGAGAAGATGCTGAGGCAAAAATATATCTTATGGCTTAAAATAACAGTAAAACTCATTCTTCAGAAGACTGTATGCATAGAATGTCTACCTATACTCTTTTCACAACATGAAAGAAACTTCACTTGCTTAAAATCCCAGCATGTAAAGTCTTCACTAATGATGTTGTTGGTCAATTTAATTATTTGCTGACATATATTTTAGCAGTTATAGATTCTTCTGTGTGCCAGCTGTATGAATCCCACTGAGGAGGAAATGTAAGATTAAAAAATATGTAAGAATTCTTTACAGTGTCTCTTCAAACTCAATCTGCCATTTAAAGAAACCATCCAGGCAAAAAGAAGTACTCCTCATTAATATCACCTAGCTTGGTTAGAAAGAAATCCTGGTGGCTCTCACATTCAATGGACACCATCTTTCGAATGCATCCATCTGGAAAAATCTTCATATTCATGCTAATACAATTCTGTTATTCTATTCTGTTATTCAACATACTGTAAGGAAGGAGTATAACACAATTCTCCATTGATAATGTAAGAAGAATAAATGTGAGCCAGTATCCAAAATTAAAATTAATTATGTCTTTCAAGTTTAGACAAGTCAAATTAGCATCTTAACAGTAATGGTAATTGCATGTTTTCTACTGAACATGAGTTTATCACCTTTTCCACAATGTATAATGCAGTCAAACACAAAGTTTCCTTATTTCAATGGTTCTTGGAAGGAAAATGTGATCAAAAATTCCATTTTCAAGAAAACACTGTAGGTTCAATGATAATTATTCATAAAGGTGGCAGAGCCTTTCTTCAAGGGAATTGCATAGCTGAAACTGCAATAGAGTAAAATTCTAGACATTGCAAATCTATTTGGGTAGATAGGTTTGTTCTATCTTGTAATCAGAACAAAATTCTTGACCCATACCCAGTTGTTATCTTTCCTTCCCTTTCTGTGATGAAATCAGAGGAAGAGAAGTACCTAACAGAGTTTTAGGTATAAGACAGTTACATTTCAAAATTATAGTTATGTGCAGGAGGGTACATAAATGTGTGCCAGGTGGAATCCACATTTACCTAGTGGTGGTCGACATATCTCCTTCTGAACTGGATTCTTCATTGAAAAGGAGGTGTTTGGATTCTGTTTGAGGTGGTAGGGGTAGGTTTTTTCATTTTATTTCATTTTTCCTAGTTCCAATGAAATGCAAAGATTTCCTCTAGTATTTTACCTTTTATCTGGTCTGATATAACAAAGATCTGAAAAAGTCATTAAGAAATGAACACAATATCTTTAGCTTTTTTCATGTCTCCTTTTCACAACAGATAGCTCAAATGTGTGCTAAATGATATATAAACCTACAGTCACATCAGATACTATCTATCTGCCTTAACTTAAAATAGTTATATCGCATACAGTTCCTGATATTTGTTAGCACATGAAAGGCAATGTTAAAATAACGTGCATTTAGAGCCAAGCTGGATGACCAAGGAGATTTTATTTTATACTAACATTTTGGTCAAGAATTTTTTTTTTTTTTTTTTTTTTAATGCTGATTAATCAGTACTGAACAGGAGAACAATTGGTTGTGTTCAAGGTCTCACTAATTCTTTTCATGGCCCACTGAACCTGGGTTCAGAACATGAGAAGGGTATCTCAAGATCAGAAGTATTTGATAACATATTAGATAATGTATAGAAGTATTTGATAATTTAAGAGTGTATTTCATAATACCTCTTTGTAGCCATCACATAGTTTCAGAGTAAAATTTGCTTGTGTATTAGGGACAGCCTGAGAATATGGAAAAAAGGTTCCTGAAGGATTTAAAGACCAACAGAGGCCCCATTACCTTGTACTTCAATAATGGTGAATAAATGGCAATATGAGAGAAGTATTTGTTTAAGATGCTTTCTACACAGCGTAATGCTGAAGAACTTCTGAAAGGAGATCTGCCACACTAGGTGAAAGTCCAGCATGACATGGAAGTGAATTGCATCTGGCCAGTGGGCAAGCAGGAAGATGTGCAGGAAGCACCACAGCACCACCCCTTTCCTACAGCCCCCACCGTTTTGAGAAGCAGTGGGTTTTCCAAATGGGGTTGAAGAAAAGGAGGATGCAGTGCAGGGCAGATCTTCATCCTAATCCCTCTCACATTCATACCTAGTGTAAATGAGGATAAAGAACTTACCTAACTGTAGATCATGTGCCTCATGTTGTTTCACTTCAGGATGACAAGTGCACTTCCTTCAACCATCCTATAAAATAAGCATACATCTATATGTATTCTCCCAAATAGCTTACCATAATGAAACACTATACTGCACACACACCTTTTTCATTTCTGAGGATGAGAGGAATTGCTAATCACACATGCCAAAAGTAATGCTTGACACCTGCAGCGCTGGAAATAGGAAAAAGGAAGCATCATTGATGTGGCTATGATTTGGTTATATAGTAAAGATAAATCAGTGTCCATCTGCTCTAAACTGTATCTGAGAGGTGTAAAGGAGGTGTAAAGATGCTTTAGATTGCTTCAGCATTGCTCTAGCACTGGAATACACAATTTGACGAAGCAAGTGCAAGGTCATTTGTGTGCAGTTCAGTGTGTCCTAATAGCAGATGGGAAAGCCATTTGTAAAATCAGATTTAGATTGTTGGTTGCCTCCACAATGTCCAGTTCTTCTGATCATAAAGCTTTAACCTTAAAGTTTGTAAATTGGAATATCCAAGCACCCAACTTCCAATTGCATAAGGAGAAACAAAATACTCATAAGGTGCAAGTACTCTTGTTACTATCACCATCACAATAACGCCCAAAGGATGGGCTAATGCCCAAAGAATGGTTGAAATGAAGTGGCTTTAAAAGTGTTTTCTCAATGTATGATTTTTCTGTCATACTACTGATTGTGAAGAACTGTCACTGTAAACAGAGCTTTCAAAGTCTAACTACCTGAGGGAAAGTGCTGATTCATACTGCTGTTTAAACTGAGGTTAATTAATTATGATAAAGATTAATTGGTCTCTGCCCTTCTCTCTCTGAAAATAATTTTTGTGATGATCCCATGACACCTATTAATCCATATCAAAGACTTATAAATGTAGAAATAGTGAAGGGGGGAAGGCAGAGGATGATTTCAAAAATATAATTCTGAGAAAAAATGGACTGAACTAAAATAAAGGCAAATTCCACTTTACTTTACGATGATCTGTTGATTTATCTGGCACTTTTCGAAGGAAGTGTGCATGGAAACATGACTGAAGGCCATAATAGCATATATATTTGTCCAAGCTATGGTCTTGTCCTGCAAGGCACTGTTTAAAAGAGCCTTATTGTTATCAATAGTGACTCACTTTAAAAGAAGTTGATGGTACTAGGCATTTAATGAAACATTTATGTATTTAATTGGAGGACACTTGACTAGACTCAGATGATTGAGACAGGCCTTCCCATCCCATCCACTTAACAGAAAAGCTCTTTGAAACCTATATATCCTGGCAGACCTATTAATAACATGGCTAATAAAAATGAAGAATTGCAGCATCAGTAGAATCATAGAATCATAGAATCATTGAGGTTGGAAAAGACCTCTAAGGTCATCGAGTCCAACCGTCAACCCAACACCACCATGACCACTAAACCATGTCCCTAAGCGCCGCATCTACTCGTCTTTTAAATACCTCCAGGGATGGGGACTCCACCACTTCCCTGGGCAGCCTCTTCCAATGTTTCACCACTCTTTCAGTAAAGAAATCTTTCCTCATGTCCAATCTAAACCTCCCCTGGCGCAACTCAAGGCCATTTCCTCTCGTCCTATCGCTAGTTACTTGGGAGAAAAGACCGACACCCACCTCGCTACAACCTCCTTTCAGGTAGTTGTAGAGAGTGATGAGGTCTCCCCTCAGCCTCCTTTTCTGCAGGCTAAAAAAGCCCAGTTCCCTCAGCCGCTCCTCAGAAGACTTGTTCTCCAGACCCCTCACCAGCCTCGTTGCCCTTCTCTGGACACGCTCTAACTCCTCGACATCCTTTTTGTAGTGAGGGGCCCAAAACTGAACACAGTATTCGAGGTGCGGCCTCACCAGTGCCGAGGACAGGGGCACAATCACTTCCCTACTCCTGCTGGCCACACTAGTTCTGATACAGGCCAGGATGCCATTGGCCTTCTTGGCCGCCTGGGCACACTGCCGGTTCATGTTCAGCCGGCTGTCAACCAGCACCCCCAGGTCCTTTTCCGCCAGGCAGCTTTCCAGCCACTCTTCCCCAAGCCTGTAGCGCTGCATGGAGTTGTTGTGGCCCAAGTGCAGGACCCGGCACTTGGCCTTGTTGAACCTCATACAATTGGCCTGGGCCCATCGATCCAGCCTGTCCAGGTCCCTCTGCAGAGCCTTCCTACCCTCGAGCAGATCAACACTCCCACCCAACTTGGTGTCGTCTGCAAACTTCCTGAGGGTGCACTCAATCCCCTCATCCAGATCATCGATAAAGATATTGAACAAGACCGGCCCCAGTACTGAGCCCTGGGGAACACCGCTCGTGACCCGCCGCCAACTGGATGTAACTCCATTCACCACAACTCTCTGGGCCTGGCCGTCCAGCCAGTTTTTGACCCAGCGCAGAGTACACCTGTCTAAGCCGTGAGCTGCCAGCTTCTTGAGGAGAATGCTGTGGGAGACGGTGTCAAAGGCCTTGCTGAAGTCCAGGTAGACCACATCCACAGCCTTTCCCTCATCCACTAGGCGGGTCACCTGGTCATAGAAGGAGATCAGGTTGGTCAAGCAGGACTTGCCTCTCATGAATCCATGCTGGCTAGGCCTGATCCCCTGGTTGTCCCGCTCATGCCTTGTGAGCGCCCTCAAGATGAACTGCTCCACAATCTTCCCCGGCACCGAGGTCAGGTGCTGTAACTACTTAGTGCAAGTGTCTTGAAATAATATATTTGATGGCAAGCAGGCAGACAGAATTGGCTAGAACAGATTATATAAAGGAGAAAATGTAAAATCAAAGCCAGAATGAAAAAAAATCCCACATAAAAATGCTCTCCACCATGCCTTAAATTGAGTTGTTCCTATACATACACTTGAAACCTGACCATCTATGGTATGTCCTATCATTAGAATACAATGATGTCTGGGAAAAGTAGTGTAACTCTATGCATTTGAATATTTAGACGAGTGAAAAATGGCATTTTTTCTATGCATAACAGTTATGGCTATATATTTTTCGTATCTACTTATACAACACTGAAAATCTTCCCCGCTCAAAAGCTGTGGTGAAAAAAAAACTCCCCCCAAAAAAACCAAAAAACCTTTTGGAAAGAAAATATGAAAAATTAATGTCAAGTATTTATTATTTTACATCTTCTTTATTTTAATCCATTATTTAATGTCATTAATAGTGGTCAAGAATGACTTGAATATGATTAACAATATACTGTGTAATTACATAGTTTAAACAACCTGTTATTTCTCAAACTCTGATACTTGCTGCTACTTAGAACTATTTGAATCAGCTTATCTAGGAAAGAAACAGTTTGACACTTCAGGCTCGAAAAGAGAGTCAACATCTTAATCAACAACAATTCACAAATGTTTTTCTTAGTGAAAAATACATCATTCTGTTTAGTGTGTGGTACACATTCTTGAGCATACCCATATTAGTACTGGTATATCTTTAATGTCAAATAAGCAACAACGAAAATTCTGTATAAAAAAGAACATCCAGACATGAAATTTCAGGATTTTATATTTTAAAAAACATTCCAAAATGATTTTTTTTTAAACTGTTCTGTTAATTTGACTAAAGAAATAGCATCATTAGAATCTAAGATTATAATTTAAAGTTTCCAAGCAGCTCAGTAATATGTTTGGAATTTTATTTTCATGTCCTCTGTACAGCCGAGCAGTGGAGCACGGGGCTCAGTGAGCACAGGTGGCTCCCCGGGGACCAGGCTTTGGGACCTCAGGGGCCTGGCAGGCAGGGCCCGTCCCACCGCCCCAGCCAGGAACAGGCAGCCAGGGGCACTGGGGCAGCCTCAGACTCAGGCTTCAGGCATATCCCTGGGGACGGGATGTGCTGAGGCCGGGCCAAGATGTGGGCCTGGCTTGGCAGGGCCCAGGGAGGGCAAGGCAGGGCTGCAGCATCGCTGGGGCAAGGGCTGATGGCCCTGGGGGACTGACATGGGGTCCTGGGCCTTGGGCAGTGTGAGGGGAGTCCCTGGGGCTGGGCAGGGCCAGGCAGACCAGGCAGTACCCTCAGGATCCTGACAGGGAGTTCACAAAGCCATTAGGCAGCAAATGATTTTTGGGGGAAAAAAAAAAAGAAAAAAGAAAAAAAGGAACTTTATTCCAAACTATTGTTATGAAATAGAACTTTGTACTTTCTTTAAGATCAACGATTTACACATTAAGAGATAACAGATATTCTAGATAGATATTTGTCCAAAGACACAAAGAAACTCTGTACAGAAGTGGGACACAGATGTGCTACCCGAGGCTGTGAAGACCTCATTTTCGTTTGTCAAAATGAGAACATTTCCATGTTCAGTATGCTCACATTTTTTGCATAGTCAACAGATGAACAAGCAAGAAATACCAGGAACCCTTAGAAATCTTCATAATTTACATGCACAGGGTCTAATAAAGCAGAAATTTATAGCATTACATTAAAAAATATATATATTCCAAGTCTTATTTCTAGTTGTTCTAAGGAGAAGAATGAGCAATACTGCTCACCAGAGCCAACATCCGGCATAGAAGAATGGGTTTAAAGTGTCTGCCGAGTAGCTGACAATTGTAGACTCTCAAGGCATATGTAAGAGCAATGTTTAAAACTATTAGTTTTGTATACAACCCTGTGATAAGTAGATTGCACTCCCCTGGTCTCTGCTCTCTTAATGACATCAACAGTTAGACGAAGAAGTTCATGGGAATAATCCAATCCAGAGCCTATGGAGAGCAACCCTGCATAAAGGGATCTGGGGGTGCTGGTTGACAGCAGGCTCAATATGAGCAGCAGTGTGCCCTGGCAGCCAAGAGGGCAAAGCGCATCCTGGGGTGCATCAAACACAGCATAACCAGATGGTCAAAAGAAGTGATTGTCCCGCTGTATTCAGTGTTGGTGCGGCCTCACCTTGAATACTGTGTGCAGTTCTGGGCCCCACAATTTAAGAAGGATGTTCAGGTCCTTGAATGCATCCAGAGGAGGGCAACAAAGCTGGTGAGAGGGCTGGAAGGCATGTCCTATGAGGAGTGGGTAAGGACCTTGGGCTTGTCTAGTTTGGAGAAAAGGAGGCTGAGGGGTGACCTCATTGCTCTCTACAGCTTCCTGAGGAGGGGAAATGGAGAGGGAGGTGCTGTTCTCTTCTCCCTGGGATCCAGTGATAGGACAAGTGGGAATGGTTCAAAGCTGCACCAGGGGCAGTTTAGACTGGACATTAGGAAACATTTCTTTACCGAGAAGGTGGTCAAACCCTGGAACAGGCTTCCTAGAGAGGTGATCAATGCCTCAAGCCTGTCAGTGTTTAATAGGCATTTGGACAATGCCCTTAACAACATGCTTAACTTTTGGTCAGCCGTTAATTGGTCAGGCAGTTGGACTAGATGATCATTGTAGGTCCCTTCCAGCTGAAATAGCCTATTCTATTCTATTCTATTCTATTCTATTCTATTCTATTCTATTCTATTCATCTTTCCCCAACATCACATTACTATTATTATCAACTATCATTAAAAGATTTAGACAGATTTGTTGGGTGCAAACATACAAATTTCATTACTGGAGAACTTTAAAGAAACATTTCTTAACTGTTCATATCAAGTTAATGTACCTCTTTGGTGGAAAGCCTAATTACATTTTAATTTTTTCATGATGGATTCCACTTCTGGTTGCTCAAGAAGTGTTTTTGACTTCATGTCCAATTACTGAACTTCTTGGTAAAAATATCTCATGATTAAACCTTTTGTCATGTACACTGAAACATAAGAATATTTCCTTTATTATAGATCATAGGAATGCATTTAATAGCTTTGTTACTTGTTTGTGCACAGAGCAAGACATATGTAGTATGTTCACAAAAAATATAATATTCTGCTATTGCATAACAAAACATCTATTTTTTTAAGATATTTAAAGCAGAAATAGCTCTTTAAGAACAGTTAAAATAATTTAAACTATGTAATTATATTCCCATGCACTTCTTTCAAATTATAGTGGTTCTCTACTACAAAACATTAGTATTTGACTGTGTGAAGGATGACATTTAAAATTAACTTTTTATTCTTTTAATCAGCTTCATTTTGCATTTGGTAAGATGAATTCCCATTACTTAATTACTTCAAGTGCACCAGCTGCAAAAACACTTGACTTTTCCAGAGGGCCCAAAAAAGTAATCCAGACAGATATGCTATTAGGGAACAAATAAGAAAAAGGAAAACAATTTTTCTTTAAAGCACTACAATGTAATTACATTCCCAAATTCAGTATACACAGAATATTACTTCAATCTAATGGAATTTAGTTTTTAGCTTTTAAATAATAACCTATCACTCATAAACTGGAGAAAAGTCACATAAATCTACTCATCTATTCCCAAATGCTTGATTTCAGAGTGGAAAACAAGCCAAATAGCCTACAGTCAACCTTGTTTTCTGCAGCCATGCAGTTCCAATGGTGTAAATTGTTTCCTAAAATTCTCTTCTCTGGCTACTGTTCTCTAATTTTGAACACAGTGTCTCTGCACTTTTTCCCTTTTCAGTTGCTCTGACAGGTGCTCTGATAAAAATTGTGTCTGTCTGAATTTGGTACAGTACCCAAAAAGGGGATAGAAAGCTGTAGCCAAGATCATGGGAAACAAGTGCTCTGTGTTCCGTGAAAAGACACAGCATTTTCAATTATTAAAAATGGTTAAATTAATTGTTAGGAACGTAAGGTTATTAAAAATTCATATATAACTTCAAAGGCAAGAACATTTTTCTTCTTATAGTTTTCATGCCAGATAGGAAATTTTAACTATCTGACAGGAACATAATTTACCTGACTGTGTAATTAACCACAGCTAAATTACAAGACAGGAGTATCCTACAGCTCTGCTTGTAGAATGGGCACTTGGACTACAGCCTAACTGCAGAGAAAGTATACTCTCCATGTATCCTGATGTCCTGGTATCTTGATCATCCCTACTGAGGTGTGCATTTGAGTGCACCATGGCTCCTACTCTGAGCATGAAGTTAATTTCCTTTGAAAATTAATCTGGATATGCAGACCAGGTGGGGAATAATTCTGTGTACTCCTAACCTGCACTCATATGAAATTACCTCTAAGATAAACAGGTCTAGTATGTATTAAAGTATTACTCCATAATGTAGGTGCTTTCTTTCTTCATCTTCGCTTGCTTTAAGCAACATAAGGAGTTTAATTATACTTTTCTCTTTTCCTTTCTAGCATTGATAAATGAAAATTTCAAGTACATAATTTCATAGCTTTCAGACAAGTTATATTAAATAGGGGAAAGAAAAAATCTTTGGGAGTGAGATAATTTGTCTTGGATTAGTCTTTTGTATAGTCTATTGGATAGGCAACAGTTATATTTTGGTTCCAAACTGGCATGGGAGATGTGCAAAAAAAATTCCACACCCCCAAAAACATTGCATGCATGGCATGAGGAGGTAGAGGGCTGATAGTAGTATCTTACTTCAAATGAACCATGCACACATCTGGATGACACAATTACCTGATTTGTGTTTAGGACAAAGCGTCAAGCTGGGTGATGATATTATGGCTACTTATATGGGTACAAATGCTATAATAAATTATATCCTGTCAGTGAAAATGTGTATACTTATGGTAAATCATCCTGAAGTAATGACTAGATGGTATTTTACATCCCTTATTCTAAATGGTCTGTTTTACCTCAGAGTGCTGTATGTTGATGCTGAGTTAAGTGATTCCTGTATGGTATTAAATTGTTAACATACTATTTGTTTATAAAGCACTTTGTGATCCACTGGCATAAAATGTAAGAAGCTATCAGATGTCTAGACAGCTTCTTTCCTGGTAAGTTTAATACCATTTAAGTGGTTGAGAATTCCCAGCCTAAAATAAACTGAGAAAATTAAAGACTCCTGAGAAAGTCTGTGAAGATAGATTCAAATGAGAGTGGCAAACACTGAGGAACCTGACTTCAGAATCCATTCACACATTGTCTGTAAGATTATGTATCATATACTTCATCTTTAAAAGTGCCTGTAAAACAAGAATTGGGCCACTGGATAATGCTAAAAAAGCAAAACCAGCCTTCCTCTCATCACACGTCGTCTGATACATGGTTCACAGAACGAACGGTAATAGTGGGAAGTCAGCTGTGAGAGTGAGGAAAAGCGAGGTAAAGGACTCACCAGCACATACTCCATCTCCTATTCACCGAGCAGATTCTCTGTTACAGAAGCTAAAGGCCTTGCTATTAATGGTCTCCAAGGTTTCATCCATACCCTTTAATGCAACCAATCCAGGAAGCAGGGTCTG
The DNA here is from genome assembly GCF_965638725.1 of Aptenodytes patagonicus. Taxonomy (NCBI): domain Eukaryota; kingdom Metazoa; phylum Chordata; class Aves; order Sphenisciformes; family Spheniscidae; genus Aptenodytes; species Aptenodytes patagonicus. The sequence continues at coordinate 18,967,601 of NC_134950.1, forward strand.
CCCCCAGGCTAGGAGGGGCTGAGCAGTCATGTCCACATTGCCTGGGACTACTACCCTTTTTAGCAAATTGATGCATTCACGTTTCACTGAAGAAACCCCCATGTGGTGACTCTGCAGTCCTAAGATATCAATGTTATCTTCTGTGCTTTTTATTTCAAAAAAAATAATGTGAGGTTGTGCTGTTGTTGACCGGAGTGACATTTCTTATAAAATGAAAATAAGGGCATGGATTACATATTGTGCAACTCCTGTCAGCTTATGAGAAAGCTTTAGGACAAAAAGCCTTCTGAGGCAGTGGTAGATGACTATATAGGGCACAACAAAATAAACACAATGCTACTCTGTCTATGCCGTCTAATGGAAGGGTTCCCTTGAGTGAAGTATCTCCAGTAAAAAAAACAAGTTTTCTTTTGGAAGGAAAAATTTATCTGAAAAGAGTAAATGAAAATTTATCCAAAGTAGGCTATCGGAAGCCTGGCAGCCAAGAAGCTAAATTATTTGGCAGAGGAGACATACTTTTAGATATACCTAAACAGGAAAAACAAAGATACTTCTCAAACATGCTCTCTAAAGTATCAGAGAAATAAGACAGTTTAGAACTGACATCATTCTGTTCTGAGTTAAGAAAAAGTCTATACTGCAGGCAGTACTGCATGCTCCTCTGCTCGGTTAGAAGAACTAGTCAGACAGCTGTGGGAGTCATAGACACACATTATTTAGTTTCTCTGATAATTAGCTGTTGCAAGGAAATTCAGTTCTATCCTTGTAAAGTCAGTGAAAGATTTGCCATTGACTATCATTGTAACAGGATCAGGAGTACAGATATGCAGCTGATCCTGCTACAGCTTCTAAAATACAACAGGCAGGTAATGAAGTGGCTTCAACAGAATTTGAATATGATTTTAATGCCCCATTACCCCTTTGATAATATCTTATCTTACCATTTCCCAGTGGAAAAATAAAACTAGATTGTGGAGTGAGTCTTAATCTTGGTAGAAGCTTCTAAGACATGATTCCTTGCTTTCCTAATATATGACTAATTCTAGAACACCTAAGGATAGCCAAAGCCAAGGAAGGTGCTTTCATAGAAAGAAAGGTATTTCAACATTTTCTAAATATGAAAGTAATTTACATTACAATAAACAATCCAAGATAATGCACAATAATAATAATTATAAAATCACAAATCTATTTATTCTTTTGCTTATGACTCTAGATATGTAATCTTATAAATACACAGATAAATTTTTAGGTAGAAATATATATATATATATTTAGTTTTGAGCATGACCATTCCTTTTCACCTCAACACTAAGATTGCTCAAGGACCATTGACATTAACTCTGAAGATGACTGTTGTTCGGCTATTTTAACTATTTTGTTTTTCTCCCACATGCTGAGATAATCTCTTATGAATCCACAATGTATCCTCCTGACTCCCCTTCATGTTCTTCTCATCTTCATGCTTTAGAGAAAATTCTCTGAGAACAGCTGCTCCCACAGTATTATCAGTAATAGGATTCTGAAACAAACTACTACTCTTGTGCACTGAGTGGTGTCAGGCAGAAAGGCTAAGAAGAGAGGGAAAAAAAAGCAATAATCCTGTCAATTCTGAAATTGCCTTTAAGACATTTTATAGCTATCTTGATATAAATAGTGGTGCATGCAAAATGGAACAGGCTTAGGAAGGAAATCTTGTACTTTAAAATGCAATATTTAAAGACTAGTATCACCATGCTATTGATCATTTAGAAGATGTATGCAGTATACCTCTTTGCCTTTGATACTGTCTACCTGTGAAGGCGACATTTAACACGCAGGTCTTGCATTCACTACAGTATTGTTGAGAATGAATGAGAAGTGAGCGTCTAAGCAAACTGACATCCAGTATGCACTCTACATACAGCTACAGCTGATATGAAGTGACATGGAATCTGAAGCCTGTTCATATAGCTTTCTTGCTTTACTGAGTAATGTTTCAGACAAAAAGAATGCTGTACCAACATCCAAAGATCTCAAAATTGTAACTATTTGTATTAGAACCTAAAATGGGAACAAATTAGACAATTAACTATCTCTTTTTTTGTTTACTGATATTCTGAATCCCCACACCCTGTCATGTTGACAGCTACCCTAATCCTAACATTATTTTGAAGAAAGTTAGCTGTAGTAGTGTTTTCACCACAATTGGTTCTCAGGTCTCAGTTTCACCTTTCTCTTTGATGGTGTTTTGATCAATTCATCTTTTCTACTCTTCTATTGCAGAGGAAAACAAAACTGAGTTTTCTCTGGGAGATGCAGTGACAACACTGAATAGTACTGAATTCCTACGCAGCTCTTCAGGCATTCTGTGTCTCTTCTATATCTCATAAAGACAAAAATGTTTGGCCTGATAACAAACAGATTCACTCTGTTTTCAAACTATCAAGCCAACTGTGGGTTTCAGCCACATGATACACTTCAATAACAGTCTTTTCCAGGATACCTGGAAATGCTTTGAGTAATAGCAGGTAATACACAGGTGTATGCGTGTTACAATTTCCTTCTTATCCATCATCAAGCCAGAGCAGTTGGTTACAGTCATGTTTGGCCTCAACCTAAAATAATTGATAATTTTATCTCAGGAATCTCAGTCGGAAGCTTTCACAATGTTAACAAAGATATACAATGTTGTTTTAAAACACAAGATTCAGTGCCTCAAAGTTATGCTGTAATGCATATATGAGGTCTGCCATAAAGGAAAAAAATGTTAGGGTAAAGAAAGGAGGGAAAGAGAAAATTTATCTATTGCTGAGTCAGTGACTTTAAGGACTGTGAAAGATGGCATCATATCCACCAAAGAGGTGAAAGAGAGATGGCAAGAGATTCTCCAAAAAAAAGTGAAAGGAAAATAATTTTTAGAAGAGAGAGAACCTGCAGGATACTCTTGTAGGTGTTCAAAACCCAGAGTGGTTAAAAAAGTTATCATCCTTCAACGTACAGTTTTCTTTCAGAAGAATGTAACCTGAGACACAGGGTACTTGGAGAGAATCTCTGACACAGAAAAAGGCTCTGCAAAAGGTCTGCTAAATAAAGAAGTATTTAGGTTTGAGTCTTGTAGTTTCTTTTTTTTAACCATCCATGCCATTTATAAACATTTGAAGTTTCACTGTCTCTGTCAGTTGTTGAAAATGAATAGTTTTACTTGATTTTTGCCTTGTTCTGAAAAACAGACAACTATTCATCTTCGTCATGACTGTGCATACTAAGTTGGGTAAATTCTCTTCAGTTCCTCACTCTCAAAATACTTTTCCTTGATGACACAAGGAAAAGAAGCAGAAAAAAATTAGGAATATGAATTCTCAATATTTTGCCAAATATTTATCAAGTGACTTAATCTTCAGAAATAAAAAGAGAGACTTAGATATGGGGGAGTAAGTTTTAAATTCCTAGTTTAGGGAAAACCATACATGGTAAAGCAACCAGTTCTGATTTAGAGTGATTTTGTATTCAAGTACGAGTAGTGCATAGCTGGGCAAAGTTCTGGACAATTTTCCATTATTCTGTAAAGATTGTGCAATCACAGATATGATCTTGCAACTTCAGATTACCAAAGACGACAACATTGCATGTCTAGAGGAGAGAACAAAGTTAGCACTTGATGAATATTAGACATTCAAAAATTGAAAAATTTATCAAACTTTCAAAAAGTAGTCTACTCAGCTATTTTTTCCTGGTTCAAAGTACTGGATTTAATGTGCAGAATTAAAACGTGCAATTTTTGATCCATTTGTTTTATCAGGATGATGGCATATCCGAGAATCGGTTTGTTAGTAATGAAAGTACACTGACTACTTTTATGTCAGTGATAGAGGAGTATATAGGATTGTCAGAGGAGAAGAGCTGTTGCATGATTTTCATTTATGACTTGAAAATCTCCCCACTACCATTCTTCAGTGCCACTTAACATTATGAAATATTGAGGTCTTAAAACCTACATAGTAAGGTATTTGAATTAGTGCTGCTAACCTGTTCATAAATAGACATTCAGACTTTTCTGCCATTCCTTCATCTTTAGAATGTATTGATCAAACCTTCCTTGAAAATGAGGCCTGGATGGAAAAAAAAACCAACCAACAATAACAACCACCAAAAAACCTACCCAAAACCCCCAACGCAAAAAACATTGAGACGATCTTTAATTAAGACAAACTACATCATTTAATAAATGGATTACCTATAGTGCTAATACAGTGAAATATCACCATCTTCATGAGATTCCATGTAGGTCAGTTAGGACTGAAAAGAGTAGGCAATGATATGAGTCAAGTAACACTAAAAAGTACTACTCCTACTACTGCATTCTCTTCAGCATCTATGTGTAATTCTTCCCATTCCTTCAAAAAACAGGCAATATAAAAGAAATAGTGTTTTAGCAGATATGAAGGACAAACTGAAATTTTTCTGCCCAAGTGGCACATTTTGCTTATTGCTTATCACTTCAGATGTCAAAGGTCATTACAGAGAAGCCCACTGTAAACATGGAAAACTATAAGCAATTTCTATATAGCATTTGCTAGCATAAAGGACTGCATATAAATTCCAAAAGGAGAAAAAACGATGTACCTTCTTTATGATGCTCCAACATGAAATAGCAAGGGAAGTATTGAGAAAACAGAACACATTCCCTTTTTTAAATTATTATTATTATTATTATTATTATTATTATTATTATTATTAATTTTCTAGTCCCATTCTAAAGAATCTTATGTTAACAGTAGAAACAGTACTGTACAGACATCATAATATATTTTAGATCCCTCCTTAATTCTTATAGAAATTACCTAATTGCGCTATGCAATCTCATTTTGCCTTATACTTTACAAAATTGGAATATAACATAGTATAGTGGAATATACTTTTAATCAACTGGAACAGCTGCATCCAAATCATTGCACAGACAATTTCTACTATTCAGCACACAAGTTAATTTAGTGATGGATTAAAGAAAAATGTGTTCTGTAATTTTTCTGCCTCAAAATACATAGATATAAAAAATACTGATATTTAATAGTCTAGTCTGAAACTGTTAAATTCACAGTATTTTTATGTAATAGCAGAGCTTGAGCTGAAAGGTATTTTAAAATAACTTGGTTTTATTTCTGAGTAATAACCTGAAATCAAGAAAATAATTCATACCATAGTAAACAAACATCAAGAATGGGCATCTGCCAGAGGATAAATTAGACTTCAAATGGAGACCATTTCTTAGGCACATGTCATAAAACATAGATGCGGAAAGACAGCTTATCAAAAGCAATGAGAATGAAACAGAAAGATAAGAGAGTCTACATTATTGCTTGACCATAAGTTACTTATAAAAGATATTACATAATAAAGCTGAAAGCCTAATCAGGACTGCTGAGGTATCATTCTTAACTGCACAAGGTTAAGGTTACCATTAATTTTTTTCCCTGTGCTTCCTCATATCACTAACACCTCACCGAAGTAATAATTTCTTTCAAATGCATTTACATTCCTCAAGAAAACAAAGTTATTTTTCCCCAGAGAATTTCAGAAGTCCTGGTTTAAAGACATCTATATGCTATTGATTTAAAATTACTTATTTTGACGTAATTATAATACTTTTTTCCACTAGCTCCATAAACTTTTTTCCACTATTTTTCCATAAACTGTCAGCAGTGGCCTTTTTAGATCACATTTTGATTACTATTTACACATCTTTCATGGTTGAGATTCAGTCATGACAATAAAAATGTTAGTATTCCAGTCAGCAAAGAAGAAAATATTTAGACAGTCTTAAGGCATTATATAATTTCCTAAGCCTAATAAGGTATTGTGCATCTAACCTTTTTTTTTCCCTTCTCCACAATCCTTGGAGGAAACAGGAATACCCAAAACCAAAGAATCAGTTCACAGTTATTTTGGGAGATAAGATGAAAAAAAGTAATGAGTTTATGTTAAAGGATTGAACTGGAATTCAGAATGTGTGGAGTGTAATCCTAGCTTTACGAAGCCATCCATAAACTCCCTGCATGACAGAACAAGGCATTTCTCTATGCTCCAATTCCAGCCATCATTCTTTGCCAATTTTAGGTCATTCAGGAAAGACTGCCTTGTAAAGTAGACAAAATGGTACTTTCCAAAGCACTATTGTAAAACCAGTACAAATTCTTCTTCTTCTGAGATCAGAAACCAACAACTGAGTTACAGGGGAAGTTTGAGTACAGAGAGAGATGGAGGGAAAAGAAATGGAAATTGAGCACCACCTAACGTTCTGGTACTCTTGTCCCAATTAGTGGAAATTGTTACATCATTCATTCCTAATTTAATTCCTTTAAGCTGAAACAGCTTCAACCTGAACAGCTCTGTAATGATTTATAGGAAGAGATATAAATCTTACAGGCAGAGGAGAAAACTCATGTATGTATCCTACCTGGAGTATGTAATCCTCAAAATCTTTTTATGTGCAAATAGGGGAACATGCCTTTCATGAGATGCCAAAAATCTATTATTAGTCTATTTAAAATTTTAAATGTATAACTAATTTACAATGGTTTGTATGGATAGTCCAGTTACAATGATAATAACATTTATAGTCCAAATTATCTAAATAACTCAGAACAAATCTCATTAATGATATACTTAAAATTTGTTATACGGAAAATTTCTAGTGCTCCCTTTAGTCTGCTGTTGCGCTCATCCTTAAGCTGTTCCCCTGGGACCCGCTGCTGATGCACCCAACTGCCTCTAGCAGAAGGGGGTGCTGCAAGTTGTCCTCATCCCAAGTTCATCTTCTGGAGGACAGTGATGGCATTTCTTTTGCTTTGCCAGGAGGAACATGCTATTGATTCTGATGGTTTCTTCTTCCTCATTGTGCGGTCCACTTCAGACTATTTTTCTATCCTTTATATATTTATACAGTTAATGTATTTAAAAATAAATAAAATATTTCTATATTTGAGATACTTCCTCTTTTTTCTTTTAGCTACTGTAAACCCAGTTTTGACCACCTCCCAAATCTGCACTGCTTTAACTGACCATTGTTGAATTCTTCATAGCTCCAGTCTCAAGTGTCTTTTTTTTTTTTTTTATCATCCCAGTCCTATACTTCTCCACACTGTGGAAGCCTCTGCTTCACTTTCACTTTCAAGGCCTCTGCTGTCATCCCAGGCTTGCATTTTTCTGCCCTATGTCATTACATTATAGTCACAAATATTTCATTCTACACAGAATAATTACTCCTCATTATTTACTATATAAAAATTATGGTTATACCATACAAAGATAAGCAAAAAAAAAAAAAAAAATCAGGTCAAAAAATGCTGTTGCAGGTAAAGAAGCTAAAAAAAGAAAAAAAGGAAAAAAAAAATTTGTACAAAAATCTGTGGTCTGTTACTAGCAATGGCAATGCTCTATGTATTGGGCTGCAGGTTATAAGACTGAGTATTGTAATAAATCAGGAGTCACATCAAAAAAGAAAACCTTTTATTTCTGCTTTTAAAAGTAAGCAGGATCATCACTGTATTTTGCAGAGGATCTGTTCTTGATGGTGTGCTTTGACATGATCCTAGAAAACCCTGTAGACTGAAATTTATCAGGGGAGTTAGGTAGAAGAACAAATAGTTCCTAAATCCTGACTGGACTTAATGTAAGCTATATTCTGAGCCATCCAGCTTTGTCAAGATGCAGTGTCAGTCGTCAAAAATCTTCACAGTAGAAAGGAAGGCTACGGACTGTAGGTTCCCCTCAAGGGGAGAAAAACTCCTTGGAGTTTTTTGGAGAAAAACTCCTTTAGCAGCAGCTAAGTACAGATCAATTTCAATTGTGGACACTGTTCAAAATACTGCACAATCACTACTGCAGGTCTATTTGAACTGAGATAAGTATAACAAAGCAATGAAGAAGAGAAATACAAATGAACACCACTCAAATAAAAAATGAAGAACTACAGAAACCACATATTGCACACTTTCTTTAAAACAGAAGTCATGGCCACAGTGGCGATTATGCCGGCTGTGTGTCCCTGCCTTTATCTAAAAGTGCAGTAAGAAATTTTCATGTGAACATCCTCTCTGTTGGGCAGTAGAGAAATGATGAATAGACTTGTTTTCTTATAAGAAAAACCTGTAATAGCTCAAATGACCAAAATGGAATCTGGATGATGTGCTGCATGATGACTCGGAGGCTCATTTAGTGCTGCACATATTGGAGTTCTCAACATCTAAAGCTATGTAAGATTATCTATACCATTCTCACTTTCTTTATAGAGTTAGCTCTAATAAATTATAGCATTTTAAATGACACTTTGCTGAATCTGTGTGCCTTTCTTACTGGGATCATCAGGGACCACCAGCACCTGCTGTTGCAAAACAGTTTGACAAGCAGTTTTACACAAATATTTAGATCATTATCTATTTCTATCTTTTTCCTTTACCTTCTGTTCAAAAAATGATTATTTTTAGAGACTACTTTAAAAAAAAACCACAACAGTACATTGTCTGTAAAACAGCTTTATTCCCTCCTGATTAAGAAGGAAAAAGTTATAAAGTGGCTGCAGCTTTTAAATTTAAATACTTTTGAGTTTCTCACCAAATATTTAATATATATGCAAAGAGCCAATCACAGAGATTTTAGACAGACAAATAAGGATTTGTTTAATTGCCTGTAAATCAATTTAGAAGAATCTTCTGCATTAAATTGCAGGGAAATTATTATACTGGAAATACAGAAGAGTAAGCTCTCATTTTTCTGGAAATGTAGGTACTCTGAACTATGGGTATAAGTCATTAAATCATTTCTTACTATCATCAGCCTTTACCTAGTTAAGTCATGACACACATTTTTCTCTGGCAGGCACATTACAGTCTCAAATTTTATGCCTCAAAGTCATCATACTTTTGTTGGGTTTGTAAATATGTGTGAAGTTCTTCATATGCAATGGGAGAAATGTAAGCTGGATTGCTGCAGTATGCATCATGGGGATTTTAAATGATCTCCAGGAAGAACTCTGTAGAGCATAATTTTACATGAAATAAATAACATGCAGCAAAAATTATATCTTGTGCATCTCAAATGCATAATGTGTAGGTTCAGTTCAAATCCAAATGCCCATGAAATGCAGTTGGAGAAAAAGGTCAGCAAAACTAAAGCTTGCTCCAGTATATTTTATTTCTTCTTGCAATTTCTTAGTATTACCCACAGAAATTATTGCGATTATTAACATCAGCATTATCATCCAGGCTCCAAAAACTTTTCTACACTGGGGAAATTAACCTCTGTTATTTAAATTATTTTGACCAAAGCCAAATATGATATTTTGGTACCCGTGAGGGCATGTTGATTTGGTGCCATCCCTTTCCCACCTCTCCACCATGCACACTGGAATACAATGTAATCAATAAAATAAAGTAGCATAAAATATATTAGAAAGTACATTTTTCCTGATGTTATCACCACAGATTACTTAAGAACACTTAGTTTTCACAGGATTAACACTATTTGTATGAATGCTCTTCCCTCAGAAGTCTTCCTAGGATGCAATTCTTGTCCTATTCTTACTGTAGCCCTACATTTGACATCACTATTTTGAGAGCAAAGCTGTTGACACTTAAAACTAAGAAAGTTGTGACTGAGCTTAGAAACTGAAGAGCTCAGGAAAGCTAACAGGCAAAAAGGTGTAGAAAAGCACTCAGTTGGGGAAGATGTGTCCAAAAATGTATGCATAAAGATTTTTGCATTCTGAAATAAGATACAAAAGAATAGATTAGGAATGGCTGAAATTTCACATTTCTATGTGAAATATAATGCTTGCTACTTAAATAGGATGTCAAGAAGGGGGCCTAAACAAGTATGTTGTTATATTGTTGTATATTTTGTACGTTGTATGTTGCAAGTATGTTCCTATACCAATACTAAATGTCTAAGAAAAATAAGAAACAAGATAAAGAAACTGGAATATCTTGCCCTAGACGAAGACATTGATAAAATAGATATATCAGAAATTTGTTGACAGTCACTGGGACAGTAAATGCAAAAATATGTGTGGCAGCCTAATGTGACAAGTAAAAGAGAACTTTGATTCAAAACAGATTAACAGATTCAGCACAGAATCTGAATAGACCAAAATCCCAAACTTAAATAAGAATGGATTTGCGTAACTATCTTAGACTGCCTAACCAGGATAATGATACTGATTGTCGAATGCTTAGAGAAGACAGTGAGAACAGGCAATACAGTTTTTTCTGGGTAGCATCAGCATCCTCCTATAGATTAGGCAAATGTCACTCTGAGAAATGAAACATGACATTTTCAGAGATGAAGCACGTTTGTGTTAGGATCAGCTAACCAGGAAGCCCACAAAAAAATAAAAGTTACCATTGATGTGGTGCAAAACAATGTACAGGATCTTGTTCAAAATCTTACAAAAAGAATATCATTTTGTAATTGTGTTGATGTACTTAGATTCAACTGCTGTATAGAGGAATGAAGGCCAAAGGGAAGTTTGTAAATAAAGTCAAAAGTAGGAGGAAATTTGAATAAGCTGTTGGATAAGAGACAGGAAAAAGAAGTTAGGAATAAATGCTCAGCTGTCCAACTAGCATTGGAAGTAACTAGAAGTGTTCCACAGGGCCTTATGTAGTTCAGCATAGTTATGAATCATTTAAACAGTGTATGTGCGTTAGGTTGGGTGAGGACAAAAACAAATTATGAAGAACTTCAACAGGACCTATGGTACTGAGTCACTGGTCAATGAAATAACAGGTGAACTTCAAAGTACATGGGGAAAAATAAACATTGTTTGTACACATGTAAAAAGAGCGCGACCCAAATACTACCACTCAGGAGGGAGATTCTTGGCTGATAGTAAATCCATGAAAATATAAGCACAACCTGCAGTACAAATCAGAAATAGCAAATCAATGGTTAGGAATCATTAAGAAAGAAACCAGGGGAGACAACAGAAAATATTATGCCACTATTTAAGTCCATGGCTTACCCTCGTCGAGCAGTGTTGTTCTTCAGGGCTTGATACTAGGTCTGATACTATTTAACTGCACTGCTGACCTCCATGGCAAAGACATACAGACATTCCGGTTCACAGATGATACCAAACTGGGAAGAGTGGTTCATATTCTGGAGTCTGCTATTCAGAGGGATCTTAATAGGCTGGGGAAATGGGATGACATCTCCTGAAGTTCAAAAATGGCAAATGCAGAGCCCTGCAACTAGAACAGATTAACCCCATGTACTAGTAAAGGCTGCAGCCTGACTGGCTGGGGAGCAGCTTTACAGAAAAGGACTTAAGGGTTCTTCAACAAGTTGAGTATGAGGCAGCTGTGCATCTTTCTATTTATAACAGTGAAATGCAGGGGAGAAAAAGATGCAATGGTGTTCCTGGTGTCCTGGCTGGATGGCCGGGCCCAGAGAGTTGTGGTGAATGGAGTCAAATCCAGTTGGTGGCCGGTCACAAGCGGTGTTCCCCAGGGCTCATTTTTGGGGCCAGTCTTGTTCAATACCTTTATCAATGATCTGGATGAGGGGATTGAGTGCACCCTCAGGAAGTTTGCAGACGACACCAAGTTGGGCGGGAGTGTTGATCTGCTCGAGGGTAGGAAGGCTCTGCAGAGGGACCTGGACAGGCTGGATTGATGGGCCCAGGCCAACTGTATGAGGTTCAACAAGGCCAAGTGCCAGGTCCTGCACTTGGGCCACAACAACCCCATGCAGTGCTACAGGCTTGGGGAAGAGTGGCTGGAAAGCTGCCTGGCGGAAAAGGACCTGGGGGTGTTGGTCGACAGCCGGCTGAACATGAGCCGGCAGTGTGCCCAGGCGGCCAAGAAGGCCAATGGCATCCTGGCCTGTATCAGAACTAGTGTGGCCAGTAGGAGTAGGGAAGTGATCGTGCCCCTGTACTCGGCACTGGTGAGGCCGCACCTCAAATACTGTGTTCAGTTTTGGGCCCCTCACTACAAAAAGGATGTCGAGGAGTTAGAGCGTGTCCAGAGAAGGGCAACGAGGCTGGTGAGGGGTCTGGAGAACAAGTCTTCTGAGGAGCGGCTGAGGGAACTGGGCTTGTTTAGCCTGGAGAAAAGGAGGCTGAGGGGAGACCTCATCACTCTCTACAACTACCTGAAAGGAGGTTGTAGCGAGGTGGGTGTCGGTCTCTTCTCCCAAGTAACAAGTGATAGGACGAGAGGAAATGGCCTTGAGTTGCGCCAGGGAAGGTTTAGATTGGATATCAGGAAAAATGTCTTTACTGAAAGAGTGGTTAAACACTGGAAGAGGCTGCCCAGGGAAGTGGTTGAGTCCCCATCCCTGGAGGTATTTAAAAGGCGTATAGATGAGGCACTTTGGGACATGGTTTAGTGGTCATGGTGGTGTTGGGTCGACGGTTGGACTCGATGATCTTAGAGGTCTTTTCCAACCTTAATGATTCTATGATTCTATGATTTAAAGGCTGTAACTATTCCTATTCAATGTGAGGTGAGACAGTTATTAAAGGAATCTGATAGTTTCATTTTTCATTTATTTTTTTCACAAGTTACTGGGAAAGTTAAAATTTATGAACACACCAATCTGCAGCTGAAAAAAAAATAAAAATCACTGATAGTGGCTCAGGGGAAGGAGTCAGAATAATTTGTTTAGGACTCTGGTCTGCACTGAAGGAACAGTGAAAAACAGCCATGGATCATCTAACCTCAAACATTTTTCAAAGAAATAGGAAAATGAGAGCTGATTTTCCTCCAAGCTTATTAAAAAGGTTGCTTAAGTTAATATCCTTATCATTATCACAATTGCCTAAAGAATTTCTGTCTGACTTGCAACGATTTTTACAAAGTATAAATTAGAACATCTATTCCATTTACTATGCATAAGTGCATAATGAGCGCTCAGCAACATCATTAAGATACTTAAACCTGGAAGATTTGCTATGAGTTTTTGAGTCTGTGTGTCATTTTTGAAAGCCCTCTTAAGTATGAGCAGTACTTATTGGAAGAATACATCTACGTGTTTTTGACTGAGATTAAATCTTCATCTCAGGTCTTCTCTCCATAGAAATAATTCTTTAACAGATCAGAAAAACATGGAAGAGAAAATCCCCCTGAAATATGAGTGGATAAGGAAATCATCATCATCTAGTTTTAAAATAAGTTTAGAAAAATTTAAAAAGAAAGTAATCTGGAAGTAATAGAAAATGTTTGGACTAAGAAAATTGAGTGAATGTAATCTGTGTTAAGACACAAATATGTACAGAGGACAATAATCTATGTGCTTAATGCATATCTTTGCAACTGTGAAATCACTTAAATTTCAGACAAATTGCAAATATGACCATAGTGTAATCCTCGTAGTTTTATTGAATGAAGGAAAATAAAAACAAACCTATATGCAGTAAAAATTTAAGGGGCACAGGATACATATGTAAAAGCAGTATAAAGGAAAAAAATATCACACTGATTGCACCATTGCCATATCACAAATCCAAGGTATTTGTGGATGTTTCCAAGCAGAAGCATTTTTAAGAAAACACAGTTTAGGCAAAAGTTAAGCTCCATGTGCATTTCCGTATCTGAAATATGAAAAAAATAAATCAGTGATATGGCCTAAGTAAGGTGAAAATTGTTTTCAAGATACAGATTATTTCTGCATCTATACATATGGATATACATAATACTAAGTGGAAGTATATACATATGTGAAGCTTATTGAATAATAAGAAATCAGTTTATTTGTAAAGCTTTACAAAGAAGAGATAAAAAGTAATATAAACTTTGAGGAAAAACTAGTCAGAACCATGTATTCTTAGGGGTAAAGTTACCATAAAAGAGTAAATAACATGTTTGTATTCAAGATCACTAAACAAGAAATTGAAGTTACAGAGGACATTTCACCAATTATTTTTATATTAGGTACTGCATACTTATGTGTAGTTAAAAACACTGTACACGTAAGAAATCACTTGATCAAAACTAAATTGAGGTCAAGAAAGTCTGCCTGACTATTACACAAATAACTACTGACATTCTTATTACTTGAAAACAAGGCAATGTGAAGAGGTCATGAGCAGAAACTGAAATCAACTTAGGGAGAAAAATATCAAATGGAATCTGGTTAACCTGAAATTGCATTGAATTTGGCTTGGTAAGAGAAAGTGCCACGTGTCATACTTTTGCTGATAAAAGAAGGACTAAACTATGATCTGGAAAAAATCATAAAGATGCTCAGTCCGATACATATCTACTAGTCAAAGAACCTTAGGGATAGCGCTAGACTTTCTTAATCATTTGTCAAAAAACTGTGAGCCTCTGAGCCAATTAACTTAAACCCATCATATGGGAATGGACAGAAATATGAGAAAAAGCTTTTGAAGAAGTAAAGAGGTTAATTTCAAATTCTTCATTAATGAAATATTATAACTCAAAAGAAAGGCTAGTCTTAGAAAGTGACACATTGGAGACCAGTCAGGGAGCCACATTAATGCAGAGAGAATGTTTAAAAGCACTTATGAGCTGTGATTTCTTAGTTAACGAATGAGAAAGAATTAGCACTAGACCTTTACGAAACTAAGTAAAATCTTTTACAAGGTCTGTCAGCACAAAAAAGCAGTACAGTGTCATGTCTCCCCAACTTCATTTATGGTTTAAATTTCTGAAAGCATTATTTTAAATGGAGAGTGTGAAACTGTGGCTCATCACCATGCACATGACACTGGGTCTGACACAATTAGGATCTCCTGCAACGTTTTTACAAATCCCACCACAATGCAAGAATTGTCCAGCACATTTTCAGACCTGTTCCTCCCATACTGTTAGTGTCCCCCAAAATCCAAAATTAAGCATGAAATGCCCTACTGCATTTTGCCCATCAGCATAATGTCACCTTTCCTCTTGAGGACCTATTCAGTTCCCTTCTTTCAAAGCTGTGACACCCAGCCTTTCCCACCCAACACACTCTGGCCTCCAAAAAAATTGTCAAGCAACCCAGATTTGAACATCTGGCACTTTCATTAAGACTGCCTTTCCAGAGCCAGGCTGAACTGGCTTTAACACATTTAACTGTTACATTCTCAGTGTCAGGGCGCCGCGCAGGTCAGCAGCTCCCTGGGGTCTGGGGGCAGCAGGGGCTGCCTGGGGAAGCAGGTCAGAGCCCGGCTGACAAGACCCATCTCACCACCCCAGCCAGGAGCAGGGCAGCTGGGGGGCACCGGGGCAGCCCCAGTCCTGGGTTGAGTGTAATTTGTGACATTACCTTCTTTTATTAAACTCAGAACGGTGTAATTTCAAATAGTTGAGCTTTAGCAAGATACATGTCCTGAACCGCAAAACTTTCTTTTCTTAGAATACTTGCCAAGCAGTGGAAAGAGAAAAATGCACCATAAAGGCTGGCCAGGCATTGCTGATGAAAATGAAAGGAACTGGGCCTTGTTCCCATCTGGCAATACAGCATCAGACCGAGCAGCGGGTGTAAAAGCAGTGTAACATGGAGACTAAGGAGAAGAACACAAACAAAAACTGATGGGCCTAAATTTCTGTTCAATAATCTCTGGAGCAAAAATAAAGCAGGTAAGCATTATCCTACAACAGATTTGCCAAGAATGTAAATAAAATCAGTGAAAAAAGTGTAACAAATATAACAAGGTATGATAGCATAATAACAATTATAGCAGGAGGAAAACGTTAAATTTTACAAGCGATCAAATGAAATACAAATGAAAAGGAAAGAGAATAAAGGGAAAATGGTGACATTTAAGTAGTAACGTACAGTATCCCCAAATACCAGGCACAGTCAGTAGGTTGGAAGACACAGTGATAGGGAGGTCAGAGAGCACAGGAAACAGAATGGATGTGGAGACACCACCCCTTTACCACAGCAAAGTACCTCAGGGCTTGAAGTATTTTATCTCATAGATTCCTGGTGAGCCAGAAGCAAATAAGCTACAAAGACTAGGTCAGGTCAAATAATAATAAAGATGTAAAGCGTGGTTTGAGACACCTTATAATGCACAGTATGGTGGAGTGCTAAATTCACACATAAAAAGTGAAAGTGGCACAGGGGCAGTACAAATAGAAAGCAGGAGGGTACAGAAAAACTGATCCCCATCTCTCTGGACCTTAACTGCTCATGATGGTCAAACCTCAACAGAGCCTGAACCCCAGTCACTCGTTCTAAAAGGCTTTTTGCTTCTTTCATATCTCAAAAGAATCCTGTTTCCTAGTTCAGGTCTTCATAAGCGTCTGTGGTTTTGTTTCATATTCTTTTAAAACCTTGGTGAAGTTATGCTTTGCTATTTCTTGCAACCCCTGTTCGTTAGAAAACAGGAAAAAAAGTTAATCAGACTAACTGAATCGTAGTCACCTGTCATGTATTTATGGTGATTGAATAATATAGGCCTCTATGCCACATCTCCATAGATTTTCTTGTAACATCTCTTCAAAGATACAGCACTGACAATGAATCCCAGCAGGTAGGGTTGGAGGGGACAGCATGAAAAAAAGTAAAAAGTTTTTGGAATTATGTCAGCTGTACTGACTGGCATGGCACAGGGAATGCTTAGCCACCCATAAACTGAGCACTGAGTCTTGCATCCACACTTTACTATCCCATCCCCAACAGACTGTCTCACTTGTTTGAACCCATCCTCATCCAAATGCTAAATATGGGCTTGCTTCAGTTACGTATACATGTGTACAAGTTCACATATACTCACAAGTATGGCAGCCATTCTTAGATGTCATCCTAACTGCTATACTTAGACTTTGGAAGGCGAGTTTGCTTTCTTATTTCATAATAAGGAAGAAAATAAACTCCTTTCCCAGGTTTACTGAGTAATTACAAAGTCATCAAGTCATTAATCAGCCATTATGAAGTTCTTCAGGCATGCTGAATAAGTATACATGTACCTTCAAGGTAAAGTTGACAGTACAGGTGACAGGATTAGACAGCTGAGGTTACTGAGGTTATCCTTTATTTACTATTCAGACTAGCCAGGACCATGGAGGAAGTCAGCAATGTAACAACCCAGAAATCAATTTCAACAGAACCAGAATGGAAGCTACACAGACCTTTGCCCTTAAATACATAAAGAACAGGTGTTGTACATCTGAGCAGGGAGTGGGGTTTGTAACAGGTGGAATGATTTTGTGTGGGAATTTTAGCTCATTGGTCATTTGCAACACCCAGATGTAAAGGAAGTGAATAGACTACAAAAATGTAATTCATTCTACCACAAGCTTTATTTGAATAATATGGCTGAATATCCATAGAATCATAGAATTATAGAGTAGTTTGGATTGGAAGGGACCTCTAAAGGTCATCTAGTCCAATCCCCCTGCCATGGGCAGGGACATCTTCAACTAGATCAGGTTGCTCAGAGCCCCGTCCAACCTGACCTTGAATGTTTCCAGGGGTGGGGCATCCACCACCTCTCTGGGCAACCTGTGCCAGTGTTTCACCACCCTCAGCGTAAAAAATTCCTTCCTTATATCTAGTCTAAATCTAACCCCCTTTAGTTTCAAGCCATTCCCCCTTGTCCTGTC
Organism: Aptenodytes patagonicus; assembly: GCF_965638725.1. Classification (NCBI taxonomy): domain Eukaryota; kingdom Metazoa; phylum Chordata; class Aves; order Sphenisciformes; family Spheniscidae; genus Aptenodytes; species Aptenodytes patagonicus. The sequence goes on from NC_134950.1 coordinate 18,985,141, forward strand.
ACAACAGGCCCTGCTAAAAAGTTTGCCGCCATCTTTTTTAGAAGCCCCCTTTAAGTATTGAAAGGCTGCAATAAGGTCTTCCTGAAGCCTTCTCTTCTCTAGGCTGAACAACCCCAACTCTCTCAGCTTTTCTTCATAGGAGAGGTGGTCCATCCCCTTGATCATTTTCGTGGCCCTCTCTGGACTCGTTCCAACAGGTCCATGTCTTTCTTATGCTGAGGGCTCCAGAGCTGGACACAGGACTGCAGGTGGGGTCTCCCCAGAGCAGAGTAGAGGGGCAGAATCACCTCCCTCGACCTGCTGGCCACGCTTCTTTTGATGCAGCCCAGGATACGACTGGCTTTCTGGGCTGTGAGCACACTTTGCTGGCTCATGTCCAGCTTTTCATCCACCAGTACCCCCAAGTCCTTCTTGGCAGGGCTGCTCTCAATCCGTTCATCCCCCAGCCTGTAGTGATACTGGGGGTTGCCCCGACCCAGGTGCAGGACCTTGCACTTGGCCTTGTTAAACCTCATGAGGTTCACACAGGCCCACTTCTTGAGCTTGTCCAGGTCCCTCTGGATGGCATCCTGTCCCTCTGGCATGTCGACCACACCACTCAGCTTGGTGTCATCTGTAAACTTGCTGAGGGTGCACTCGATCCCACTGTCTATGTCATTGATGAAGATATTAAACAGTATCGGTCCCAATACAGACCCCTGCGGGTCACTACTCATCACCAATCTCCATCTAGACATTGAGCTGTTGACCAGTACCCTCTGGATGCAACCATCTAACCAATTCCTCACCCACTGGGCAGTCCACCCATCAAATCCATATCTCTCCAATTTAGAGAGAAGGATGTTGTGGGGGACCATGTCAAAGGCCTTACAGAAGTCCAGATAGACGACATCTGTAGCCCTTCCCATGCCCACTGATGTAGTCACTCCATCATAGAAGGCCACTGGGTTAGTCAGGCAGGACTTGGCCTTGGTGAAGCCATGCTGGCTGTCTCAAATCACCTCCCTGTCCTCCATGTGCCTTAGCATAGTTTCCAGGAGGATCTGTTCCATGAACTTTGCAGGCACAGAGGTGAGACTGACTGGCCTGTAGTTCCCCAGGTCTTCCTTTTTTCCCTTTTTAAAAATGGGGGTTATGTTTCCCTTTTTCCAGTCAGTGGGAACTTCTCCGGACTGCCACGACTTCTCAAATACAATGGATAGTGGCTTAGCAACTTCATCTGCCAGTTCCTTCAGGACCCACAGATGCATCTCATCGGGTCCAATAGACTTGTGCATCTTCAGGTGCCTTAGATGGTGTCCAACCCGATGTTCTCCCACAGTGGGCAGCTCTTCATTCTCCCAGTCCCCGCCTTTGCTTTCTGCTGCTTGGGCGGTGAGACTCGAGCGCTTGCTGGTGAAGACCAAGGCAAAAAAGTCATTGAGTACCTTCACCTTCTCCGTGTCCCGGGTAACCAGGTCTCCTGTTTCATTCAGGAGAGGGCTGACATTTTCCCTCATCTTCCTTTTATCCCAGACGTGCCTATGGAATCTTTTCTTGTTGCCCTTGACATCCCTGGCCAGATTTAATTCTGTCAGGGCTTTAGCTTTCCTAACCTGATCCCTGGCTGCTCAGACAATTCCTCTGTATTCCTCCCAGGCTACCTGTCCTTGCTTCCATCCTCTGTAGGTGCCCAGACTCAATCTCAGACTTGATGCCCAAATGAGATTTCCTTTGTTTTGTAATACACAGCATGATAATTCAGAGAGATCAGTTCAGTTCCTACTGTCTGCACATGTTACTTGGGTGTATTATACTGTATTGTACAGGATACTATAAACTTATAAAGCCTATAAGAAGAATGACCTACCAAATGAAAACAGGAGAAGGATTAATTTAGTCTCTCCAGAATTCCAGGTAAAATTATTCCCTCACATTGCTATTGTTCAGGAAAATCACTCTGATCATGAGGGACTTAGATCCTGAGACCAAGCCACAATTGTCCATACAAAAGGCATTCTGGTTGTCTGTAATCCTATTTGACTTTGTGTCTGGAGTTGTCACTCTTAGAAATTGCCCCAAGGGTCTTTCCAGGAACGTCTCTAAACCATCTTCTCAGCCCAGAGATGGTCACCAGGTATTGTTATAAACAAACAAAGAAACAAACAAAATAGATGGGGCAGCCTTGTATACAATGCCAGGAGACATCCACATTTCACATGAGTGGATACCTACACTCTTAAGAATTTGAGTTTGCCTTTATCTGTATCTGAGTTTGCCTCATTGTCTGAGGTTTCCCTTCACACTCAAAGCTTATACAGCTAGCTTGTACGAGAGATAAACACAGGTTGCATCACCCTTAAATAAGCAATGAGGAAAGCTGGCAGTTCTGGATTTGAGCTTGACCTCAAGTCCACTCCTGCACTGTGTTCTAATTAAGTTCACCCAAAACTTCATTTTAGCAAATAATGTTACAATCTCTGAACACTTAATACCAGATGACATTATTTAACAAGAACTTCCTTGTTAATTTCTTATTCAGTATTTGGTTGATCCAAAAGCAAGCAGGACATATACAAGGCCAGAGGTTAGAATAAAATGCAGAAACAGTTTCTTTCTTCATGAATATTCATGTCATAATTTTGGAAAAACATAGTGATTTCTTTGGCATATTCTACCTTAGCACTAAACACATTACAAAATATATATCTTTAAACAGATAAGGACTGAAAAAGTAATTTCTATGAAATATTCCCAATTATCCAGGATGAGGCACTCTGAGAATTTTAAGCAGGAAAATAAAGCATGAGAGCTGAGGAGAATTGAAAGGTTTGCCAGTTATTTAAAATTAGATGTCTTCTCTCTATTCCACACCAAGAGAATTTAAGCGTTGAAAATTAGTAATTTGAAGTGCAGTTAGTAACTTTTAGTACAGAAGTACATTGTCGTGGCAGAAATACATAAACTACAATTAAACTATTTCATTTAACTACCCACAGCACTGTAGCCAAACTCAGCAGAAGCTGTTAAATCAATTTGGGCAGCTAGTACGTACTGTGTCTTCTACTGCTACAGATACAATAGTGACAGCACCACCCATATACAAGTCCGTTTGACTGCAAGGTAGGCACATTATTAGTTACAACCCACATACAAACACTCATCAGCTTATTAGTGACAACTGAGTTCTGATTATGCTATATATCTAAACTAAAGATAAAAACTTCAGGCATTGAATAGCTAACAGAATAGTCCATTTTTCAGAATAACATTGAATGTGAAGAATAATAGGTTTTAAATGTACCTAAGACATATTTTTGCATATTCCTAAAGCTAGGAAATTCTGCATGACAAAATTTGTGGTTAATAAGTTCTTGAGTCTGCCTGCAAGCACTTACATTGTCATCTTTGAGCACAGTAAGAACCATTGAAAAATCAGCAGATTTGCACAAGGTACACTTGAGAAAATAGACTGTGGTTGCTTTTTAATATCTTAGCAACTTTCAAGCAAAGGCCCTACAATGGAAACAAAAAAAACCCAACCCCAAACATTCAATGACTGTATCCAAACATTTAAAAAGAATCTGATATAAGAATCTATTCTTTATTCTAACACTGGTATTATTTCAAAAGGTTTTTACAGTAGTCTACACTTGGCAGAAACTCTGCATAATTTTCTTATTGTACTTGCATATGATTTCAAATTTTGGCACCAAATCAAATTTTGGGAGGCCATCATTTCTTTTCCACTTTGTTACTCTAGGGAAAATTATTGTAGCCAATATCTTCAAAAACTGCTGTTTAAAATTACAATCCTCAATTCGCATTTAACATTATATATCAATGACCTCACTGAACACCTACCTGACATACTGAGTACAGTGAGGATAGCTGAGCACCTGAAAACTTGGGCTGGAGTAAGTGGGAGTTGCATATGCTGATTGGTTCTGAACAGGCTTCTTGTTAGGTACATAAATGTGGATGTAAGTATCTAATTTTAAGCCTCAGTGTCTGAAGGATGGTTAAATATGTTTCTGCTTGGAAATGACACTTTGTATATCAATAATAATGCACAAAACTGAGATCTGCAAGGGCAAAAAAAAAGGAGCTGATCACGTTGAACACGTTCCTTTAGGAGTAGAGCCTTCACATGAACAATATTCTACAGATGATGAAGTGATGTGCCAACAGACACCAGATGGTTGTTAAATGACAGGTGAGGGTCTACATTTGATAGAGTCAACAAACCAGGCTGTAGCATATTTAAAACTATTAATCCTATGCATGTTTCAGAGACTAAGAACTCACTGATGATTATAAAAATTTAGTTCAAAACCATTCAGCTTTCAAGGTTTACTTTATCTCAACATTTTCCTGGTTGAAACAGTATCTTTATCACTTACCTTCAAGTGATAAATGCTAATAGCCTCACCTGTGATAGAGAAAACTGAGTGGTCTGATTAGGAAAGGCTTATTCTTTATAGTGAATATTATTCTCTCAGAAAATTAGGAAAAGAAGATCCTATTGAATCACATAAGAATTCTGTTTGATATAACAAGAGATGATGACTGATCAGCATTTTCATGTGGCTGGTGACTAGAATAAGGCCTGACACAGAACTACAATCCTAGAACCCCTAAACCTACAGCCCAGTGTTACCCTGATCTGATGCTTCATGAGTTGTTGGTAAAAGAGAAATCAGAAACAACATTTTCATTATAAAGTAGATATTGCTTGCAGGTATTTGTGGAGAGAAAAGAAAAACCAGTCTTCAGTTTTATTGTCAAGCAACATTTCATCTAATGATGTTGCTTTAGTAGCAGGAGATACTATCTAGGAAGATACATCGTTATTTCTGCAAGGTATATATTCTGCTATTTGTTACAAGTTCTTTTACAGAAATAAGGACCCAATAAGGAGCTGACAAAAGTCAAGGAAGAATTTTCCCACTATGGGAAAATATATGGGTTTGGGTTTTTTTTTTCCCCTTTCTCATCAATAGAGGATTATAAAAATCCTTTCCTTTCTCAGGATTCTGAATATCATTTTGTGTTCTATCTACTGCTGAAATCTTTCTTTATCTGAAAATGAGATTGCATAATTTCCTATTTTCTAGTTACATCCTTCAGCTTTGCACTGGGGCTTAAAATGCCAGCAGAGGCTACCAAGCACAAGTTGAAAATCTGTGCATACAGACCAGTTTCTGATATTCCACAGATTAATATCTGTGTCCCACTTCAATAGAAGATCAAAAAGGCTCTTAAAGATGACCTTGACCAGAGAAAGCATATGAGTAATTAATCATTTCTGCCAGAATCTTGGTAAGTGAAAAGAACATTGCAATGACTGATAAGATTGCGGAGAATATAAAAACCGGACACTGTTTTTGGCAGTGGAACTCCCCAGTTCTCTTCTGTTTTATCTCCAGTTAGACTTAAAGTCCATTTTGCTTTAATTGACTGTTTTTATTGTGTAGTTTAGAAACTGGAGTGTGCAAGATTGTTTCATGTGTACATCGTTATTAATATTGACTGGGTTTTATATATGAATATATGAATACGATGGTGGAATATAGCCTAAGAGTGCTGTTCTTTTCATCTTTGTACCAAAGTTAAACTCTTCTATAGCCTCTTTGACTAAAGTACCCATGCATGAATGTATAATTTCTTGCAGTTCTTTCATTTGTCCCTGATACTGTTTCCTACCCGTCCTGAGCCCAAGGAGCTTGGTAAGCTCCTGCAGGGGGGACAGAATGAATACCATAATACAGGTAAGAAAGAGATAATAAAGAACAGGGTCAGAACGTGACAGTGCCCTTAGTCCTTGGAGTGCAGGATGTGCTCTTTGCACTTCAGGTGAAGGCACTCAAGCAGCCCAAGCCTGTAGACTATGTGTTGCTTGTTCTGTGCTGTGTCAGTAATCTGGAACACAACAAATTAGCATCTCAGAGAGAACTGGAAGAGGCTGAGAGCTTAGATCTGTACTGTATAGGTTTCTAGGTCATTTTCTCTGTCCTTCGTCAATCATAGTTGTCATCACACACTGAGGAGCAGGTAGTGTCACTGGCACATGCAGGCAATTTGGGAACAGCAGGTATGTAAGGGGATGGCCTAAATTCTCATGCACTGTTGCAAGTGTAAAGCTGAGTCATGTATGGCAAGGCCTAAGAGGAGACCCTACTTGATCTGAATATCACGGCTGTAGATAAGGATTAGAATGCTTCTTGCAGGCATTATAAACTCACGTCAGCTGAGACCGACGCTACCCTTTTTCCTTTTGGTTATATGATATAAATCTTGTGTGATAGGTATAAATGCACAGGAAACATTAATATTTTATGTGTCTGTAAACACACCTGTACCAGATATAACTTTCAGTATGGGAGAAAATGTGGAATCAGGAAGAAATTAAAACAAGCAAGCTGGGCACAGCAAAATGCTAGGAGAGTTCTGGGAGGCATGAAGAAAAAGATTTGGGGGATAAATCTCTACTGCACTTTGGTAACAATTGGGAAACCTTGGATCATCCTAACAGTCTTCAGGGTCAATACCAAAATCATGGAGAAAGCCCTCAAGAATATCTTACCACAGTGTGGACAATACTCCAGCACGGGCTGAAATGCATGCTCAATATCACCTTGGTCAAGGAAGCCACACATCTATTTGCTTCTGAAGCTCCACTTTATAACCCTTAAGTTGCAGGTACCTGCCTTAGTAAATGATCTGACTCCTACTTTCTCTACATCAAGGCAACAAAAATGTTGGTTTGTTTAAAAGGTGCAGTGTTTCTGAAATCAGTGGAGTCTGTAAGGATACCCAACTCTTTGATAAGCAAGGCAGAAGTATCTAAACATAAATTTTATTTAACATTTTAAAAAGTATGTTCTTGTGATGTTAACATAAGCTTCCTAATTTCTTGCTTTTAAATGTAGAGTTTGGTGGAAAAGCAAAATTATCTTTTCATTAACTTTTAACTTGACATCTAAAAAGTTTTGTTGTGACTTTGAAAATCTGCATATTTAGAAATCCGTCACTCATTGATATTGGCTGAGATCATGAAAAATGACAAAACCACATTTAAAGGACATAAAGGTTGCACAGTCTTGAACTCAGAAATGTGAAAAGGCCTTCACCTCAGCTCAAATCTGAGTATACATAATCAGTCTTTATCCCTCCATACTCCACTTGAACACTCCTTCTACCTTCAGCTGCATGGCCTGAGGAAGGCAGGGTGTTGGGAACACAGATGCACTCTCTATGCTCCCGGCTTATGTGTAATGTTACACACCAGGCAGAAGCAGCAGTTAAGAAGAAAGCTAATCTGCTGATCTGCTGCACCAAGAATAGAGCACCACCAAGGATAAATGAGCTACCTATAAATACTCAGATAAATGAACTACATAACTGAATTTATTTAGATGGCCATAACCTGGTCAAATATCATTGGATTTTGCATCAGCAAATATACTTTTCCTCTACTAAACACCATTCCTCTGAAACATGTTTCTTTTATATGGGAACACATGCCCAAACTCAATCTGATTGAACAGCTTTTTTGAAATTATGAAAATAAAATTAAAATCATGTTCAGGAAATTTGTATCATAGAAATTCTGGTCTGAAATGAAGCAGAGTTCCAGTCAGCTGAAGAAATGTCTTAGGATGGAAGATGTCAGCAATTTTTGCCTGCTCTGTTTATCATAAACATAATTAAGTAATGTTGCAGCTCTTGAAATGTTAGTGTTTGCAAAGTACAAGGGAGCAGGTTGCAAGTACAAACTCTGATAGTCATCTGCCAACTAACACTGCTATCAGGTAGTCACATCATGAAATTGTAAACGGATTATTACACTTATAAGATAGCACCCAAAGTCTGGTAGGCACATCATAGGTAACAGAAATAAAAACATTTTGTGTTTTTTTAGCAATTTTTTCAAGATACATTCTGTAATTTTCACATGCCTTTCAGTTTGAGCATTAACTTGAGGAGAATATAGGAAGGTTCTCCTACAGTAAAAGTTTTATTTGTTCATGGTTGATATTAGTTCATTCCTGATGATCTGAAGGAAACTTGCAGAGAGCAAACTCAGGCTGAACATTACACCTCACAGATATATCTTAAAGCAAACCATGTTGTTCTGACTGGTAAATGTGAAAAATATGTAGCTTCTGGAAACTGATATAGGTAGTCAACTGCTCAGTGCTTTCATTTTGGACACATGAGGAAGTGCTTTGTTTAGCATTTTTCTGAGTGCAGGTCATGGTGTTTTAAGCTGTTAAGGCTCTTTTTTTTCCTTCATACAGCTTATTCTTATCTAAAACTCCAGTCCCTGGACACAAAATTGTTGCGTTTGCTTCCTAAATTCTTTTGTAATACATAATTGATATCACAACTGATTCTTGTAAAGACTTTCCCCCCCCAAGAAAAAAACCTCTATACAATTTTTGAGGTCTCTCCCATTAGAATTGAGTTGCTAATATATGTAGGACAAGAGTTTTATAAACTGCAACTTCTTTTGGAGCTTTACATTTTCAGTCTACCTTTCCAATTTGTTCCAACAAATAACTTCATTATTTGAAAAAATAGAGGGTTTATTTTTGGTGTGGGTTTTTTGTTTGTTTGTTTGTTTGTTTGGAACCCTTAATTTTTTCAACTACTTGCAGATTTCTCCATCAGTTGCCCAATTATAATGGTTAGTCCTATGGTGGCAGCTCACAAGTTTATACCTCAGACTCAACAGTTGGCACAGCTACAGCAGCAAAATCATGGCTACCTTATCATAGAATCATAGAATCATTAAGGTTGGAAAAGACCTCCAAGATCATCGAGTCCAATCGTCAACCCAACACCACCATGCCCACTAAACCATGTCCCTAAGTGCTTCATCTACTCGTCTTTTAAATACCTCCAGGGATGGGGACTCAACCACTTCCCTGGGCAGCCTCTTCCAATGTTTCACCACTCTTTCAGTAAAGAAATTTTTCCTCACGTCCAATCTAAACCTCCCCTGGCACAACCTGAGGCCATTTCCTCTCGTCCTGTCGCTAGTTACTTGGGAGAAGAGACCGACACCCACCTCGCTACAACCTCCTTTCAGGTAGTCGTAGAGAGAGATGAGGTCTCCCCTCAGCCTCCTTTTCTGCAGGCTAAACAAGCCCAGTTCCCTCAGCCGCTCCTCAGAAGACTTGTTCTCCAGACCCCTCACCAGCCTCGTTGCCCTTCTCTGGACACGCTCCAGCACCTCAACGTCCTTCTTGTAGTGAGGGGCCCAAAACGGAACACAGTATTCGAGGTGCGGCCTCACCAGTGCCGAGGACAGGGGCACAATCACTTCCCTACTCCTGCTGGCCACACTAGTTCTGATACAGGCCAGGATGCCATTGGCCTTCTTGGCCGCCTGGGCATACTGCCGGCTCGTGTTCAGCCGGCTGTCAACCAGCACCCCCAGGTCCTTTTCCGCCAGGCAGCTTTCCAGCCACTCTTCCCCAAGCCTGTAGCACTGCATGGGGTTGTTGTGGCCCAAGTGCAGGACCCGGCACTTGGCCTTGTTGAACCTCATACAGTTGGCCTGGGCCCATCAATCCAGCCTGTCCAGGTCCCTCTGCAGAGCCTTCCTACCCTCGAGCAGATCAACACTCCCGCCCAACTTGGTGTCGTCTGCAAACTTCCTGAGGGTGCACTCGATCCCCTCATCCAGATCATCGATAAAGGTATTGAACAAGACTGGCCCCAAAACTGAGCCCTGGGGAACACTGCTCGTGACCAGCCGCCAACTGGATTGTACTCCATTCACCAGAACTCTCTGGGCCCGGCCGTCCAGCCAGTTTTTGACCCAGCGCAGAGTCCACCTGTTTAAGCCATTATATATACCTCGCATATATCTACACCAGTATAACTGCAGGAAATGCACTCCCATCCAAAGAGGTTCCAGAAAACAGCATGCCCAGTCACCAAGCATGCAGGCAAATACTGATAATACTGTATGGTGTTGCTGAAATGGACAAGTAGTAGTTACTTATATATGCCTTTGATATATGAGCATTTTCTTTCAGTCAAATTTTAAAGGCAAACTTGTGCCTTTATGTGCCTCACAGACCATATCAGAGACACTTCATCTCAGCCTGCACGTAAAGGGTCTCAGCAGTTGTCATTGTCCTTGAGCAACATATAACTAGCTTCAGCTGACTGCCTTGACCTTGAAACAGCACTGTCTGTAAAATACAGTAAATGACATCTGTGTTGGCTAACTTGCATCACAAAAGGCAAAATAGTAGTCCTACAGGTAAGCATTTATAGGATGTACTTCACATGCATGTTTCACATGAACTTAATGGATCTCTCATGAGCTGATAAATACACAATATTCTGAACATTTTTTTAAACAGAAAATAAATATTACAAAAAAATTTGTTAAATTCTAGTTTTGAGGAAAATAAGCTAAATTACAAAAGAGACAAAGAAAGGAGAATACTAACGCAATCCCACAGAAAGAAGATATTTAGGAAAAGACAAGCCTTATAGAATAGTGTTAAAATATTCAGTAGTATTTCTTCAGAGCTTTATTTAACATGTCACTTGCATTTTGTTAATTAGGGTATTGTCAAATAATTTCTCTTGACATAATCTAACTATCACAGAGCATTCTCCAAAATATTAAATGAAAATATGGAATGCCCTGGGTATTTCATTGAATTCCATCAGCTCCAAATAGATGTTTCAAAAAAAAAGACAGTAGCATACATCTAATAAAAGCAAACTATTAATAAATTAATAGACAAGAAAAACATACACATAGGATTCATTACTCTTAGCAACGCCTGAAACGCTGATGTACTATAAATATTTTACGAAGTTAGTCACCAAAGGAAGGTACTTACAATTGCACCTGTCATAATATTAATTATCAACTCGATCACAAGAGTTCTTAATTAAATTTCTCTGTAATTATACTAGCTAATTCCTCCAGTTGCATTTGATTTGTTCTGCTGTTAACAAAATCTTCCAGTTGACTTGGAGCAAACGAGACACACAAATGACTTTAAGAATTCTTAAAACTTTTGCAGAAAGAAATTCTGTATAAGATTTAAAGAGCTAATTTTTAAATATTAACTATTATTATGAAAAATGTCTACTATGAATTATGCTGTCAGAAATATACCCAACAATTAAAATTTTTAACCAACTTAATATGTAAGTATTTATACTATTTTCTTGTCAGTAATAATAAAATGCTAGTAGAATTCTGTTCTAATGTGACAAAACACTTTTGTCAGAGAAGGATTCAGTGCATGGCACAGACTTATAATGCACTTTCTAGAAAAAATAAGACTTTACTGGAGTATGTACCTCCTCTTAAATCTCACTTTCCACTGATATTTTTGTAAGCAAAGTCTGAACACAGAGACAATGATCTATGACTTTTTATCTTTTCCTAGCAAGATAATGGCTTAAATGTCATCCTTACAGCCTCTTGTAATATTTCTTGTTTTGATCCTTCTCATTTTAAGCTGCTTTGACTCCACTGTTTCTTAAAGAGTCTTGCAGAGAATCCTTTCCTACTAATTCACAGAATTATTCCAAGTACTTATCTTGTAAATTCCAAACCACCTGCTAAACTTTTACTCTCTTGCTGCTCCAATGTCAGATAGATTTTATTGACAAGTCTAGGGAATTAACAGAAGCAACATTATTTTGGTGATCGATAGAGCTAGAGGGAAAGCAAACTGAGATCTGCAGAAGTATATTGCTTTGATGGAGGTTGCATGTGTTCAGATATCACTTCAGAACTGAGCACAAGAGTCTAATTCAATGATCAGAAGACTATGAGGAAGACCTCAGAGACCACTTCCTGTAATTATCTTATCCTACTTCTGTGACAATGTGAAATGCATAGGTACAAGTTGGACATTTCCTCTGTAAAAAATAAAAAAAAAAATTACATGGACAGTTTCTAAATAATGGACTGAGGGAACAAAAGCAACACATATATAAGTTTCTAAAAAGAGGTATGAACTAGATTCAAACTGCAAGTTTGAAAACTAGGAAGTTCATAGTAATGAGTAACCATAGGCTCAAGATACATTGTCCTTTCCAGTCCAAAGTCCTGACTGACAGATCTAGACTAGCTTAAGCACTGAAAACTATGAGGTGACAGCACTTTGTTGGGGGTTTTAATATCTTAAGACCATTGATTATATCTTATTTACATACTGACCCAGGAAGTCCAGGGTTCATTTGTTTTCTCTTTTTATTTATTTGTGGATTTTTTCCATGGGAGAGAGGGAGGAGTTCTGCCCAGAAGTTTATCTTTCAGTGGAGCTTAAGGTTTGGTTGGTTTCCATGTACTAGAAGGACTTTTAATATATTTCTCTCCTGCACAGACAAGCAGGATATTGTCCTTGCAAGATACCACCTCTTCTGAGTGCTGTAACAGCTTTGTCATTTTTCTTTGCTATGATAAAAGTGGTTAATACAATGTTGTCTGACAGGAAATTGCCAAAACTGCTTCTGAATAGAAAAGAAAATAGCTTTGTTATTTGTAGAATAATCTTGCACATTAGCAGGATGTCCCCTTCTGTCTCTGTTGTCTTGCTTATCTTTTTTTTCCATTTTCTTTCTTTTTCTTAAACATTACATTTTTCCGGATGACCTTCATTGTTGTTTTCCTGCCTTCTTCTTTTAATGATATAATTAATTAATAACTTCCATATAAATCAATTAATCCACTTCCATTCCAAATTTTTGGAAGTAACATATAGGCACTTTTCCAGAGAAACTTTTACGTGAAGTTTGGGAGAATGGAAATATTATTTCTTCCCTTTCCTCCCACTTTGTTTCTTACTACGGATAAAATTAATGCTGAAGGAAGTTAGAAAGAAAAGTTCTGGAGGGAAAAGGAATGAAAAAGCTAATGGGAAACATAACTTCTAAAATTATCTCCTAGGCTTTAAGTGGTCAGCAGAAACCAGTCAATCAAGATGAGACCAATGATTAAATTTAAAACTCAATTTCATTGTCTCATTCTCTGTAAATGGGAATACACACAAAAAAAAAATGTTTTCATAGAGTACTATGTGTATACTTTAAATTTTCCTACCCTATTATGGATAGATGAAATATGAGGTAAAACCTTATTAAAATTTATTAATTCTAATGATATTAATGTTATCATGTTGATCAGTTCATAATATTCCTCCAAGAAAAAGCTGAAATCCCTCACATTTCCTCTGGAACTCATAACCATTTTTAATATTTAGGCTGTGTAATTTCAGACTTATTTTAAAAACAACAACAAAAACCAGACTAAATACATAAAGGAACAACTAACACACTAGTTTTTCCTCTCTGAGAAAAAAAATATTAAATGGGAAAAAAAGGTGTTTACCCCAAAACTTATATCTCAGAAATCAAATTAAACAACTCAAGTTTCTCTTAATAATTAATGGGAGAGATGTTTTATAAACCTAAAGAACTGTAACTCAGAAGTGTATATTTCTTTGTCATAAGTAGAAAGGCAACCTAAATTCCACCCTGAGGTACTATAAAAGAATATCTGAGAAACAAAACCTCTAATTATTATAAACTAAACTAAGTAAGATACAGATTTTTTAATTTTTTTTTAATTTCATCTGCTGGCATTCTGAAGGGTTTTTGTGGTGCACTGTCCTTTGAGGAGCATAATTCACATTATCTGTTGGTACAGTAAAGTTAAGTATTTTAAATTCTTTAAAAAGTGTGTGTATATTGTGTTATAAGAAGAATGTTCATTTATTGCCCATGAGTGTCTGAAGATTCAAGCTTCTGTCTGAAAAATGTCTAGCTATTTCATTTAAAAAAAAAAAAAAAGTCCTAGTTATGAAAAAATGACAGTTGCTAGAAATGCCTCATGTACGCGAAGGTAGCAATTTATATTGTAAAAATGCCATGATTCCTCTCTTGAGCAAAAGTAACCCAGAACAGTCAAGAGAGACAACATTATGGTTATGGTCTTAGAAAAACGAGAAGAGGGGGAAAAAGCCATCAGGAAAATAGGAAATACAAAAGAGATTTTTACCTTTGAAAGTGATTAATCAAGTAAAAAAGCAATGAGAAGTTCCTGTCTTCATAGAGTTAGTCAAGTAATCTAATGGCCAGATAAAAGGTTTGATAATATTTGATATTATTTTTAAGTCAGGATGTTATAAGTCATTGAGACATACTAATGAACATATTAATTTTATTGAAGAACAAAGACTTACTGACAGATAGAACAGATACACCTTTCTTATTCTAGATATGCAGCTAGTTGGCTTGTCTGTTTTTCAGAAATATTTTACTTTCACACTACATTATTTTTTAAGCAATAATAGCACAAGATGATTACTACAAACTGGATGAGAGACTGAAAAAAAAACCAAAATGGGTGTGATATCAGAAATAGGAGTGATACTGTGCTGAAAGGAAATTGCTAATGCAATTGGGTAAGTTCTCATGCAATGTTTTCATTGTTCACTTTACCACAAAATATAGAATTTGGCTAAGAAAACTTCCAACTGAAGGGACGTATTATAAATATAGAGGTTGATCAAAATATTTGAAAGGAAGATTAAAAAAAGAGCTGCATAAAAGCTGCAGCAAAACAAAGTGCTGTGTTGCACAAAAACTCAGTAGTACCAAGGGCAAGGCTATGCCATAGAGCTTAATAACAAGAGCTGTTACAAAGCAGATGGAGATGAAACAGATCTAGAAAACAGATGAGAAAGAAAGCCCAGTCATCATTGTGATTCAAAAGGTGAAAAGAAAAAGGAAAATGAGATACTGAGGTGTATCTTCTGTGGCACTGCCACTAAAAACTAGAAAGCATTCACATTGTGTGTAGTTATGATCATATGTACTGCAGAAAGAGGATTCAAAGAAGAGCAGATACAGAGATGGATTAGTATGTTGAGAAGGCGAACGCATTCCTTACTTTAGCAGTGGACACTAAGAGACCCTGGACTGTCTGGTCTGGAAAAACAGGCACTGAGAATAGATGTGCTTTCCTTCTCTAAATTTATCAAGATAAGCAGTAAGAGAGGAATAACATATATTTAGGCTGAAGAAATATGTTGGAGCAGTTTTATATGCATACACATTGGTGTGAAGATATTCAGCCTAGAAACTGCAAGATTCGAATTGCTAAAGAAATAATATCCTGATCTGCAGCAGATCTGCTGCAGAATTGAAATAGTCCTCTATGAGCTGGATTTGGACTCCAAAACCAAGAAGATCCTTCCCATTCTTGTATTTCCATTCTTGCAATTAGTCTTTGGAAGAACAAATAAGATTAATAGGTCAATACAGTTAAGTGAAGCCAGCTCTCCCTCATGTTCTCTAGTAAGTTTAATGTTTTTCTACCACCTTTGAAAGCAATCTGATTTTTTTTTTCAAACTGTGATCCAAATTTTAAATAAGAACTTTATCAGCAGTGATTTTTATTATATAAAAACCCCAAAACATGCATTTATTTTCTTCTTGTATGCTGACAATACAATGTCTTGTTTTTCGCAGTGTAAAGAATTATGCCAAACTTCAGCATCAGAACAATGAACTAGACTACTTCCTCTTTTTCTCTCTTTGTCTTATTTTAGACCAGACTTAAGGAACTTAAGGAAGTTGTAGATTCATCCTGATCTCAAATCAGAAACATGCATAAGCATATGCTGCTGATGGAACATGTAGTTGAGGACATGCTGAAGACTAAAAATTTCTAATTTCTTGCTCGTGTCAAGCTATATTCTAGACCTGAAAGCCAAAGAGCCATAGCAGAGCAATATTGTCAGCACCCACATTTCAGGACACAGGATTTAGTCTTTGCTGTACAGAGGTCTTGGCAGGCAAGAGTCACAAAACAAGCTGCACATAAATCAATGAAGTCTTCTTTATACTACTAGTCCAACAAAAATGCAGGTTTTGGATGAATCCGGTTTAGGGTCTGTTTATTTATTGCTTGGCTTCTCAATTTTAGTCACTATCAGAGTTCAGCTGTACAAAATGTTTCTTTGATCTGCTCATCTGCTCTCTACAAACTGGAAGTATAATCAAATTGCAGGACAGCAACATTTTAATGTAACCTGTCAACTCCTTCATGAAAACTACTTAACCATTGCTAATCTACACAACCAGCGGACACAAGAGTCCGGGCCCAATACAAGCCCCTAAATGCAATTCATCTTTCCAAAATTGTTATGGAAAATAAAAAAAAACCTTGAGGGCTTCATGTTTAAAAGAATTACATAGGGAGGAAAATTAAGCATCTTGAATCAGATTAAGTACAAAGAATAGGTTGTACTGGAGTTAAAGAAATATTAAATGTTTCTGATACTGTGTATTTTGCAAACACCTTTATCTCATGATAACTTTTATGTATTAACCTAGCCCAAATTTCTTTTTAAAAATAGTGAAAACCAAAGTCATATTTCACAGTGCATGTCATTTAATCTGTTATGGTTAATGCAGATGTTTCTTTATAACTGTTTTGTAGATCTAAATATACAACCATGAAATATTAACACTCAGCATTGGGATACGACACTCAGTGTTAATACCATATCACGTAACGCAATTTCATGTGAAATGAGTAGCCACATTAAAGGCAGTCAGACAGCTCATTTACATCCAATCCTACATAACCACACATGGCAAGAAACATTTTTGTCTAGGGTTTCTAACAGGATCAGTTATCTCTGTTGCATACTTTGTGCATCCTCTTTAATGTTATGGAAGAGTTTTGTGTGTCCCTGTGCATCCCTTTCACCTTTTCCTGAAAAAGGGCTGATCATTGGTGTTGGAAAGAAAACACAAGTCAGTGATTAAGTTAAAGATAGGATTAGCTCTCAGACTGTGCAACAACCAGCAATTTTTGTCATCAGTCTGGAGGTGAGCACTTCAGACTAGCAGTAAGTAGTTCTGTAGAGGCACCTCTGAAAGAGCAGCACCTCTGGGTCAGTGGAAAGCTGAGGGTGCTCCAAAAGCGCAGCTTCACTGAAGCCAGCTGCTTTCATTCATTCAGCCTCTTGATAACAATCATTCTGGCCATGTGTTTAATCCCAGCACAACACACCTCTTCAAAACAATATTTTGAGCTTCAGAGGGAAAGCTGATGTTTTAGAAGAAGGGCTGCTGAGCAGTAATTGTTACTAGAACTATATAGTATTTTGAAGATTAAAATGTCTACTTGTTTGCAGGAAGATATACTAGTCCAGTCCTGCCTCTTCACCTCACAACAGGAAGAGTTAAACAGTCTTGCAATGGAGTGGTCACACGCTGAAACACACATAGGAGTACTTTCAGTCAGCTCTCTGCCTCCATGAATTCCTCTAGAATATTTCCCGGCTATTGTTAGGCTAAATTTGATGTCTCATGATCTAACTTCTCTAAATCTAAATATTCTTTATATAACTGAGATCTAGCAAAAATATTTCCATCGGGGTAAAGGTCACAGTAGAAATTCTCTGTAGATATAGCAATGATACATTTAGTCACCCGAAATAACTGCAGGGAAAGCCCTTATTTTCTATCTTGCTTTTTATTTTTGCAGTTTTCAGTTCCTCTCTTTCTTGAATTAAACCCACACAATCATCTTAAGAGTCTTCAAAAGGTCATCTTGTTCCCATATCCTCTGTATTTTGGCTTTACTTTTTTTTTGGAATTTACTTCCTTCTACAATCAATTCTCTTGTTTTTTTTCTTAGAGATGTGCCAATCTGGACCCATGGAACTGACTCCCTCCTTGCTGCCTAGACGTGCTCTGACACTACAACCCCGCAGGCTACCGGGCCTTTCCAGGGGGAGGAATGAGCTCTGCAAAAGTTCCCATGAAATCACAGCCAGCAGCAGCGAAGGCAAAGCACACAGACAACTTGTCTCTGCTGACCAGTCCCTGTCCTTTACAGAAATGTATAGTACTTATGCAGCAAATTGTGAACGAAGAATGGTGTAATTATGGCACTCATCACAAATGCAGATCTTTGCCTTCCCCCTCCCCCCCAATCAGTTCAACATTCATAACACAAAATCTGTGAAACTTGGGAAAATTAATACTAAAATACTTCATAAAGTTGGGAAATAAATTTCATTAACAGTTGAAGAGAGACAGAAATCAGATATTTTGGTTTGTTTTCTTTATTTTAGCAAAGGTGAGTGTTCAGAAGGAACAAAACCAGTACTTCAAGTTTAGTCATTCATTTTAAGCAGTCTTTTTGTTTTAACCATTGTAGGAAAAAAATGCAAGATATGGAGAGAGAATCTTGTACATTCCAGCTGATGAATGCACTATATAAAAAGATATTCCATTTAGTATTGAATATTAACTGCAAAGTTAACTACTAAAGTATTTCTTTCCTCTGTGTGTGTGTGTGTGTGTGTGTATGTAAACAATGTCCTTCTAAGGGAAAGTAAATACAGTGCTTATTCAGCTGTGGAAATAATTTCCAACTGTAATGTATTTATTCTTACACTCACATATGTATATTTTAAGGACAGAATACTTATTTCCCATGCTAGACTACTTAAATGCCTATACAGCAGTTAAATACTGGAACTCCTGTATATTTAATACAGCCATGGGACTTTTATAAATAACTAAGCATAGAAATTTATGGTCTTGTGACTGTATACTCTATAGTTTCATAGGGCTCCATAGGTTTGAGAGTTTATTGGAGTGGTTGCATGTTTTAACTACTCTTTTTAACAAAATCTGAGAAGAAAAGAGACAACCTGCCTGAAACTCTTTGAAATGTTAGGAAAGATTTATGTTCAGCTGCTTCACAACATAATATATTCCAACTTATTATGGAAATAAGATTCTTGTGTATAATTCTAGCAAAAAAGATTTTCATAGAAAATTATAATTAAGATAAATTATATTTGAAAAAGACCTTTATTTCTTGGACTGAGCAACAAAAGAAGCAATATGTCTATATTCTTAAATTTGTGGCAATTTGAGATGATGATTTCTGGGCCTTTTTATTTCCATGCTGTCTCAGAACTAAAATTAATCTTTAAGATGAGACATGTTGCTGTATACTTCAAGAGCCAGAGACAATCCCAGATAATTATCAGTATGGGTTCATTCGAAGCTGGTATGGGATTCTGAATGTCTAAGAAACTATTGTTGTTTTTAAATCCAAAGTGTATTCTTTTTTATTATGACAAATATTCTTATAGATATTATTTATTCTTAATAGCATCTATGAATATGCCAAAAGTATGAAAATATTATTTTATTGTTATAGAGTCAGTCAAAATCAAATACCAGCTCTGCTAGCTGTAACTAAAAAACACACGTTCACCAAATGAGAACCTGAGAGCTCAAATTGCAGAAGCTGCCTTTCTGGTGGCAGCACAAAGTACTTGACACTTTGTGGAGAAATGTCACTGACTATCGTGTTCTTTGGTAACTGTGTTATGAATTAAAAAGGCTCAGTGAACTTTAATGCCCCACTGCCCTTTCTTCTAGAGCTGTGTGATAAACTGGCCTTGGATCTTCTTTCTTCCTTTCTTGTTTTGTGCTTTGTTTGTTTGTTTATGGTGTGCTCTATCCACATGTCACGTAAGTCATCTGCACATCATGTAAGTCATTTGCTAAAACTTAGGTACTTGGCATACGGACTAACATAGTTGTATTTAAGGCTTTTTTATGTGTGTGTTTCTTTCTGAAGATCTTTCTCTATTCTTTTTCTCTCTATTTACAAAAGAAGAAAAGGAATAAAAGAAGGGAGTATCTAAATGGATTCACAAATAGAAGAAGCCAAGAATAAGACATTTTTTATTAAAATAAAATATTTAAATTAATTCAGGATGTGATTTCTTGTGGAAGGGAGATTAAGTTATATTTTTTTCTTTGTACTCTTTGTCCTTCTACCGTGCCATATCAATGACGTAGTGTTGGAGACAGTAACTATAAACAGACCTTATTCTGAAATACTCCCCGACTCAAAGTGCCTTTTGAGTTCAATAGCATTCCCAAACACCAGTAGAATTATTTAAAAAAAAAACAACCATATATTTAACTAATAAATATCCCTCTTTTCTCAGAGAAAATAAGCAGTGTAATAATAATACAGCATGGATACTTTCTGGAGTCCCTCTGCTTTTTATCCAAGTGGAGTATTTCTAGGTAGACAAAAGCAGATGTACAAAATAAAACGAAGGTAAAGGTATAGTGCTGTCCTGAGCTCTGAGTCTCAATAGCTTTTTGGGATTATTTTTAAACTGCCTCTTGAAGTTTCATGCTGCATCAAGGGACACTTAACCTTTTTTTCCCTAATATAACTTCTTGCACATATCTTCTTTTTTTCTATTTTGTTCATTTTTTTCCCCTTCCCCTTGTAGTTCCTAATAGTATTTTAGGCTTTCAGGGAAGGTATCTGGTCTAAAAGAAGGTGAGAAAGGATGCAGAAAAACTGCATTATTGTGCCCTGGCCAGCTACATTAGAACTTTCAAGCATGCTTATATGAGTAATAGAGAAATGAAACAAAATTAGATAATTACTTGAGAGGGGGAAAAAAATGTTTTTGTGGTAGACATCTGAGAAAACTAGCGGTAATTCTTCTCTTACTATCCACTCCATCTTGTGAGGAGAGAAATTTGCAGAAATAGAGGCAGTAAGCAGGTTGTGTATTTTCTGAGCAGCAAGTAATGAAAAGTGGTTGGTGATGCACAAAAACATGACACAGAAACACATGTAAACACATTGAAAACTGTACACCACTTCTCCAAATAAATCCAAGACCAGAGAATAGCTTGTGTGGATTTTGCTGCTGTTTTCAACCCAGCTCACCTGCTGCAGTTGTGCCCATTCCTTGCAAACATAGACTATCTATTCTAGTTTTTAAAATGAAAAGACACTTTGTGAGCACTTTGTTTGAAGGCAAAGGAAATTTTGTTGCCAGCATTATCTTGCTGCCAGTTTAACTAATCTTGATTCAAGTTTCTTTGACATTACTATACCACTTCAGATACTTTAAGTTCAAATACAGGTGTAAACAGAGGGATTTACTTTTTTTGCTGTTTCTGTTTCTGAGAAAAAGGTTCTCCAGTTATACATTACCCTTTTGAAAATACTGGCTTGGATCAGATAATAAGTCAGCAAATATATTTCAGTTTAAGAAGCACTATGGCATTGGGAAGACAGAATTGTAACTAGAGCTTTTATTTTCATCGTATACTGTCTTTGGAAGGATACATATAGCTTTTCAAAATAGCCTTCATGTATTGTTTTTCAATTAGTATTATTTCATAGTAATACATAATATATTTATATATTATATATTGAATATTGTTAAATATAGTAAGGCTTGGAGGTTTTTTGATAATGTTGGTAACTTCTCCAAGCCCCTTTTTATTTCTCATTCTTTCAGAGCTGGAAAGAAAACACAAAAACTCTGAGTACTAGAGTAAAAATTAGAAAATTTAAGTTCTTTCTAATGTAATTAATTCAATTTTTAAAATTTATAAATCAATATTTTGTAGACTAGTTCACACTGATTGAGATTTTGTCAGTCCCTCCAAAATCTTTGAACAAATCTAGAAAAGAAGAATGGATTAGAACGTCTAATGTAGGTGTTAGAATTTAACAAAGTAACTGAGTTCTATTTTATTCACCTTATATTTATTTATTAAGGTTTTTTTTCATTTTTTTAAATCAGTGTTCAGTGTTTTTAATCATCAGTGTTAAAAAATAAAAGTTAAGTAGCTTTGAAAGTGATGATACATTTCTTGACCCTATGGTAGTACTGAGAATCACCTCTTGTCCATTTCTTAAACAGAAGTTCTTCACAACAGCTGTGCCCTCATCATTCCAGCAACTTCTTATTTTCTGGCACTAATACAAAATAAGTCTTTCTATAGAGGTGATGTAAAGATTCAGTATAAGTACTCTTACATCATAAGACCTCTAGATATTCAGAGAACTTTATCAAACCTTAATCTTCAAATGTGAAAATTTTAATTGCTGGCCACCCACTGTGTGGAAACCAAAATAGAAGGAGGCCTGGGTGATGAGTGTGACCACGAGGAGAGCTGTCACCAGATGTGCCTTCAGTACACAAGCCTTCATGAGGTCCAAACTTCTGCTTAGACAACAAGACGAGGAATGCCAAATTCGAGGAAAACGAGCCCAACTTGTTTTGAGCCAATATAAAATATGAGCCCAACCTCATATTTTATAATCTGCATAGCAGTAGTAACAATAGTGTAATAAAAGTGACATAACATTAAGTAAGCTTTTTACTTCCTGGAGGAAAACAAGTAGGATAGAAGAGAGGAGCCATAGTATCATCTGCTTTTCATTGTAAGCTTCATGTTTCCTTTTACAGATATGAAATGTTGTGGGTTATGTTGTGGTGATGCAGGACGGTGGTGGTGGTAGTTGCTATGTTTTTTTGTTGGTGGTGGTGGTGGCTTTTTTTGGTCGGTTTTGGTTTGGGTTTATTTTTTAACCTCTGGAAATAATAGAGCAATAGAGACACCTACTGGTATTTTCGTAATATTGAAAATTGATAAGTCTCTTGGGAAAACACTAAAATATTTAGCTGTATATTAAACTATTTTACTTCCTATCATAGATTTTGAGATTAAAAAAGGTCATGAATCTAGAAAAAAAAACAGTGATAATTCACCGTTCACATTAAATTCAGAATGTTCCAGATATGCAATGTCTTCCTCAATGTCCTATTTTTTGAACAAGATATATTCAATTTAAGAATTCTTAATGAAGTCAGACTTTACATTAAGAGCATATAATCCCTTTATTTTTTCATGTATAATTAAAATGGCAGGGGACCAAATATATATTGACTACAGTGTGGAATAAACTCATTATAATGTCCCTAGACTCTTTCGGACACCTAATGCAGTTCTCCATTGGCTCCAGTTATTGCTTTAAGTTTTCACAATAGTAGTAAAATTTTGTATTTTCCTTTCATGCCTGGAAAAAACAACATTCTTAAATACTTACCAATTGCTTCTATTTTTTTGATGAAGTTACTGACAGTTCTTTTGAGGAAGCTCTCAGTTTCTAAAATTGCAACTTTCTGAAAGATGTGGATTGATTCCACATTGAACGAGCCTGAAAAAAATCTTATGTTTCCAAAGCAACTGGCGACTTTCATTTAACAGACACAAGGCCAATGGGATCACTGTTCTCCATTTTTTGCTTTTTCAAGGTCAAGAACAAAAATATTTTTCTTTGTGATACTTGGCTACCTGGCTGTTATTTAATTAAAAACACAAACTGATTATGTAGTAATTATGATTTGGAACATTTCCCAGAGGGAGTAGAAGCGAGAATCTGATGTAATATGGTGTGACAGCTGGCTGCTATTCCTTTCTTATTATTGACGTCAGTTCTCAAGATGGTCTGTGCCATAGCTTGTTTTCTCTGGGGGAAAAAAACAGCACTGGGAAAATTTGGAGAAAAGGTAATATCCTCAAATTGACCGATGTTCCATTCCTACAAAAAGGATAGTTTTAACACAATTATTGCACTACATTCTAAGAGTAAGGACTAAAGGGAGCTTGTAAAATCCTCACATTCAGCTCTGGTTGTGAATAGATTAAATTCTATATAAAATAATTTTATAATTAAAATGTTATTTATGTTTTAATTATTTTATGCAATATACTTGCATTTATATGCTTGCTTTGGTTAAAGCCACATTGTAAACAAATGCTCTTCTAAATTAAAATATATGTATTTCAGTGTAATTAAGTAATTCAGAAAGTGACACGGGGTATCAGTAAATATTGAATTTGACTTATGCTGGCTCAAGAAAAGCATATCATTAACATTAACCCTATTAGTTGTACTCTAACTTAGGTATTTTTGTAACCAATTGAATGCTGCTTCAGAATAAAATTGTCTTCCAGAACTGCCTTTTTTTCACTATTTGTCATCATAAATGGAGTAAAAGACTCTCTAGCTCAATTGAGTAGATAAGTCCCACTCATTGTCTTCAAATAATAACATGAAATATTTCTTCTAACAAATGGGCTAATAGCAAAGTAATTGATATCAGCAGTTGTAAAATGTTCTTTTAGATTTCACTCATAGGTTGTCAATGGATATTGACAATGAAATGAACAGCCCAAAAATTATGTTGTCTTTCAAGGAGAAAAAAAGGTTAACCATTACATGTGCAAGGGAAATGAGTCTATTGCATAGATCTTGTAGTGAGCATCCAATTAACCACAAAAGAACAGTTTCCTACCACTAAAGAGTAGTAGCAAATCTGAGTTTCATAGAGAATCCATTCATAACTCTCTGACACTGAATGAAGGCACAGTTTGTGTTCCAGTGCTCAACTCCTTAAGCATTTCCTTAATTCCTTTTGCAGTCCTAAGGATAAATACAGTCACTTTGAGCAGCCACAGCTCCACTCAAATCAATAGGGCTATAGTAAGGCTATAAAACCTGCTTTCATATCTTGAATTTCCCAGTCCCTAAATTGCTGAGTCTTTTTTATACATGTATACTCGAATCCTACCTATCTTCTCTAGAAGAGAAGAGCTGGCTGAACTATACAAGCTATGTACCTTTGTATGCCATGCTGATATAGCATATGTCACTTTTTCTGTTCATATAGTATCCACAAACAGATTTGGCTTTCTGAAAGGCTTTTCTCAAAATAATTTTAACACATTGTGGAGGTGTATTTGACTCCATAAACTTTTTGAAACCTACTTACCTTGCCTGTATCTTTAACTTCTTGCTATCTGTTATTTATGGTATGTCTAGATTGAAAAAACAATTGTCTTAACCCAGGAAAATTTTTAAGATTTCTAAAAATGCTTCAGTCCTGAAGTGAAACAGAAAAATTAAATTTCAAGAGATATTGTACCTTGAATTAATCTAATTCCAAAATGTATTAGATTAAACAATTCACTTAAACTTTGATAATTTTTAACACTTTCTAATAACTTATTCAAAACTCTTATTGACAGGCTTCAGTGTTAAAGAAATGTATGTAACATTCTATAACTTTAAAAAAAGGATTAATTTCTGGAAGTCCATCAAACAGCCTTTTTTCTAACCAGTTTTAGTTTTGAAGTTCACAAGCTTTCACAAAAAAAAAAAGAATAGTTACAAAATTTGCCATCACTACTTATGGAAGTATGCAATTTTTTTAATATACAGACAGAGACTGAATCTCAGCTTTGGAAGATTTTTTTATTTGAAAATTAAAAAAAAAAAAAAAACACAACAAACTAGATTGTGTTTCCTTGCCATTATTACTTCCATTGCTACCATGCCCCAGGTAAAGGAATCATACTTTTCACTTCAAAGGATAGTCAGACTTTGGCTCTCCCTTTCACCTCATCACTTAATATTTTCTGACTCCTCAATTTCATCATCAAGTGCAGTTGTAATCAACCACTGGGTTCAACAAGTATTATATGCAGATAAAGAAAGACCAAGTGGTCCCCTAAACCTGTTCCCAATTAAAATAAGATCCAGAAAAATAGGGGTTTCACATAGTCCATACTGATAAAACAACTGTCTGTCTAATAATTTGTGATTAGGGAATATGCTAATTTAAGAGAATCTTAATGTACCCTTGCTTGTTCTGCACATTTTCAGGAGTCTAAGAGGCAATGACCTCAAATGAAAGTTTTCCCACCAGTTGAGTTTTTATTACAACTCTACCTGATTATTTATTTTAAGAAAATTTGTAAGAATTAAATTATCTTTAAGACCTCTATGAAAGTTGGATATGAAAATTTATTCAGGGGTAATAGAAGATAGTATGTCAGATGAGTTATATACACAACATTTTCTACAGAAAGTGTTTCCAGTGTTAAAAAGTAATGATGTCCAAACTCATCAGAGAGAGTCTTTTCTATGGCAGATTGGTCACAGTACACAGCACTCGATTACAGGTTTCTGCTGGGTCTGATATGGTCCTCCTGTGGCCCTAAGAAATAATCTGTGTACTCATGTGTACGTGTACGGTATCTGAAATAAGTAGAAGGCTGTGTTACAGTCCACCAGAGTGACTCATGGGACAGGGTAATATTCTGCCTGCCCGTGGCATGAAGTAAAATGAGAAAGTGATACTTCAGCTGCTGAATTAGAACTAGAGACCTGTGCAGGGGAAAGACCTTATACAGTCTGGTGGATACTGTTTGCTAGAAGAACCCCCGGGTCTGAACCATCTCCAGAAACATCCTGAAGACTTGTTTTGAAGGAAACTGATTGGTTTGTACCAAAAGAGGGTGAGACATAACATTATACAAGATAGCCAAGTGAAAGACCAAGACTCAGGAGTGAACTAGGGTAGCTAAATGTTCACACAGTGAAGATGAGGTATAAGTAAACAATGTGTGATTTCATAAATTTAGTATCTGTATGATGCCAAACACCATGAACATGTCAGGCTAAAACACTAGAAACTCTTCCAGTTTCCAGAACATTCTCCTTTTCATGCCTTAACAGTGTTCATCTGCTGTGAGCAGGGCATTTCTTATTGTTATTTCCATGTTCTTTCCTTTGACTTTCTTGGTGCTCAGGAAAGTCACTGAAGTAATGTTCCTGAGTACTGATTCTGAACATACCCAAGTCAGAGCCAAGAAATATGTTGAGCCTTTAGCATGAAAGATAAACTCTCAAATAGGAAAAATAATTTAGGAAGACAAGAAAGGGATTTTTGTATCTCCCTTGCTCATGAATTAATTTTCCAACATGCTTTAGCTCGGTCATCAAAGACCACTAACCAGTTATTGCCAGAGAATGCTGCATTTCATCTTATGACTTCTTAAGGAGTCAGTTACCCCTTACAACTGGAACTACATCTTTACACCCTAGATTTGCCCTACAGTATTACCAACTACAGTTTTTCTACAAACTAATCTGCAACCCAGCTTCAGTCTTTTCCTCCTCACAAATGAGGAGAAGAAACAGCATCTTCAGCCTCTGGGATGGCACCTCTGGGATTGCATCCTACCATCACCATCATCACATCAAAGATGGCAGACATCCAAGTGAATTAACTTGTTCATCATTTCAGTTCACACTTGCTTTCATCCATTAATAACAGGAAATCATCAGAAAACACAAAGAGTGAAATTTTCTGCACTTTCTCTAGACCTGATTCCTGAACTGGAAAAGTGGAAGAAATATGAAGACCTGGAGAATACCAGACATACTCTCTGCCAGACACTTTTTAAAAACATGGAACACCAATATTTTTATTTACGATTATATATTTTTTAGCTACAAGGTATGCCATTGTTTTTTTAAAGAGGAGCAGGGATAGCGTTTTACACAATAGAAGATACATATGTAAATATATCTTTTCATATTGTCCACATGAAAACATGCCTAAGAAGTATTTTGCTGTCAAAATCAATGATTCAACCCTCAGAGAGCTATGAAATTTCATTTTTCCATCAGTCTTTTATCTACTACAAACACAATTGTTCCTGGAAAAAGTGTATATAAGCCTATATTATTGAATTTGCAGCAGTCATATATGCACACAATTTGAATGTTGGTGGCTAAATCAGATTTTAAAAAATATTAATAACATCCCATGTTCTATACAAATCATTATTCCTCTTTTTTGAAATGCTAATGTCTGCAGACATTTAGATGCTTTTTTGCTGCAGGGTGTTAAAAATATTTTTCAGGACATGGTATATTTTTCAGGAAGTTGCCCAGGGAAGTGGTGAGTCACCATCCCTGGAGGTATTTAAAAGCCGTGTAGATGTGGTGCTTAGGGACATGGTTTAGTGGTGGACTTGGCAGTGTTAGGTTAACAGTTGGACTTGATGATCTTAAAGGTCTTTTCCAACCTAAACAATTCTATGATTCTATATAGAATTATACCTGAAATTTGCAGGAAGTGGTAGGAGTCTTAGTTAAAAAAGAAATGTCATGTGGTAATAAGATAGTCTGCAAGTCCCATTAATCTGGTGCTACTGATGGTTCACAGTATCCTTTCAAAACAAGAGAGAGCAGTAATTTTTTTGGCCTCAACTCATAAAGTATTTTTGACCATGCATGATATATATGAGAACACTCATGTATATCATTCAGTTTTCTAAGCAATTGTCTATGAACTACATAAAAGATTATTGGTATCTAGCAAAGATAGCCTTTTCATATCAACAGTTCTATTCCACAAGCTTATTTGCATATCTTAAATTAAATAATTTATGATATCAACAATAAATAAAATAGGGAAAAAATGCAACTCTTTAATTAAAGATCTTTTCCTAATTTCTGAGATCTTTTTCTTTAGGTGACAGCTATTTTTATTTGCTTTGGTCTGCTTCATAAATAACACTAATGAATTTATAAATCACTAACATTCACGTACCTAAGATCACTTTTCTCTACCTAGTCTCTGTTTCTCTCCGTGTTCTCAGTTTTTCTGTTCATTTTTGTTCCCACTGCTGTGTTCTGCATTACCAGTAGTAGACTGCTCTATTTTACATTTAGGAACTAGGAATTTGGGAAGAAAGGGCTTCAAGGGAGTCTCCTGAATAGTGAAATCCAGTCTATTTCATTACAAGTAACCAGAAAACAAGATTTTTTTTAAAGAAAGTTCGCCACAACATCCAGGATAGATGCTGCCACTTTTCTTAGTGCACAAAAAAACTTCCCTGTACCCTGGAGACAACTTAAAGACCTACAGTAAAGCACCAGAAGCCAAGTCTACACTATGCTACAGAAAAAGAGCGGAAACTTTATGAGCATCACACATACCCTAAACTCTCAGGAGGGAACCTATTAACAAAAACTCCAAGGTGATCTTAGGATATGTACACACTCTGTGCTACAGAAGAGGGCAAAGACCCAACTGGCAATCTGAGCTGGGGATTAACAACTTCCTTTTTTACCTCAAAACAGAAATCTGATGAAGATGGAAAGAGCAATCAGGTCAGATCCATACATATTGTTTCTAAGCGTGACTAATCACCAGTGCTTGGGGAAAAGGGAAAATAAAAACACAGAAGAAAAAAAGAGCATAAATCAAGTAATTAGTCTTAGGGTGGGACAAATCCTTTTTCTCTTGGTTCATACTGACAATCACACTGGTAGATACTCTGAGATTTAAGATTACTGTACCACTGCAAAGATATAGTCTCTTTTTCAAACCTTAGAGATACCAAAATCATTGGATACCTGAAAATTTAAAGGAGAAACTGTTTGTTTGTTCTCCCATGTATTGAAATATATATTCAGGAATCCCTCCCATAAGCTTATCATGGGTGCTCCTATCGTAATTTTGGTGACCACATCTTCCTGTTTGGTTCAGGCTGCTTTGATAGCTAAAAATTTCCTTTTAAATTCTGCAACTTACTCCTCCAAAAATAGAGTAAACTGTAACAACTACAGTTTCCAAAGTTTTGGACAACACTGTAACTCTTATCAAGGCCAAAGTATAAAAACCCTTGATTTTTTTATCTTATTCTTTTTGCTTTTATATGTCACAGAGACATAGGAACACACTAGGAATTTGAAAAGAGTTGCTCCCAGCCACGGAAATGAATACTGCATTTTAAATGTTGTGTGCAGAATCTCTTCCAGAACTACTGGGCACACTGGATGTGGTTGATTTAGGAGTCAGACATTTTATTTTATTACATTTTCTTTTTTGCTTCAATAAAAGGGAGGTGCTAGGAAGGCATATCTTCACTGCTGAAAGTTGAGCATAACATTCTTACAGCTTTCCTTTAAGCATAAGGTCAGGTGTTGAGCAGTTACTGTCAGCGAACACTTCTAAATTAACAATTTCTCACTGAGAAACTCTATTGCCCTTTAGGCACCAATTTTAAAGTCCATGTAATAGATATTAAAAAAAACCCAAACAAACAGATATTAAAAAAAAAAACAACCAGCTGTGTGTAACAAAGATCATTATTTCAAAGCCACTAACATTAATTACAAGAAACTAACACTTTTTTAACTGCCTTAATCTAAATTAAATATCTATTTGTCCCTCAGCTTCCTTTACAGATGGCTCTAAGTGTACAATTAAAGTCAAAGAACAGCATAGAACCAAGCAGAAGCACCTGAAGCCTGGAGCATTTGATGATGCAGGTAATGATGATTATTAAAAATAAAGACACAGCTGTCACTTGAAGAATGGCCTGAATTTTTGAGACTTTCACTATGTAGTTCACGTAGCCTCACAAACTTACCATATGGTTACCTCTTGGGGCATGTCTACACAAATTGGTTTATCTAAAACTGAGATGCATTGAAGCAAAAGCTGCAGTGTAACTGCTCTGATGCAATTGCATCTGAGATAACTGCCAAAGCATGCTACTTCTCAAATTATTATTTCTACATGAGGGAAATTTATCTCAAAGCATGTGCACAACCATGGAAGGTACGTTCACTATGTTTTTTGAACTGCTGCCTTGTCCTATGCACTGTGGGATTGTTCCTGCTGCAGCAAAGGAAGAATTCTCCAATTACACTACTGCTTTTGATGGAAATCATATTCTTATTCTTGGTTTATGCCACAGGTGTCACAATTCATAAATGAGAAAAAAGACTTCTTTATAGACTTCCAGGATTCAGTCCTACCAGCTGAGAAATATTCACAACAAAATTTTCAGGAAGTGTGTTCTTTATAACAACATGGAAGAAAAAGGTGTAAGCATTTCTTTTCTTTTTATTGGGATTCTACCACCATGTGTACTGCAGCCTTACACTTAGTATCTGGTTAAAAGATAGACCTGCCTAATGAACAAGCAAGCAGCTGTTGGATGACAGTGCAGTGTACCTTTGGGAGACTTAAGAGGATTATTTAGTGGGCAGCTAGGCAGTATCCAGGATTAGTGCTAAATACCGTAACTGTGAGAAGAAAACTGAGTACTTTGCTGAAATCTGGGAGACAGAGACAGAACAATGCAACTATCCAATGAGTATCTTGCCTGTATGTGACAGCTTCTGTGGGCATATTATCTTTTATGCTTTTTACTCCACTCAAGAGTGAATATTTTGACTATGGGAAGGTACCTTATAATGCTTAACCTGTCTTCATGATTTTTAAAATTTAGACAACAACATATCAACAAATTTTCCAGGGAGGTCAGTAGATCTTCAGAATTTGTTTCCTGGGTTTTCCTTGGCATCACACAATGGTATCCTCAGTGATTAGTGCATACAGTCTTCTGGTCTTTGTAGGCTCACTGGCCATTTGAGGCACAAGCTATATATGTCTCCTGTGAAAACACATGCTCCATACTTCATATACTTTCAGCTTTTAAAGCTTAACATGAGAAAGCCAAAATCCATAGCTCTGAAATTTAAAGATCATAAACCTTTGTGAATGCATGCTTATGTAGGCTTGGATAAACCTCATGTCTATGTGAAGGGTCTGTTATGTATTTCATCCTTGGATCATAGGAGAAAACAAGGCTTCTTTTCAGGAAAAGAAAAGGAGCATCTCTTTGTCTTTCAATGGCAAAGCATAAGAAGCAAATGTAAGTAAATAAATAAACAAATCTCTAATTATTTGTAGTTGTCCAAATAAGACATTAACATAAAAATCAGACATATCTGATTTTGAAATCATATATATTTCAATTAGTGTGTGTTTAATTTTACTAGCCAGACATTAAACTTTAAAACACTTTAAGTAAAAAGATGTACACAAAACCTGTATGGAAATTATTTGTGACATCATATCATAAACACACAGGAGGTGTGGTTTGCACAGAGTTCCCTGTTCAGGAGATCAAGGAGATCTTGAGAAAATTACCACCTTACAATCGAACCCACAAGCTGCATGCTGAACTGCTCTGCAGATGTGGGGGAAACCTGACTGGGACTTTCTTTATTTGGTAATGCTCCATTTCACCTCTTCTGTACTTTCTGCAGCTTTTCAATACACTTTGTAACAAATAGATGTCATGTATAGAAAAGGGGGATATCTACATGGAGTTACCACCTGAATTTAGTTGTTGGTGGTGATGGAACCAGGGCTAAAGACAGAAACATGCCCTTGGGTGCTTTTGAGCCACCCAGATTAAAACAAGTAGCCTGGAAACTGTGGAGCCACAGTAGCATGTGGATCCAGTGCTGGGCTCATGCTAATGAAACTACAGCAACTCCAAGCTGGACAGAACTTGATCTGGTCAGTTTGGAGCAGGGGTAGAGCAGCTTGGATCTGTTTGTGTACACAAGTCCCAAACTCCGTGCTTGTGTTTTCCACTCTGCTCAACAGTGTTGTGATTACTGAAATCAGAGATGCTGTAAGAGCTGTAACCTTAAATTATTTTTCAATACAAAGAATTAACATTTCTGTTGCACTTATGATGAAATGAAAGACACTATAAGTGACAATGCTCAGCACCTCTGAGTATTAGGCCATAAATACAGGTTTTTTAACCTGAGAATGAAGATTAGATGAGACTGACGTCATAAAAATTAATTAAAGATTATATTGTTTAGATTAAAGATTAGATTTTCTAACCATGCTTGAAAGTGTAGGTTACAGTTCTGCCTCTTGGCTTCAGGCCTTAGTCACAGTACTTTTCTGTCAGTCATACCTTCTGTTTCTCTAAACTAGTTCTGAGTGGTGCTTGATGCAGTACTTGCCATTTTTTGCAGGAGACGCAGAATTAAATGAAGAAAGAGCTAGACAAATGGAAAATGTAGGTTGCTGCAAAACATGGCTTTCTGAGCTTTGCCTGCTCTAAAAAGAATACAGTTACAATTGAAAAAGTAGGTTGCTGCAAAACATGGCTTTCTGAGCTTTGCCTGCTCTAAAAGAATACAGTTACAAGATTAATTTACAATTACATTGGTGAATATTTATTTATAATGTAAAACATTTCCCCACCCCCAAATTACATATTGTGTGAGTTTTGCAGAACTCTATTAATTATCTGCTTGACCAAAAGAACTCATGTTTCTCCGAGTATTAATTTTGTCAGTGAAGACAGCTGAGTTATTCTTCCTAATTAAACTATATACTTTGTTTCACAACTGTACTGTATTAAGTTAAAGAGCATTCCACTTAAATTGAAAATAGTCATTCTGAACCTTCACTTCCTACAGTCGTTAGCGTAGAACTGAGCTGTGCAGAATTCACACCAGTTTTGCAAATGCTTCAGTGAGCATGTTCATATTTAAACTTGAAGTTGGAAAAAAGTCCTCTGTGTCCTAGCATCACAGAAATACAATGCAGCAGAGAGGAAACAGTCTAGGAGGTTCCTGGAGCGTGTGGAAGACAACTTCCTGACACAGCTGGTGAGGGAGCTAACTAGGGAAGGTGCCCCACTGGACCTGTTTTTTGTGAACAGAGAAGGACTTGTGGGTGATGTGATGGTTGGAGGCCATCGTGGACACAGCGATCATGAAATGATAGGGGTTTCAATTCTCGGAAAAGTAAGGAGGGGGGTCAGCAGAACTGCCACCTTGGACTTCCAAAGGGCAGACTTTGGCCTGTTTAGGAGCCTCGTAGACGGAGTCCCTTACGAGGCAGTCCTGAAGGGCAAAGGAGTCCAGGAAGGCTGGACATTCTTCAAGTAGGAAATGTTAAAGGCACAGGAGCAGGCTATCCCCATGATGCTGAAAGACGAGCTGGCAGGGAAGAAGACCGGCCTGGCTGAACAAAGAGCTTTGGCTGGAACTCAGGAAAAAAAGGAGAGTTTGTGACCTTTGGAAGAAGGGATAGGCAACTCAGGAGGACTGCAAGGATGTTGTGAGGTTATGCAGGGAGAAAACTAGAAGGCCCAAAGCCCAACTAGAACTTAATCTGGCTACTGCCATAAAAGACAATAAAAATGTTTCTATATAAAAACATTTCTGGCCTCAAGTTGCTCCAGGGGAGCTTTAGATTGGACATGAGGAAAAATTTCTTTACTGAAAGAGTGGTGACACATTGGAACAGGCTGCCCAGGGAAGTGGTTGAGTCCCCATCCCTGGAAGTATTTAAAAGATGTGTAGATGAGACACCTAGGGACATGGTTTAGCGGCCATGGTGGTGTTGGGTTGACGGTTGGACTCGATGATCTTAGAGGTTTTTTCCAACCTTAATGATTCTATGATTCTATAATTAGCAAAAAAAGGAAGGCTAAGGAGAATCTCCATCCTTTATTGGATGCGGAGGAAACAGTGACAACGGATGAGGAAAAGGCTGAGGTACTTAATGCCTTTTTTGCCTCAGACATTAATAGTAAGACCAGTTCTCCAGGTACCCAGCCCCCTGAGCTGGAAGACAGGACGGGGAACAGAATGAAGCCCCCATAATCCAAGGGGAAATGGTTAGCGACCTGTTACACTACTTAGACACACACAAGTCTATGGGGCTGGATGGGATCCACCCAAGGGTACTGAGGGAGCTGGCAGAAGTGCTCACCAAGCCACTTTCAATCATTTATCAGCAGTCCTGGCTAACCAGGGAGGTCCCAGTTGACTGGAAGTTAGCAAATGTGATGCTCACCTACAAGAAGAGCCGGAAGGAGGATCCGGGGAACTAGAGGCCTATCAGTCCAAACTTGGTGCCTTGGAAGGTTATGGAGCAGATCATCCTGAATGACATCACATGGCACGTACAGGACAACCAGCTGATCAGGCCCAGTCAGAATGGGTTTGTGAAAGGCAGGTCCTGTTTGACTAACCTGATCTCCTTCTATGAGAAGGTGACCTGCTTAGTGGATGAGGGAAAGGCTGTGGATCTTGTCTATCTAGACTTTAGTAAAGCCTTTGTCACTGTTTCCCACAGCATTCTCCTGGAGCAACTGGCTGTTCATGGCTTGGACAGGCGTACTCTTCACTGGGTAAAAAACTGGCTGGATGGCCGGGCCCAGAGAGTTGTGGCGAATGGAGCTAAATCCAGTTGGCGGCCGGTCACAAATGGTGTTGCCCAGGGCTCAGTACTGGGGCCAGTTCTGTTTAATATCTTTATCAGTGATCTGGATGAGGGGACTGAGTACACCCTCAGTAAGTTTGCAGACAACACCAAGTGGGGCAGGAGTGTTGATCTGCTTGCAAGAAGGAAGGCTCTGCAGAGGGACCTGGACAGGCTGGATCGATGGGCCCAGGCCAATTGTATGAGATCCAACAAGGCTGTACCAGATCCTGCACTTGGGTCACAACAACCCCATGCAACGCTACAGGCTTGGGGAAGAGTGGCTGGAAAGCTGCCTGTCGGAAAAGGACCTGGGGGTGTTGGTCAACAGCCGGCTGAATATGAGCTGGCAGTATGCCCAAGTGGCCAAAAGGTCAATGGCATCCTGGCCTGTATCAGAACTAGTGTGGCCAGCAGGAGTAGGGAAGTGATTGTGCCCCTGTCCTCAGCACTGGTGAGGCTGTACCTTGAATACTGTGTTCAGTTTTGGGCCCCTCGCTACAAGAAAGACATTGAGGTGCTGGAGCGTGTCCAGAGAAGGGCAACGAGGCTGGTGAAGGATCTAGAGAACAAGTCTCATGAGAGGCAGCTGAGGGAACTGGGGTTGTTTAGCCTGGAGAAAAGGAGGCTGAGGGGAGACCTCGTCTCTCTCTACAACTACCTGAAAGGAGGTTGTAGCGAGGTGGGTGTTGGTTTCTTCTCCCAAGCAACAAGCAATAGGACAAGAAAAAACGACCTCAAGTTGCGGCAGGGGAGGTTTAGATTGGATATTAGGAAAAATGTCTTCACCGAAAGGTTTGTCAAGCATTGGAACAGGCTGCCCAGGGAAGTGGTTGAGTCACCATCCCTGGAGGTATTTAAAAGACGTGTAGTGTGGTGCCTAGGGACATAGTTTAGTGGTGGACTTGGCAGTGCCAGGTTAACGGTTGGACTTGATGATCTTAAAGGTCTTTTCCAACCTAAACAATTCTATGATTCTGTAATGTCCTGGTTCTCTTGACATAGCATCTGTATGAGAATGGAAGTGTACTAAGCAAAATCAGTGAGAATGTCTGTAACTGTAATCAACTCAGGCGTTATGACAGCACAATTATTCAATTAAAAAAAAGGACATATACTTAATAAGCACTTAGTCTGGCAGCAGTCTTAGCGCTTTTTCTTTTCTTAAGAGTTGGTACTCTTTTGTTACTCAGCACTGAGAGAGGAAGCTCTATGCATTTCACAAGTGTGAAATATTTCTGTTACTTTTACTAAGTATTTTCTATGATTTATCCATATAGTCCTGTGAAAAACAGTAAGGCATATGACAGGTAACTGAAAATGGACATCCTGCTCAGAGGTCATAGGAGCCTAATCAAAGTTCTGCAAAGACCAAGAAGTAGTCACCTAAAACAAAGATAATGATTTGGAGCACTGGAACAAAGTATTTGTGCAGACAGCAGAGAGAGAAAAGTGCACTGAAAACCTCTGAGGAGTAATTCCAAGTGCCTACTTAGATTGCTAATTAGTGTTGTAAATGCCCTGTGTGCAGGTCCTCCCAAGAAGCCCTGGGTGCAACGACTGGAAGCTCTTTCTTGATGGAGAACATATGCCTGTCAGAAGTGATTGCAAAATCCTGCTATAGCACAACAATGGCCAAATTGATTTTTATCCTGTCTGTACCTGCCTAGGAAGTTTCAGCAATTGCTTTCCATGTTCCAAGGGATCTGTTTCTTCTTTTCTTTCCTCAGTAGCATATAGCCATAAAACTCTATCTCTTGAAACTTTGCAGAGAGGAAAACTGTGGCAATGCGTGAGGTCTTTATGGAGCAGATGGCTTGATAGGAACATACACCACCAGCAGGATAAAAACTGTCACTACACACATTTCTTCTGACCTGGGATAGCTATTTTTGTTTGTATGTATTATTACCTTCAAGTGAATTAAAAAATGTTATGTTTAATATCTGAATGTTAGAATTCATTGGACAATGTGACATTGATTAACACCACTTTAGTAGTATGCTTTCACCTATTTATTACCGCTATGGTAATATGTTCCAAAAATCCTGCTCACTAAGAAAATAAAAGAAAGATAATTAAGCTGGCAATATAAACACAAACCAGCTATTTGCAGCTAAGAGGATGTACTGTATCTCTGCATGAACAGGGTTAGAAAAACTATATTTGAAATAATCTCCACTGAGAAAATTCTGACTATGGTAGCTAAGTTATTACTTTATACAAGAAAATTATCTGAAATTAATACCAAATAGTAACTTAGCTACTACTAAGACAAACCAAGTGAACAAGAACAATCTTTGTCTAATTTTCCTTTGTGTATGTCTCTCACCTTAAGATTTGTGTTTCTGTTTTCTTAGATTTAATGTCATTAAATTGAAAAATGGTGTTCACATCAAAACAAGAGTTCATCTCTCTTTAAATTTATGCTGTGGGATTTTGTGCCACTACATGATGCCTACCAAGAACCCAGTGAGCAGTAACATTTAACCTTTAAAATAAATTATCATTGAATTGCATTAATATTAAAAATGTCTTTTATGCGAAAGCAAGGTACTTGGAATTCAGATTTTAAAAAGCATTGGAAGCACAAAAGAAAATTAGAAATTGATCTATGACCATGCTTACTTTGCAAATCAAATAAAAAGACAAAAAGCCTGGGAGTATTGAGCATAAGTCATTATACTCCATTAAAAAAAATATGCTGATATACCATACCAAATAAAATTAGAATACAAATGTTATGAGACAAGTTTCAATGTAGATTTTCTAAAATATAGAATTGTTTAGAAACATTTTTGTTGATCAAGCATATCCTTAGATTAAGTTTTAGAGGCTTCACTTTCTTGTTTAGTTTCCTTTGAATAGCCTGTACTTTGAGAAAAATGTTCTGGTCCCACTAAAGGCAATGTGAGCTTTTGGAAAGCAATGGGAGTTTGTACCCTACAGCTCTGTAATGAGCTCAATGCAGCTGAAATTCTGCATCTCCCTGAGTCTCAGTGAGGTCAGTGGCACTCCAGGTCAATGCAATGGACCACTAGTACAAAGGATATTTGAAGATAATTCCCAAAGCATCACCCCTGTGGAGAAATTCAGATATGCTTAACTTTAATGCTGAATTAAACAGGACAAAGAATATTTATAAGCTTGCCTGATTTTGCATCAGGTTCAAGAGAGTAAATAGAGCATCTGTAAGAACCTCTGCTTTCGCAATAGAGAATCTAAACCATAAACATTTTCTTGAAGTAAGAAAATGTATATTCAATGACTCTCTAATGTTCTACTTCAGATTTAGGCAGACCACACAAGCTATAAGAACATACATTTAGTTAATTAAGGTGAAAATTATTTACAAAAGTATAAAATCTTTGAAATCTTAATTCTGATGTCCCATTTAATTCACACCCCTCCCAAAAAACAACCAAAAAAACCCCCAAAACATCTGGTACTTCAAAATGCTTAGGCTTAGAATTAAGATGATAGGATAAAGGGTATACTCACTGCTGGTTTATGTTTGAAGTTCATTTAAAAGGAGCAATTATTTCACATTTATATTCAGTCATTTCTGTAGCAACTGAGCATATAAAAGATAAATGTGTTACAGAACTGTGCTACAAACTATGACCATATTTTTAATACTGTTTCATGTCTCATATCAGTATATCTAGCACAGTGGCCTAGTCATAACTGCTTTGTATGGAATGTAATCGTATATGCTCTAGTATGGTGATTGCATCATGCCCAAACATGATGTGATAGTATGAGAGTTAGTGATAATGAGCAGGGAATTCATCATGCTTATTTTGGGCTCCCAAGGGAGATGTATAATTTAAAAGTTTCATCTCTGTCAGCTCCCTCTATAGTCAATGAAGAGAAATTATCACCTCCAGCCAGTGATACAGTGTGTCTACACCTGTTCCTTGGCTGCACTTCTGTCTTCTGAAGTTAGTTGGTGTGAAGCTCTTCCCTCAGCTCTGAGTGGCAGATTCTTCTGGAAAAGAGAGTGACTATAGGTCTGCCTTATATTTGCTATATCAAACAATAAGCAAAATAACTTAATTTTGAAAAGATAGGCAATTTTGTTATGATCTTTTTTCATTTACCAGGTTTGACTTTTTTTTTTTTTTCCCTTGCACCAGCTGTTTTTACCGCACAGATAGCTATGAATAGTAAAGTGTATCCTGGCATTACATAATTTGACTCATCTCTACTAAGGATGTTTAAGTGTGTGTTTATTTTAAAACCGAATTTTTCTTTATTCCTCTTTCACCATTGCCATCCAACTGCAGGTTTCCATGCTTTAAAAAAAATGTATTGTGCATACCCTTGTTTTTCAGGATGAGGTTTACACGA
Source organism: Aptenodytes patagonicus (assembly GCF_965638725.1). NCBI lineage: Eukaryota > Metazoa > Chordata > Aves > Sphenisciformes > Spheniscidae > Aptenodytes > Aptenodytes patagonicus. The sequence continues at coordinate 19,024,308 of NC_134950.1, forward strand.
GAACTTTCTTTGTGAGCCAAAACCAAAACCTACACAGTGAGTTGTGGAGATGTCAGTTCTATTGTCTAGAGCTGCAGCCACTACATATCAAAACAGTAAAGTCAATAAGAGCAATGTTTTGACAAATTTTGAGTTTTGTTTAGTAATTAACAAATAAAACAATCAGTTCAGTAACAGCTAGCATCCCTGTGTCTATCAGAATAGTACTATTTGCAGCCATGGAGCTATCTACTGAGAACAGTTTAGGCCTGGAACATTGGGTTTGGATGTTTGAGCATGGCACCTAGCATAATGTGTCTCTGATCTAAAGCAATCCATGAGATGTGTGTCAGTAAAGTATTATTTCTTGTCACTCTTTGAGGGCATGGCCCTTGCAACTTTATTTATACAAGCCTGATCATGGAAAGGGAAAAATAACAGTCACACAGAAGGGGCAGTGGGAAAGGAACAAAGTTTTAGAAGGCAAAATGGCTGTTCTCTTCTTCAGTGAGATTTCTGTTTGTATTCAACAATTGGGTTTAAATTTGGTACATTGTTATAATAACACTATATAAAAAAGTGCAGAACTAGAAGATCTCAAAATCATGAAAAAATAAATTTTATCTTTATATTTTAGATCTAAAAAATCCCTGTAGAAACAAATTAAATTTGAGACAAATTTAAGTCTTTAAAAAACCTAATAATTAGGTAATGAGTGAAGTTCATGCTTTCAGAAATGGATTTATTTTAGGATATAGATAAACAAAAAGAGAATGGAGAATTTAGACCGGTGTGTACATGAACATGTACATACGCGCTTGTCTCCATTGGAGTGTGATACTGGAACTATGCAAACAGAAACCGGTTGACAATTTTGTCCTCTAGGCTCATCATACACTGACACTTATGCCAATAAAACTTCATTCATAAACTTGGAGTTACTCCCAATTTATATTTGTGCTAGTAAAAAGAGAATCAGACCCATTGATTTTGTGACAAACTGCTAATGGTTCTTTAAAGGTGTCCTGCTTTTAAATGAATGTAAGGGTTGATTGCTTCCATACTGCATACTCACTGCTTCCTTCTGTCCTTGACCTTTATCTGAGAGACACAATTTCAGGATGACTTGGTAAGAGACTTTTCAGGAGAGTCTGCACCTGGTATTCTGCAATTTTCCTTTGATTTCCATTTCACAGAAAAAAGAAAAGAATAAAGGAAAGTAGATTAATGACACTGATTATCATTTATGTATATATGTATGTTCAGTGGGTTTCAATATATGCACACATAAAAATAACACAAAATAATGAACAGAAAGTGTTTCATTAGTTCAGTTAAAACTTTTTCATTTGATACATCAGTTTTCCCTGAGAATTATAAATCTCTGTCATTGCACTGGTTTCAGGAAAAAAGATAATCAAAAAGCCTAATCTCTTGTCTGATTTGCACAAAATACATGGGATAAGTAAACAGTATAAGCAAAGGAGCATGGTTTTTAAAGATGACTAGTGGTTTTATAACCGGTCATTTTGAGAGTTGTAATCTCATCCCCAATATCGGGGCTTGGATCATGCAGATTGCTATGACAACCTGGAGCTTGTCAGGAAATTCATAAGAAATATCAGCAACTGAATATTGCCCATGCAATGCAAAATGTCTTTGGTAGACAAATTAAGGATTCCAGTTTCAGGTTTGTCCGCCTGTGACAATATGCAAACAATTCATCACTCATCTGCAAGTCTGTCCGTTGCTCTCAAGGATTTCTGAGCACCTACCTCCCTTGTACGTAGGCTAAGCTATTTGCTGCCCTATTGAATCAGCTTCAGTCTCTACGAATGAACTACCATTAATTTTGCAGGCTGGCTTTTGAAATTTGCCTCTAAAAGTCAGGAGGAAATGTTCCTTAGTACCACTGCATGTTTTCCCAACATATTTCCATTCCTTCCTTTCATTACATTTCAGAGCTATATTCTATTTTTCCCTTCCTTATGTTGAATATTTTACCTTTCTCCAAACCACTATGTCCCTTTGTACACTTAAACATACAATATCTGTTGCTGCTGCTTTTTAAAGAATTGCTGATGGATTTTTTTTTTGCAAGAACATAGTTTTACATTGTAAATATGCTATGAATTTTCATCAGGAGTGAATGTATAAAATAATTAAATGTTAGCCCCATTACCCAAGAAATGTATCAAGCATTTTAAGTATAATTGCTCCATAGTAAATTACCAAGGAACATCTGAAATACCTCACTTACAGTGGAAAAAGGTATAATTATCTTTAAACATGGTAACTTGAATGCATTACATATATTACATATATATTGACTTGGTCGGTGTAATGCAAGAAATGCTTTACATGCTTATCTATGATTGAGTACCGTTGTTGAATTACTAACAGAAAGAGTGCAAGATTTAAAGAAATGAAGTAAATAACAGCAAATATAATAGGCAGTGTGAACAGAACAAAAATCAAAGGTTACCCCAAGAGGAAAATCATACCTTACAATAGAGACACAACAATCATCAGAGCTAAAACAGTAACAATAAATCTCTATCTCTAATTTAAAGTGTATGTGCTACAAATCACATTTGTCTTTGGGGAGCCTAAAGAGATGGAATAGTGGAGTCATTTAAAAGTAATAATGATCCTGATGTAAACAGTTCAGACTAACAAAGCAATATATCTAAGAACATAAACTTTGTCCCAATGAAAAAAGTTGTTGAGACAAGTGGCACAGTAATGGAGTGCTGGAGAAGTAGAAGCATAACTGGCATGTCTATGGCTTTTATATTGTTTCAGAGTGTTTAGAAGTCACTGAAATGCAGTGTGGTAAACTTCATTTATTAATGGTATAATCTTCACAATTGTTTTGGGGTGAAGGAACTGCTCTGCTATATTACACTATAAAAATTGACACTGAACTTTGTTTTTCAGGTACTTTTAAATTAGATTAATTTAATGGTTTTTTAGTTTAATGGTTTCTTATTTTTTGCAATTTTTCCTTCTTACTTTCATTCACCACTTCTTTTTTTCTATATATTGTTTTTCAAACCCTTTTTGTGTTCTAGTATCTACAGCCAGTTTCAGCTTTTAACTTCTTTCAGACCTGCTCTTTCATTTCAGCCCAACCTCTGAAGTCTTTTCAGATTCTTTACCCATGCAGCATCAAAATTTTTTTGCTCTCACTTCAGAAAATTAATTTCCTCTGCCCTACAGATTATTGTCTAATCTCTCTTCTTCAATTCAGCTTTACCTACATTGCTGACCAGAACTGATTAATGGAGTTCCTACCCTACATACTTACTGTTCTAGTCTGAATTCTGCCTTTCACTCTTCATTAAAAATGCCTGTAATGACCAAATCTTAGAGTTTTTCCTCAACCATCAGCTGTAAACCTTATTCCATGCAAATGTATTGTTAATGCTTTTGCTAAAAAAAAATGATGCTGAATGGCAAGACAAGACCAATCTGTTATATTTATTTTCCTGTTTTCATATTTGAAGACCCTTTAGATCTGTGGCTGAAATGAAGAATAAGTTTTAGATATTATGTACAATTATTCTACATGGAGGTTTCATCAAAAGAGTTTCTGCAAGTTAACTAATTACTGAATTTCTTTCATTGTGCCCATAAAGCAAACCATGAATGTGCATTGTTATAGAAAACCTAGCCAAGTACCGTACTCCTGTGTGTGCCTGTGTGTTTGTGTTTGTGTGTATAGGACAGAGAGAAATTCTGGAAGACATTTTTTTAAAAATAGGGGAAGAGTGCTTTTTTTGTCTCACATAATCATTTCAAGTTCTATCATCTCAAGTATTTTAAAATTAGAGAAACATGGGGTGAAGTGACTTATTATCCTCTGACATTGAGATTGGCTGGTAGAACTATGTACACCTTTTTTTCCCATGTATTATATACAGAACTATCCTTCAGACATGTTAATGAGTAGATAAAGAGGCAGAGGGATATGTAGATATTTTCCTGTATGGAGTGATCAAAATGAAGAACACTGCAAGTGTATTGACTTTGCCAGTCCAGTGTAAGCCCAAATACACTGTCATCTCTGGAGTACACAGGTAATTATTTTAGGATGATTTCCAGTCATTTAGGTGGGAGAAAGTTGCAGCAGATCTCCAAGACTGGTGAATTCTAGATGTTCTCTACGTTTGAGGTTTGAACATAGTCAGCCTATCAATCAAAAATGTGGCCAGAAAATGAAGGCTTAATACAGCTGTTAGGTTATGTGATAAAATGCTCATCTCCACACAAAGGAGTCAGGCAACAACAAAGGCAAGCAACAAAGAAAGGCAGACAGGAGAACCTGAAAACTCCCTAGGCCATCACAGGAGAGTGATCAGACCATGAAAGGCAGACCTCCACACAGACACGCACACATGCAGAGGAGCGCAGAGGCAGAGGGTAGTGGGAGAGCCCCAGTGCCCCAGTCAGAGACACGAGCCCCTGTCCTGGCCCCCCAGGGCTGTCCCAGAGACCATCAGCCCCACAGGTCAGGTGAGACCCAGCACTGAGTCTCTGGAGCACCACACATACTGAGGAGTGCCATTCCCCTGCCTTGGGGGATGGCACTCATTATGAGATGCCAGGGAAGGGAATTCTGGCATTGTGCAAGACTTATTACGGGATGTTTTAGGGGTAACATAAGGTAACAAAAGGGTGGTATCAAAGTGGATGGGGAGGAAAAGCATGGGATAGTAAAGGGAGAAGGGGATAAAAGGGTCTAGTTGCCTGTAAACAGTGTGCTGGTCGGTATGCTTGTCTGACCATGCCCTGCCCTGGTCAGTGCAGTCTGTCCTCTCTTCTAATTAAACTCCATTTCTAACTCTTTTCCTGGGAGAGGGACTCTCTCTTCTGTGCACATGTGCATGTATGGGGGCTTGAGTGGAGCAGCTGGAGTGGGTCAGAGGGACCAGTGTGTCTGTTGTGTATCTATGGCCCAGCAGCTGGAGCGAGTGTGGGTACACAAGTCAGGGTGTGATCACTAGTGGAGATCAAGCCAGACAAGTCAGTGAGTAGGTGACATGGCCTGGGAGCAAGGGGTGTGCATGTGTCTTTGGAGACAAGAGACACCTGGACAAGAGGGACTAGACCAGAAGGTCCATTCCAACTGCCAGAGACAATGGAGGCTGGGGATACCTGTCTGCATGTGTGTGTAAATTGTAAACTCCCTAAAAACACTGCAATATCCTGTCTTTTTTGAGACATGCTCCTTTAAATGCTATACATTTTTCTTGACAACTGGTGAGAGAATCTTCTGTCAAGCTAAACTATAGAACATGTTTCCATATTCCTCTGGGCAGATCCTCTGACTTAAGTTTGGAGGGCCACATCTAGTAAAGTCCCTAAGGATGTGTTTAGCACAGCTACTTGTAAGCACCAGATTTAGAACACATGAAGCATTAAGGCAATCTGAGTTTCAGAATATTATAAACTGAAGGAAAAAAAAAGATGCAGGAGCTTTATCTGATACAAGCAGAATTTGCAATGAGGAAAAAACATCCTAGAAATGTCAATTAATGATAAGTCTTGCTTTCAGTGTCAAAGATTTATCACACCAAGTGAATTGTTGGTATGAATTTGGTTCTCTATATTCCAGATAAGTATTTTAATCATCAGGATATGATCTCAAGCTCTCTAGAGTAAAATTCATGCTTAACTATTTTATAGACATTCCAGTAGGCAGAAGAAACTGAGACAAAGGTCGATTATGTAATCTAGTGACTAGGATGGAATAAGGAGATGACACAAAAAAAATCCTTTCTCTGCAGGATAGTATCCATTTTGGGTTGATTATGGTTTTTTTTTTATTTTATGAAAAAAATGTAAGTTCTCATTATCACTTTATTTTACACTTCCAAGAAAAAAATACCTAATTTTTTAAAGACTTTTTTTTCTTGAAGATGATACTTTTACACAATATTAAAGTGCTGTAAGTGAGTATTGGGAGTTTCTTTATTAAAAAGTTAAAAGGGAATGATGTCCTGTTAAAAAAGTACAAAATTGATATAGGAAGTAGGCACTGTATATAATTCATTCTAGACCAACTTTAGTTATAAATTTCTTTGTAACAGATATTCAATAAGTATCTGTTACATGGAGTTTCATGGTTCATATTTAAAAGAATACTGGATGATAATTCTCTTGATAAATTTTCAAGCTATGGAAGCCTTCTTAGTTCTTGTTAACCTAATATTTAGAAGAAACAGTATTGAATACTGTCATTATGACATATAAAACGGAGGGAAGCTTAATTTTTCTCCTAATTAATTTAATCTCATATTTGAAAACAACTTCTCTCCATCACTACATAGTACTCTCCTACTTTTAAAATATTAATTTCCAACACATTTAGATCCCATGTTGATTTGTATTCATTATTATATATTATTTATATAAAATACACTGAATCATGAGGGTCAACATAGTAAATGGATGTCAACCATAGCAACTTTAAGAAGGTTGTTTTGGGAAGGAAGGCTGACTAGTTCATGATTTATTTCTTCAACAAAACCTCCTGTGTTTTTTTGTTAATACAACCCTCTGATGTTATGATTTAACTCTACATAGAGTCCATAAAGCACTGAACCTTTGCAAATGGCATCAGGGAAAAAAAGTAAAATTAGAGGGTTAAGATAAAAGAATATACAAAATAAGTGATGCACAATGCAATTGCTCACCATCTGCCGACTGATGCCCAGCCAGTCCCCGAGCAGCATTCGCCACCCCCTGGCTAACTCCCCCTAGTTGATGTACTGAGCATGACATCACATGGTATGGAATATCCCTTTGGCCAGTTTGGGTCAGCTGTCCTGGCTGTGCCCCCTCCCAGCTTCTTGTGCACCTCCAGCCTTCCCAGTCGGTAGAGCATGGGAAGCTGAAAAGTCCTTGACTAGTGTAAGCACTGCTTAGCAACAACTAAAACATCAGTGTGTTATCAACATTGTTCTCATACAAAATCCAAAACACAGCACTGTACCAGCTACTAGGAAGAAAATTAGCCCTGCTGAAACCAGGATAGATGGCTACAAGGTAAGAAGTGGTGTAATAACATGCATACTGTCTTTCTCTAGTACTAAAGAAAGATATTAACCAACACTAGGTTTGATTCTACAGCTCACCATTTTATTTACCTTCTGAATTCCATTTATTCCTCCATGTTGTCTAAATAGAGTTTCATTACCTAGAAGAGTTTATAGCACAGCTGAAAATGAAAATTCACTGAGTCTGAGGAGAGAGATTTGAATTCATTCCTAATTGATACAATGCTTAACAAGTCTCAGTTAAAGTGAGAGTTACTTTCTGCAATGAATATTTGATGTTTTGAAGAGTCTAGCAAATAGAACTTAAGTATAACTAAACAAATATTCTTAACATTTAATCACACAGGCTGCAACTATAACCAGTGACATAATATGTGCCTGTATACGTGTGCATTTACTCATTGCAAGGTGAAAAAACAGTTAATTGCTTTATTGGATAAGAAATGGCCACCTTGCATGAAATGCTTATATTCAAGTTTGTTTCAAGTTTATGTCTTTACCTGTCACACAATGTCAAGTAGGAGCTCACAGTGATTCAACCCAACGTAAGAGGCATTTCCATTATTAGTAAAGTAATGCAGAAGGGAAATCATCTAGTACTGGGAATTTATTCTTTTCTTCAAAATTGTTTGCTAGCATTACATGCAAACAAAAATTATGAAATATATAAATTTTGGACAATTTGTTTTCTAAATTGTGGAAGACCTATTTTTTGCCTGCTTCATCTATACAATGAATTGTCCTCTGTACAATGGTTTTGGACACATTATTCTTATCTGCAAAAATATACTAATTTCAGTAAGAATGTATAGGTTGAGAACATGACAGGGGGGGCCTTCTAACTGGATGCATCCTGCCATGATAGATAATTTTTTCTGTGATTTTCAAGCTATTTCATCTGCACTAAAGAATAATGCTAGGAACAGATCAGCATTGGCTGAGGTCATAATCTTCTACAAGCCACTGCATCTGAACAAAGAATATATGGACTTCTACAGTCTCTAGACCTTGGTTAGTGAATGAGAGTTATATTTTTGTAGCAAAAACATATTGTAACTCCTGTACTGGTACAGAATTTAGGACATGAATGTTCAGGAAGCATCTATAGATTAATACAGGTCCTATTTGCAAAAACTAACAAAATGTCAATGGCAAAAGGCAAAAGGCAAGGTGTAAAAAATGGCAGAAGAAAGTATAACATGACTGAAGGAGAGAAACCACAAGTTTCTAGTGCTACCAAACACTATATAGAGCAATTGATAAAAGCATATATTTCACATTTAAATAGAATTTTCAAAGTAGAATAGTCTGATTCCTTCCTCTGCATCAAAAATCAGAACTGTAAAGTAAACCAACTACTACAATCACAACACTAATCTAAGACAGTCTACAAGGTTCATTTATAACTTTCTTCTTGTCATTAATCAACCGCCACAAATTCTTGGTTATAAAACCTTTATACTATATGCCATTACGTATTATCTACTTCAATTTAAATTCCATTTGCTTTAGATTTACTTGACACTTTATTCTATAAATGTACTCTACTTTGAATGAAAGTCTAGATTTAATTCTCTTTTCATTCTTAATTTTCTATTATTTTTTTCTGCTTTGTAAATCCTGAAGTATTAATCATATCTTTTCTGAACAACCTTATCAAAAGTACCAGGTCACTGTTAAGACATTTTAGCCTTCTCGTGATGTTAGGAAAGAAAGTCTGTTTTAATACAAGTATTTTTTCTTTGTATTGCTGAGTTGGAGGAATGGAAATAATTCTAATATTTTTCCTGTTTAATTTTAGATTAAGCATAGCAAAAAATATGTATAGAAAAAGAAGCATCTGAATTTCAAATTAATTTTTTAATAATTAAAGAGAAAATTAAATGCAAATATTGGATTTTATTCATACTAATTTTGCAATTCTCAGCTCCCAATTTCTTTCCATTGACATTCCAATGTTATTTCAGAATTTAAATTCATATCCCCCAGAAAGCCATTTTTCAGTACATTTATATGCAATTGTAAATAAAATACGTAATGGATTGTATTGCATTTGTGTGGCAAGGTTTTGGTAGTGGGGGGGCTACAAGGGTGGCTTCTGTGAGAACATGCCAGAAGCTTCCCCTATGTCCGACAGAGCCAATGCCAACTGGCTCCATGATGGACCCACCACTGGCTAAGGCCAAGCCCATCAGCAACAGTGGTAGCACCTCTGGGATAACATATTTAAGAAGGGGGAAAAACCCCTGCACAACTGCAGCTGGACAGAGGAGTGAGAATATGTGAGAGAAACAACTCTGCAGACACCAAGGTTGTTGAAGGAGGGGGAGGAGGTGCTCCAGGTGCTGGAGCAGAGATTCCCCTGCAGCCCATGGTGAAGACCATAGTGAGGCAGGCTGTCCCCCTGCAACCCATGGAGGTTAACGGTGGAGCAGATATCCACCTGCAGCCCGTGGAGGACCCCATACCAGATATGCCTGAAGGAGGCTGTGACCCCGTGGAGAGCCCACCCTGGAGCAGGCTCCTGGCAGGAACTGTGAGCCCATGGAAAGACGAGCCCATGCTGGAGCAGGTTTACTGGCAGGACTTGTGACCCTCCAGGGGACCCACACTGTAGCAGTCTGTTCCTGAAGGACTGCACCCCATGGAAAGGACCCATACTGGAGCAGTTCATGAAGAACTGAAGCCAGTGGGAAGGACCCATGTTGGAGACATTTGTGGACGACTGTCTCCTGTGGGTGGGACCCCAGGCTGGAGCAGGGGAAGAGTGTGAGGAGGAAGGAGTGGCAAAGATAACGTGTGATGAACTGACCACAACCTCCATTTCCCATCCCCCTGCGCCACTAGCGGGGAGGAGATAGAGAAATCAGGAGTGAAGTTGAGCCCGGGAAGAAGGGAGGGGTGGGCGGAAGGTGTTTTAAGATTTGGTTTTATTTCTCATTATCCTACTCTGATTTGATTTGTAATAAATTAAATTAATTTCCCCAAGTCAAGTCTGTTTTGCCCATGACGGTAACTGGTGAGTGATCTCCCCCTGTCCTTATCTCATCACAAACCTTTCATTACATTTTCTCTCCCCCTGTCCAGTTGAGGAGAGGGCGTGACAGAGCAGCTTGGTGGGCACCTGGCGTCCAGTCAAGGTCAATCCACCACATGGAAATTTTGTTTAATTCTTAGGTTCAGCTTTTTCCTTCTATAGGATGAGATATTGATAACCTTTCAGATATTATTTACATTTATGCATATATATATATATCAAGCGCTTCTTCAACAGTATATCTTTCAATCTGTTCTTAATTGTATATCTTAAGTATACAAAAAAAGCTTTTAAATGTCTTTTTAAAAATTGTTATTTTTATTTCTCATGGAAAATAATTATTCTTCCAATTCAGTAACTCAGTTCAAACTTCAAACTGTCAGAACTTGAATGATATGCCATAGTGACATTTGTGAGAAAAAACAGGATTTACATGTCTCAGCATATTTTTTGTTCTCTTTAAAAAAAAGGAGAATCTATTGATTTTGGATATTATATAAACCCCTAGAACAGACGGAATGAATAACATTAAGTAATTATTAGGTGTCTGCTCTTAAGGCCAGTTTATTTATGTATTTATTTTCCTTTGGATGAATCTAAATTACAGTATTAAAGAAGCCCAGATTTTATTCTGAGCTTGTAACCTACATGTGATCCACAGTGCCTACCTGTTGATATTTGCATATGATGCATATATATGTTCCATATATGGAACACATCAGCTGGAAGATACTTTGAGAAATCTCAATATGAAGAGGCAGTTGATCTTCTCTACATGATATTAATACATTCCATATGGGTTACACTAGGGCATTCAAGAGAGAGCTAAAATCTCTGCCACAGGATCAGGAGGCAACGCTGGACTTAATAATTGGTATGAATACCCTTGTCCATTTAACAATTGTATATACATATGCTTTACTAAACAATGAGAGAGAAACAAAACTGGTTTTGAGAGGTTATCTCCCTCCCAAGTCTACCCTGAGAAAGCTTCATTAAAAGCACTCAACTTGAATTCCAAAAACATAAACCTGAAAAGTCCTTTCCCAAACTACTTTTTGCAAACATGCCAAGGGCTATTCAATTTAAATACAGCGGTTCTCACAGATAAAATATGCATTTAAAAAATCTAGTTTCCCTGGCAATTTTGGGAAAGTCAAATATTGAATTGTAGAATTATAACATTTCAAATAGCTTTGAGTAAAACATCCAATCACTGGTCCCCTATAGTCCTAGCATTTATTTTACTGTTACTTTTGGATCAGACTCTTGTCCTGGCCTCTGTAGCAGACATATAGCAGCAGTGGTCAAGGGCTGTTCCACTTCTCCCACAACTTTGAACATGCTCCCCAGGTTTGCCATATATACACTACACTCAGATCTGAGATCCTTATACCTGAGCTCTGGATGAGTGCATTTCAATTTTGTGCAGTTCTTCATTATACTTCCCTGTGTACTGCAGAGGTACCATTCAAATTAGGTACATTGAAGGAGGACTAAAATCAGTTACAGAACTAATGGCAGAAAAAGGAAAACTGAAGACAAGTTAGAGCCCCATTTGTTAGCTGACTGACGATGCAGCCTGGTTGTAACTTTGTGTGTTTCTAGTATTAAAAAAAAATAAATAAATAAGTCCCCCTTCCCTCCCTGCCTCCTTCAGACAAAGGAATAATTAAGTAAATAAAAATTATTCCTTAGGCCACCATCAGGTAACTCAGAGTTCTGGCTGTGATGGAGCAGTTTGTCTAAAACCAGTATAACACTAATTATAAATGTTTAGACAATTTGCAAAAAATATCAGGTTCTATTTTGTTTAATACCAAATAAGAACTGTGTATGTGTACACATGTAAAACTACACATATTTGCATACAAAACCTAAAACCATAGATACCCAAACCTTTCATCTATTTCTCATAGGACAAAAATATTTAAAATGTCTTTCAGGTTTTCAAAAATATGATTAATTGTAGAATACAACTCATATTACAATTTTTCTACATAGTGGCTATACAGCCCTGGAAGACCCTTAGCTCCACATGTCATATAGGTGATGCTGTAACAAGTATTCTGGTTTTCAAGGTTATTCATTATCAAACTTGTACTGTAGAGTTTGAGTTGACTTAATGTATTTCTTTTTGTGTTCTCTTTAACTAATTCAAGAGAACACAATTCTCTTCTCCCATTTGAGAATCAGTCAATAACTTGTTACATTACAGGAATGAAAATGAATATAAATAAGCTGCTGAAAATTAATTCCCACTGTTAAGTTTCACCTAGGATTATGACCTAGCACTACAAAAGAAATAATGCATGACTTGGATTGCATTTATTATTGTAAAATATATTAGTTCCTCAGATGCTTTCAGATGTTATAAGACATAAAGAATATATTATTATACAAACACATGTGCACATATCAGCAAGTTATCCAGAATTTGCAATAAAAGGATAGAAATTTCCCCTCTTACTAAAAAAATTGAAAGCCTCAAATGAATTATAAACTATACATACACTGACTGGAGGTTTAAATGTTTCAAGCCAGCTGTGTGTTAAACCAGGACACTAACTTTCATACCAAATGAAATTTGATCACCTGTTAAATACATTTGGTGTAATTTTTGAGTCATTATTTCAGTTTCCAGTATAAAACCAGCTGTCCTGGTTTTATATATAAACCTAGTAGCTGGTATAGTTCTCTGTTTTGGATTTAGTATGAGAATAATGTTGATAACACACCGATGTTTTAGTTGTTGCTAAGCAGTGCTTACACTAGCCAAGGACTTTTCAGCTTCCCATGCTCTACCGACTGAGAAGGCTGGAGGTGCACAAGAAGCTGGAGGACAGCTGACCCAAACTCGCCAAAGAGACATTCCATACCATGTGATGTCATGCTCAGTACATAAACTGGGGGAAAGCTGGCCGGGGGGGCCGCTGCTCAGGGACTGGCTGGGCATCGGTCGGTGGGTGGTGAGCAATTTCATTGTGCATCACTTGCTTTGTATATTATTCTTCTTATTATTATTACTATTATTATTATGATGATGATTTTATTTTATTTCAATTATTAAACTGTTTTTTATCTCAACCCATGAGTTTTCTCACTTTTACTCTTCCGATTCTCTCCCCCATCCCACTGTGGGGGAGGGGGAGAGTGAGCGAGCGGCTGTGTGGTGCTCAGTTGCTGACTGAGGTTAAACCACAACACCAGCTAAGGAAAAAAAAAAGATAATTAGAATAAAATCTGCAGAAAATGTAAATCTTCTCAATATTTGTTTATCGTAAGCTTTATTAGCAAGAAAAGAGGTCTCTTGTTGCACATGAATAATTGCTGAATGTATTGAGTCCAAAATCTGCTTTAGACACCTAAGAGTTCATTCTTACCTAGTCTTAGTACAACTCTTGATACAGCCAATGGAGAGAACCAGGCTTTTCCAGAGTTTCCAGAGCCACCTCAGTGAACATAATTTAAACTCTTGCTATGTGTTACCCAACAGAGAAAGATACCCATAGCAGAGAAAGCCTAAGGAGAGTAACCTTCTAGCTTGGGCTTTAAACATTACCTATTGTATCAGGTTTACATGACAAGGTTTTGGCAGTGGGGGGGACTGCAGGTGTGGCCTCTGTGAGAAGATACCAGGAACTGCCCCCATCTTGGACACAGCCTGTTCCAGCCAGCTCCAATGGACCCACCGCAGGACACAGCTGAACCTGTCAGCAGTACTGGTGGCACCTCTATGAAAACGTATTTAAGAAAGGATAAAAGACGTTACACAGCAACTGTGTGAGAGAGGAGTGAGAGAAACAACCCTGCAGACACCAAGATCAGTGAAGAAGGAGGGGGAGAAGGTGCTTCAAACACTGGAGCAGCCTGCGGAGAAGACCATGAAGAGCAGGTTGTCCCCCTGCAGTCCATGGAGAACCACACCAGAGTAGGCTACTGGCAGGAGCTGTGGCCCGTAGAGAGGACCCCATGAGGGAGCAGGTTTTCTGGCAGGACTTGTGACCTGGGGGGGGGGGGGCACACTGGAGCAACCTGTTCCTGAAGGACTGTACCCCATGGAAAAGGACTCATGCTGGAGCTATTCTTGAAGAATTGCAGCCCTTGGGGAGGATCCATATTGGAGAAGTTCATGAAGGACTGTATCCAGTGGGAGGGATGCCATTTTGGAACAGGGGAACAGCGTGAGGAAGGAGGGGCAGAGATGAAGTGTGGTCAACTGTCTGCAGCCCTCATTCCCTATGCCCCCTGCACTGCTCAGGGTGGGAGGAGGCAGAAGACTAGGGAATGAAGGAGTGAAGTTGAGCCTGGGAAAAACAGAGGGTGGGACGAAGGTGGTTTTTTTAGTTTTGTCTTTGTTTCTCACCATCCTACTCTATTTTTAATTGGCAATAAATTAAATTAATCTTCCCCAAGTCACATCTGTTTTGCCTGTAATGGTAACTGGTGAGTGACCTCCCTGTCCTTATCTCGACCCACAAGCTTTTTTGTCTTATTTTTTCTCTCAGTCCTACTGAGGAGGGGGAGTGAGAGAGCAGCTTGATGGGCACCTGGCAGCCAGCCAAGATCAACCCAGCACACATATGTAAAATAAGTGATAGGAGTAAGTAATTTATTTGATACTATTAGCAAAATAATATAAAATCATTCAGCATTAATCTTATAAGTCTGTAGTTTTGTTGGCAGAACCTTTAATAAGTGGTAACAAAGTTAAACAAAAGGTCTAAAGTTATCTACATAATCATTTCGACAATATAAACCCAGCAGACCACTGACTAGTTAAGTATTAAGGTTGATTGAGAACACTAGTCAGAATTGCTCTGACATCTTAATTATTTTGGGTAAATGATATGGTGTTCAAAAACAGTTATTTGTTTTTTTGGGTTTGGGACTTTTTTAGAACAGAGAGGTTCTGTTCTACTGATAAGAAATAATGATAATTATTTCCACAACTGATCACCTTTGGTCACCCAGGTTGTATTTTGAAAAACTATGCACCCCCCCAGCTGTTTAGATTATTTTCCTAACACTTTGAAGGTAACAAAACTTCTTTAGTTTGTGCTTTATAACCATGGAAACAAAGTTCAGCTGAACAGAAAATAATTTGTCAAAGACAGTAGTTGCATAGTAATGTAAAAGAGCTCTAGCAAAAAGTTCATGAGAGGATGACAAAGACAACAGAGTGGACTGCAATGAGACAGTGAGATAATATTTATCAGCATGATAGGCAGCAGTCTAAGCATATAGATTGCCTCACCTTTGTCAAGACCTCTTTTAAAGGGCACCACAGGAAAGTTTTAAGGAGGAACTTGAAGGAACATAATGCTACGTCTTTGTAGATATTAGCAGAAATAAAGAGCAAAAGTACTTTGTCTAAAAGTGACCACGTCTGTGTTACAGATTTTGTGTCTTAGGCTGTTTGCTCTGAGATTAACAGAGATGATAAGCAGCCCAGGTTGTTACGGCCTTTCAAAGACAAAGCAAGCTACTTGTGCTGGATATTACAAGCAGACAGTCATTTTCCAGCTTGGAACCTTTCAAGGGCACTTGTTACAACAAAATCCTTGTTTTTATAAAAGCATAATAGGGTCCATAACAAAAAACAGCAACAAGGAACTTAGGCTACTGACTCTTCCAAAATCCTCATTCCTGGTAGGACAGTGGTTTATTAATAACTAAATCAGTCATCATTACTGAAAAAAAAAAATACCGAATCAGTTTAAACCTTCCTTGCCTGTGAAATCTGACAGTGCTACAGTACTCGAGGTTACATGATGAAATACAAGTGAAACTCCAAAGGAAGGCACATTACAAATACATATGAAGTGATCAGTTCTTACTGCTGTGTAAACTTTTTTTTAATTTTTTATATTGAGCTCATTAGTCTTATGTGATATTTTGTTGTTAACAATATCTTTTAACATGTTGCTTTACCTCTATAAATTTCAAAACTTCCATAGCTCAGAAAAATAACTAATTTACTATGATATACAAGGTTAAATACCAGTGAATAATATTCCTAATTACTACAATAAATACATTTATTGAATGTATGAATCCCCTGTGCCATCCAAAAAAAAAAAAAAGGATCTAGTTACAAGTGTGACTGAGGTCAATTTACGTTACATAGGATCTTATGGGTCCTAAAAAGTATTCCAGGAACTCAGTAGCTACTGAGCAAGTAACTACCCCAACCACGGCTGAATATTTAACTCAAACAGGACCAGCTGCAGTTTGAATGTCTTCTGTTTGGAGGAGATCCATGGTGTCAAACTTAATACTGTCATTTGCACTCCTACCATCCATGCTTAGCCCAGAGGAAAATATCTCAGAAAAGTTTTACTATGGTTACACCTGGTAAAGCTCTAGTGAGGGAGAATCCCACTGTCCCCAGTGTAAGATCCATCTCTGAAAAACAGTTCAGTCCAACTGCATAGAAATATGTGTTAAAAATAATTTCCAGGGAGCCAAGGCTACCTGCAACTTAGGCAACATTCCATATTATTTGAAAGGTCTAGGACTATCTTATCTCCAAGGAAAACAATAAGATGTTAGCTGTTACCAGGTGGTTAGGAAAAGAACATAAAAAACATTGCAAATATAGGGTGATATTTGGGCAGCTCACTGGCACACATTTCATATTCTCACAGTCTTCTTGAACTGGAGACTGCATGCACACTGGCATGATAAATAGCCTCTGATATACCTGTTTTCTGTGAATTGGTCTAATCTGTGATCTAATCAATACTTCAGGCTTCAACAAGAGATTCTGGCAATTAATCTCATTATTTAATTATGTGCTGTGTGAATAAATATCTTTTTTTGTTTGATTATTTCACTGGGTGCCTCAACATTTTTGTGGTTAAGGAGTAATCATTTCCCTATTCACTCCCTCCATACTATTTATGATTTTTTAGATGTGTAACGTATCCTTTCTCTCAGAAATTTATTTTTAATTCTTTGCTATTTAGTTTATTTTCACATTGCAGTTATTTCATACCTCTAATCACCTTTTCCTTCTTTCTTTGAATATTTCTACAGAGCAATGCTACTAACTCCTTTCAAGAACACATGGCCAGATAAAACTGCAAAATTAAAGATGTGGGTGATTTACATAGATTTACACAGTCTGGTTTTTTCACAGTTCATTTCACAGTCATTTATAACATTCTATTTTTCTTTTTGATCTTCACCAATATTTGACTATACATTTGCAGAAAGTTATGGTTCTAAGGTGCTAAGCTTTTTCTAAGTAATAATTGTTTAGGAACTATCTTTGTGCATATATATAATTTCATTGTTGCTGAAAAATAGTAGGTTTGTGTGTTTTTTCAAAATGTAGTCTTTTTTCTTTTTTTTTTTTTAATTAATTCCCCAATTTCTCAGTACATTAAATTCTTCCAGAGCTTTTGTTTTGGTTCTCCTGAATAACACTGTAGGAGCAAATTTCAGTACTCACTAATCACTTTCCTTTCTGAATGATTTAGGTAAACTGAATAACAAGAATTCCAGTGGAAATGGATGGACTGGTTTGTAGTCAAACAGTTTGTTTCCTTCCTTCTAAACATAAAAACTTTTCCTTTTACTTATAAAGCAATTTATCATTACTTCTGAGGTGGCAAAGTTTCCTATCAACCCTGGTTTGTTTGTACTTGCATGTGTGTGTAAGGAAGCAATCTAAACTATAATTTTCCTTTTTGCACCATGGGAAGAATTCTAATGAAATTTTCATGGTAACAACAAAGAGGCTTATGCCAAACAAATGTGTGCTTCCAGATATGTAGACAGTTCTAAAATTATTAACAAATAAGGAATTTAATCTTGAATGACATTTGGTGATGTGGTCATCTGTGGTCCTAAGAGGAACAGAGTAAGTACAAGACTGTTCTAGAATAGCAGGAATATTCATGCAACCATGAAGAGATTTTTTTTCAGTGCACACATCATGTTTACATAGTTAAGCTCATTGAATCCCATTCTGTTTGAAAATCCTCTAATTCCATATCATGTCAATACTGTGGTTTATATAAAGCAAAGAGTATTGCAATAACATTAAGTATTCTTAATACAGCAGAATGAATCTGATATTTTCCTCAAAATATTTTGGCATGTATATGAAGATTTTTCCTGAGCTTTACAGGAAGCAAAATGATAGCTATCCTTCTTACTACGTAGTTGATACAAGAGTCATTGCCTCTGTATTAGGCGTCTGCGACAAGGTTTTGGCAGCTTGGGGTCTGCAGGGGTGGCCTCTGCGAGAAGAGACCAGGGGCTGTCGGATGCAGATGATTTCAGCCGGTACCAAAAGACCCACCACAGGACACAGCTGAGCCCTTCAGCCACAACGGTGGCACCTTAGGGAAAGCATATGTAAGAAAGGGTAAAAAACATTGTGCAGCAGCTGTCAGAAGAGGGAGAAAATGTGAGAGAAACAGCCCTGCAGGCACCAAGGTCAGAGAAGAAGGAAGGGGAGGAGGTGCTCCAGGTGCCAGTCCCTTGCAGCCCATGAAGAAGACCACACCAGAGCAGATATCCACACTGCAACCCATGGAAGACCCCACATAGGAGCAGGTGGATATTTCATGAAAGAACTGCAGCCCAGGAAAGAGCTGCACAAGAAACTTGGCAAGCTTAGCAGTGACCCAAACTGAGCTGGCTTTGGCACCTAATAATTCAACACAACACTCAGGCCTTTCCTGTCCTGAGTGACCACCATAACAGGTGGAGCCCAAGTCATGGACATGGGAATTTAATGGATATGATGGACATTTGATGGGGTTCATCTATAGACTAAGGGAGTTATATCTGTGTATATATTAAAGGATGGAAAGGGAGGTGATGGTTAACAAGGGTATACTGTGCAGGACCTGAGCATCATGCAGATGGTATAGAGTAAGGGGTGGAGATTGTACTGTGTCTGGCTAGGATGGAGTTAGTTTTCTTCATAGCAGAACACAACCTTACGGTGTTGTGTTTTGGATTTATGAATAGAGTCAATAACGAACCAGTGTTTTGGCTGTTGCTGAATAGTGCTTGAACAACATCAAGGCTTTCTCTTTTTCCCACTCTGTCCCACAGTGGGTGGGCCAGGGTTGGGCAAGAAGCTGGGAGGGGACACCCCAGCTAACCAGAGGGATATTCCATGCCTTATTGTGTCATGCTAAGCAACAAAAAGTGAGGGGAGTTTTTGCTGGGGGAAGGTAGCCATTGCACAGAGACTGACTGGGAATTGGTCTACTTGTGGGAGGTGCTGAGTGATTGCCTTTGCATCACTTGTTTTGTTTATTGAATTTCTTTCTCTTTCACTTATTAAACTGTCTTTATCTTGACCCACAAGTTTTCTCACTTTTGCTCTTCTTATTCTTTCCCCTGTCTCACTGGCCATGCGTGTGTAGGATGTGAATGATTGGCTGCGTGGTGCTTAGCTGCTAACTGGGGTCAACCCACCACAGCCTCTTATTTTTTGCTAGTAACTGATAGCAAAATGGATGAGAAACTTGAATCTGATCATGTACTACTAGAAAACAGCTTTCCCCACCTCCCAGGGCTGTGTTCCTGTCCTTTTCATCTCATATAACACCGGGTAACCAATACTTTTCTCTGGAGGCTCCATCCACCTTCCTGGAGCGTGCAGCAGAGCAAGACCTTTCTCCAGGATAATTGTGGAGAGAACCTTGTATTTTATTATATGATAAAACATGTAAGTAACCTATTTGCTATGTCTTACCTTCCATTTAAATGTTTTGAGAAAATATGGTGTTTTTTCTACCCAGGAAATAACACTTCCAAATTGCTATATGTGCACAAAGAAGTACTGGAGTTTTGTGTGTTATGTTCATCTCAGATTATGTTTTCTGTGTATTGGATGTTGTTTAGTGGTGCAAAAAGCCAAGTCATATTCAGATCAGGTTATGTGCTGTTCCTCCTTCACTCCTCTCTAGCAGTAGTAATCAAAGATGTTATGGGCCAAGAATGTAGGTTTTGACAGTAAAGAAATTACAGCTACTGGTTTCTTCAATTCTACACATTCCGCTCCACAAATGCAATAGCTGTATTCAGAACTGGTCACAAATTTGGATCAAACTTTTTGGCTTAAACAAGTTTAAGCTTCTTCCATCATCCTGCAGAAATAGAAAGAAAACAGTAAAAGAAAGCTGTAGAAAATATTTTTTTTTCAACTTTTCTTTTTAAAATAAGTTTTCAGTACCGAAATTTACTAAAATTAATTACATTATGTATGAAAACTCTGAAGTACCTGAAAACATTTTGTCCAACCTCAGTGGGAATACTTTTCTGTTTTTCCAGGAACAGAAAAATAACACTTTTCCATCTCACAATCACTTTTAAAAGAAAAGGGAAAAGATTAACAAAGGAGACACAATTGCTAAAATTGTAAAAAAAAAAAAAATAAATTATATACTTCTATTTAACATATGCACTCCTGCTAAGGTATTTTTGTAGTTCTGTTGAGTAACAACAAAAGCAAGAAAGAAATTCACTTGTCAATGGAATTAACTGGAAATAAATTAAAGTGTGGTCATATATATATATAAGTGTGTGTGTGTATATATATATGAATATATGTGAAACAGAAGGAGAGAAACAAGCAGTTAAATAACATACATATACACCGATCTCATGTCATGTTGGGGTACTGTATAGCGTAAATGTCTTTCAACACCTTAAATAATTGTTTCCTAAAATAGAGAGTACTAAAGTAAACAAGAAGATAAATTATTTTCAACGTTCTCTAAATGACTCAGTGGAAATTAGATTAAGAAGTGATGATATCTATGCCACTAATTATAATAGCAATAATTAAGGTCAACATCCTTAGAAAAGTTGGCTTAGTCCTACTTAAAAGTAAACAAACAGCTTATGCTTGGCTCAGAAAACAGAGAACTCAGTTTTTAATAAAGTAATGAAGAAATTAAAGCAGCAGTCTGTTCAGGTAAAAAAATTTCATCTGTCATGGATTATTCGCCTGAACACAACAAACCCAGGAGTACCTGTAATACTTGCCACTTCTGCTTGTTTCCTAATAGCTATTTTTCTGGCCAAATAAAAAACTGACAGAGCAGACAGACTTAAATGACTTCCAATTTAGAATTGGGTAAAGATTACTTGAGCTTTTCATCAATCAAAACTGAAAATTTGCGTCAGCTCTATTTGCCCTGAGGTAATTTTTTACCTGTCTCTAAACAGATTGTGTTTCATGTTCTTACAAAATATATCTTGTTCAATCATATACAGTCATTTCCAGTTTTAAATGTTATCATTCCATTCCATTAAAATACATCTCAGACACAAAAAATATTTTCTTGGAGAATATTGATATTCACTCAAGGTTAGATTTCCATTAACAAAAAAACCTACAAAAAAAACAACCAAAAAAACCCAGCCAAACAACTTTTTCAAAAAATTAGTAAATATTTTTATCTCCTGTGTCTTTACTCCTCTATGTCTTTACAATACAGGACAAAAAAGCTGACTAAGTTATATCTGATGCTGACCTTTTTTTTTTTTTCTTTTTTTTTTCTGTGTTAGGTCTAATTGGCGACTGTTGAGCAATGGCACAGAATTATGTCTGAAAATGGCTGTTCTTTGAACAGGAGGAAGAATTATGAACCAATATGAATAATGTTAAGTCTGTTTCTAATAATTTATGGAATCTCACGGATTGCATGTAAAATCTGATTGGAAAAAGCTGGAGGAGGTCACTTTTTTTTCTTTTTTTCTACTTGTTATAGTGAGAAAACACAGATGTGCGAAAACTTTATTATAATAAAAATAAGGGATAAACAGAAGAACTTATTAGCTTAAAATGAAGAATTAGAACAGATGCTGTCTCGAAAAACATACGGAATAGATACAAAATATGCAGAAAAGATACAGATGGTTTTAGAGACTACTCTGGATGTTAAACTGGTATATCTTTGGGCGAGACATTCCCATATCTGTTAACTTCTTGTCCCTGAAAGACTCTGGATATAAGATGACTCAAATGAAAATAATGCATGTTTTTTAAAAACAATAACTAAAAATATTCATTTACTTTGACATAAACCTGTCAAAATAAAAAAATTGTATTAAAAATAAAATAATTTTATTAAAATGGGTCCCAATCATTTGGACCAAAATGCACCCTTCTTTAGAAACAGATACAGAAGCATTTTCCTACCAGCTTAGCTAAAAATATCATAGAACTTTGAGGTTTGTAACACAGAAGCTACAGCCCAAAAGCTATATTTTGTCAGTTCTTCCATCCTCTCTCATGCCTCAGTTCTAATCTCTGACTATTGACATATGCTTTTACATTGTCAGTGAAGAGCTAGTTATTTACTTAAAATAACCCCAACCCTCCCCCCCATCCCTGACAATAAAACTATATTTTGCATCAGGTTGCAGAATGACTATATTGATCTACTGAATTTCATCGGCTGCTTGGAAGACCGGTTGTATCTCAGAGTTTTTCAGTTCAAGCATAAAACACAAATAAGGAAATATTTATTACAAGTCTGGTTGATAAATTACATTGATCAAAGAAAGTCCTACCAAACAGCCATGAATCTGAAGATTACACTTGGCCTTATATAATAAACAGAGAAAAAAATTCACTGCTTTGGGATTTGCCGTGTTTTTACATATAAGCAGCACATCTTAGATAACCTGTTTATTTTTCCTAATACCAGTAACTGGAAAAAAAAACCCAAACAACAGAATCAATTAACTCCATATCCAAACATCATTCACACAACTAAATACACAGAAAGGGAAAAATAAAGTAAAGAAGGATTTTACTATTGGAGTTGCCAATTGTGGGAATGAGTGAGAAGTTTCATTAAAGGCAGGAGACCTTCTTTGGTGGGCTGCTTATGTCCTTTCACAGGATCTCCATAGGAAAATGAGGGACACAATAGATTACTTCCAAGTATCAGAGTATTTGATGTTCATCACAATGTTCTAGAGTCCTGAACTGTATAATTGTGAAATGCTTTAGCTTTCATTTGAAAGAAAAAAAGGATACGCTTCGAGCCCTGTATCTGCAGAGAAATGATTGAGAAAATGAATTAAAGTCTCAAATCAAAAGGAAAAATAGACATACTTCATAAAACTTTAAAATTTTTGACCATTTCTTTTGAATAACTAGGAGACCTAGATATTTTGATTAATAACCAGCTCATCATACTTTCAGAAGTGTAGGATAATGCAAGTTTCAGTTTCTGGAGTTCTGGATGTTTTTTTCTAAAAATGTCAGTATTGTTTTTCATTATATCTAGAAAAACTTTGCTACCCCTTTTATTTACAAATAAGGTCTGAAATTTAAAATAAAACAAACCCAAATATCTGTGTTCAGAAAAACAGAGGGCAAATTAGAAAAACCTAAACCAATGTAAGTCTGTGTCCATTATTTTTGGGTTAGCAATATTGTTGACTAGAATTTGCATGAATAAAGGCTGACTTTAACCAATTCTTTTAAAATACATGTGAATTTCTTTGTCTCAGACAGGTTAAAGTTCCCAGGATACACAGGGGTAAGGGAGAAACACCCTTTTCTTCAAAACAATTGTTATTTTTCACACAGACAGCTCTGTATGAGCCATACTGCTCCACTATTTCTTCATTATTCAAAAAATAAAACTACAAGACAAATTATGTGAATGAAAAAAGCAAAACCAAATCCATCACTAAAAAAAATTCTCTGAAGACAGTGCTGACTTCTATAGTTATATCCATGAAGATCTCTAATTCCACTGTATTCAAAATGTGATATTTGTAATGTAATTATATAGAATTTGAAATGCATACAAAACTTTCCAGAGAACTTGGCACTTGTGTTTAATAACAGACTTTACGGAGTCAGCAAGATGGGTGTCACTTCGTCATCCTGAGAGATATGGGTTTTGATATCTGAAACACTGTTTACAGGGAAGCTACAAAAACATCTCACAGGTATCAGGCAAGGTAAAATTACAGGGACAAACCCATTTCACTTGCATCTTAGAGAACTCTACAGGTAGTGGTCTCTGAAATCAAAGCCCATGCCTCCTTTCATAAAAATTAAAGCTAGTAAGGTTGGAAAAACAGAAGAGAATTATAACATTTTTAAGAAGTATCAACAAGTATAAATTTGTTTATTTTGTGTAAAGCTATTCCAGACCTGTATTAATTATCTGCTTACATATTTTTTAAAATAAATTCACAGTAAAACAAAGCTCTGCATTGGGATACCAGTCTAATATCATGAGTCATGCTTATCACAGGGACCCTTCTCTCCAATTCCGTATCAAAACAAGGTATCAACAGGCACCACAGCCTGTGCTACCAGACACCCTCTGGAAAGCAACCTGAGCATGCAAGCTGGATGAGAAGAAAAGCATACCACAATAGCACATCTGTCCCATAGTGTAGACACAGCCAACACGTGCCCTGACTGCAATAGAAGATAGCAGAGGATGTAGTCTAATGTGTTTCTATTCATTGGATTTCAGCTTTTGCTCTGCCTCTTAGCTGTCACTTTTAAAATGGTTTTGAAGTTTTTGTTTGTTTGTTTGTTTTCCCAAAAGACCTCAAACCTCCATGATGATAACACATTTTTATATCATTTGAGGAACTGACTTTTTACTTTCTACCTTTTCAAAGCCATCATTCCTCCTTCCAATGTAAGTATCTGTATGTTCTATAAAGAAGAATGATTCCTGGGGAAATTTTTGACTCCTGTTGGAGAATGGGAGAGATGTTATTGCAAAATATTTGAAAGAATTGAACACATTGAGATCTAACGATACTGTAATTTCTTGTGAACCATTGTGTAAGATAACAAGACAAAGAATTAAGGAAGAAATTTCAGTATATTTCAGAAAGTCTAACAAAATACAAGCTTACAATATTTTCATATAGCATTACAACAATTATATAAATTTGGTCCCTTTCAATAACCAAAAGAGAAAAAACATCCTCATCAATTTCAAAGAAGTCTTATTATATTTTACTATATTTAGGCTTGTGAAAATACAGTCTCCCATGGTATAGCCATATGTGTAGTTATAAAAACTATTGGAATAACTGCTGTTATGACTGCTGTTAAGTTTTAGCATCCAATGTCACTGTTTATAACAACTTGCACAACAGCAACAGCAAAATGAAATATCTTCTAATTTCTCTTTTTTTGTTAGGAATCATATTTGAATTACATAGTGTCTGTCACAGACAGAACTCTAATCTACTGGGTTACAAATTCAGATAAGAAGGGCTGAAGATCCCTTCCCTCAGATGGATTCCTCCAGCCTTGCTCTCAGGTCAGCAAGGCAAAGTGTTTTTTTCCTAGGTAGCAACTTACACATATAGCCACGTCTGGATCTCTAGAAAAGTATGCTTCCTGTCTCTTCCCATGCTACATTATTGCAGCTTGCTGACCCCTCCACACCTGAGGGCCATGGTAATTGCTACAAGAGAGAAGGCAACCCCTCTTGCTCCCCAAGAAGGTTTTGTCCAGACCCGAGTGCTGCATCCAAAAGCAGTCCAAGAGGCAGCCTCCGCCTTCACTGCTCAACATTTCCTCTTCAACCAGAACATGTAGCACTTACAAAAACCACAGTGTACATGAAAATAAACAAAAGATATTCTGTAAGAACTCAAAGATGCAGTAAACTGGATCTAGAACCATGGTCTTAAAATACCATCTTTCTGTGATCACAATGACTCTGATTAATCAGTGGAGATGCAGAGACTTGGTGAGATAAATTCATCAAGATGAAGATTTCAGGTCTAATTATATACTTTTCTGATAGATTTAATGGAGTTGTTTGCTTTTTGTTTTGTTCTGTGTTGTTATTAAATTTTCCTTAAAACCTCTGAAGTTCAGGGACATCCTAGTACCTTTCATCTGGAATCTGAGAAAGAAAATAGTAAGCTTCTTCAAAGACTTAGATTGTTTTACATCACTCCATCTCTGAAATGATTTGAAGAACCACAAATAAGAACACTGAACTTGTAAACTAAGTTTCCTACTTTGTGCATACTTATTCCTTTCACTTTTTTCCATACATACAATTTTAACTTTTCTCTCTTTATCCTTCATAATTAGAGGAACATCTTATGGAAGGAACATGAAATTAGAATATGTAAGTAGAAATATCTATTTTTAGTTATCCCTTCTGGCCATTTTCTATACTGCTTGGACATCCTAGTGGGTCATTCTTTCCATGAGACATTATAATTTGTGCTACTTCCTTGGTTTGGGAAATAGTAGACTAAATTATTTTAGTCTGTCTATTTTAGATATCAAGTACAGGAGATAGAGTTTTGCACAGGTTATTTGTCATCTCTGTATTTGGATGTTTTCCAAATTGGGGTTGAATATAGCTTGTCCTTTTGATTTATACACTTTTATGTACAAAAAGTTGCAGCTGTATACATGGGGACAGAATTAGGTCCACTGGGTTATTAATATTCATTGAAGAAAATACAGAAAATTTGCCGGTATTGTAGTCTTTCTAGTTTAAAACCAGTGACAAGGGGAAGGTAAGATCCATTTATAGAAGACTTTAACTATATTCTTCTGAACAAGAAGCTTAGTTTTGCTTCTTTGACATCATTTAAAGGGCAAGGTGAGAACACATTGAAGAAAAATAATGTATCTTCATTCCTTCAAATAAACAGAATGACCTTTTCCTGAAATTTGAAGTAATCTGTTTTTCATTAAGTATTTCATATTGTAAGGTTTTCATCATGTGACTTAGCAGTGGGAATAGAAATGTTACTACTGGACAGATATATATGATAGCTCTACTTAAAATCTAAAGTCAAAAAGCTAAAATAACCTGCTGAAAGTTTAGTTTTACTTGAAGCATGTCATAGGAGGTCATGTGCTAGGATCATGTCAGCCTAGTTCTGCAAAATGAATTCTATAAGTTTACATATTTTGGGAATTGGGGAAACACTATTAATTTCCTTTTATTTTTCCTATGTTAATGGTTAGCTTTCCACTCTGGCAGTATACAGTGCTTTAAAAAATAAATAATGATATTAGTTTTCATCTGTGAGGGAAAAAGTGGAATGGTCTGTAAGATCAGGCTAATGCATAAGAAGAAATAACAAAAGCGCAGCTGGCAAATAAGCGGGAAAACATGTTTTAGCCACAGGTCAAATCAGATTGCCAAAAAGAAACACCAATTGGAATACAGGAAAAAAAAAATCTTGCCCTATATACACAACAAAGTCATATAAAATTGATCTTCCTTATGTCCCAGGAAAGACCGAACAGTGAAAATGAAATCTCACAATAAAATATCACAGCTGCACACTAATGACCACATTCCAAGGTGATAGCAAATGCACTCCAGGGAATCCTAGCACCTCGTGCCACTTTAAAATAAATAAATAATAAAAAGAGAAGTGAGTAGGAATCCCTATGGAGAGAGAAAAAGGAAATATGTAATGAGAACTCAAGACAGGCTAGTGCTAAAAATAGCACAATATGATTTACAGAAATCACTTCCAGTGATTAAAATATAGATGAAAAGGATAGAGTTCCTACTGCCTTTTTCCATCCCACAAACAACAAGAAGAAAATAGCTCTCTGGGAAAATTCAATCTAAGATGTCTAACTTCATTTCTTATCCCTCAGGGAAGCTTTCACAGCTAGACATACCATTTTCCACATCACAGTTTAATTTCTAACTAATAAGAAGAGAAACACTGATATACTTATCTTTGTATCTAGGGAAAAAAAAATCAAATCCATTCTCTTTAAGTATATAGAACTCATGAGTGATATAAGCATATTTTCCAACGTTTCCTGTATTTGATACAGAAAAGGCATTTGACTCCAATAAAGTCT
This sequence comes from Aptenodytes patagonicus, assembly GCF_965638725.1. NCBI lineage: Eukaryota > Metazoa > Chordata > Aves > Sphenisciformes > Spheniscidae > Aptenodytes > Aptenodytes patagonicus. Next base: position 19,052,230 of record NC_134950.1, read on the forward strand.
GTGCAAGAAAAAAATGCAACAATCATCTGTAAATTACTGATACAACAGTAGGAAACAAATCACTGATTAACCAAGAACACAGATAACTCTACTGCTGAATTATGTTATGTAGTGTTTTTATTAACTGTGTTTCTGAAGCGACCACATGGAATTATCACCACATACAGTCAGTAAGACCATTAATTTATGCCCTACTAAAGAAATAGGTTTTTGCAGTCAAAGACAATAAGAGAAATAACAAAATCCTCCCAATACAGAAGATTTCATTCTCTCAAGAAAAAACAAAAATGAATATAATTACTATTAAGTTGATTGAATGCATATTTAAATTGGTAATTATCAGGATGTAGGTACAGCATGTATTTCTGTGTCTAATGTGCCTTTTTGTGGTGCGTATTGTATGAAAGATGAGAATTTTCACATATAATTTTGTAACTATGAAGCATTAGATTGTTAACCTTTGTTTTGAAAAGAAACCTGAAAAAAGTTAGCCAACAGTAAAACTATAAGAAAAAGATGGTGACAATTTATCTCCATTTCTATTGGGTTTGATTGTGTAAATTCTTGAACAGTTTTCTTCAGGAACAAAAATTTTTGTTATCCTGCTCTGAGAGCAGAGTGTAAACATAATTAAAACTAGAGAAAACCCTTCTCAAAACAAGGAAAAGCTCTTTAGGTATCTGAGGGTCAATATTTAACTGTGGTTGTAATCACTTCTAATGAAACTAATAAGAGCATTCTTACTCTGTGTCTTCCAGTAAATAAATAAATAAATAATGGAAAAAAAATACATGCATTGCTGAGTAGAAGTGGGTTTAAGGATCATCCTCAACATGAAAACAAAGCTATGTACTTCTATATTTAACATTGCCTTTTCTACTTAGCAGTAGTAACTTTGGAGAATCAGAGAATATTGCTTTTTAGGGCAGGATTAGACTAAGAGGCTTAGTTGCCATGGCTCTAGTACTTAGTATACATATTAAATAAGATTTCCTATGTACTCCCTCCTTCCCTACCACTTTAATTTTATCATTCCAATTCTGCAGCAGAAAGGCAAATTAGTAGCTTCCAGAAATTACTATTCTCCTAAAACTGAATATAACCTCCCATTCAAAACCATAACCGTTCACAGCCTCTTCAGTGCAACTTTGCCAACTCCTTCATGTTTACGTCTCATAGACCCTTAGTTTAACAGGCAATGAAAGCAAGAATAGAAGAGTAGAAAAAACATTTCTCACATAGACAGCTTGAGTCTAAGGATAAAAGTATGGAACGTGACTAAAGATGGAATATCCTCCTCTTCCTTTGCAAAAAGAAGGTTGTGTTCCTTCTACTCTCCTCACTGGCTTACAGGAGCCGTTTCCAGGTACTAAAGTGAGACGATTTAAATCTCTGGTTCAATGAGTACTCTTGGTCATATACCACATAATGTACTATTGTGAAGCACATCAGACAGGGATCCTCCTTTCTCATACGCTGTGGACATAAATTCTTTAAAAAAAAAAAACAAAACAAACTCAAAACTTTTTTTAGATTATGTTTCTGCTTGTCATAAATGTGTAAAAGGTTTAAATGTTATCTAGCACTGATTGGCAAAGTTCTGGTTTGAAATTCCACTGTCATTTAAAAGAAATTTGAATTTTTGGGCTGTTGACTCTAGAGTCTCAGGGTTTAAAGAAGATGTTCTTGTGGTCTTTCTACATGCAGGTACCTCTCCTGATGAAGTTATGCAGCTCATGTGGCACAGCTGTCCTAGCTCGAACATTGAATGAAATCACAACTTTGTATTATGATTTTGTACTCAGGTGATTTCTTTTGACATCAATGAGATTATGTCAACCAGAAGTTTTTGTGGTAGGACCATAATTGTCTGTTGCAGACTGATGTTGAACTGGACATTTTTCAGAAACCCTAGACAAGTGCTAGATGCTTGAAAAATTTTTAGTAAAAAGTTGCTTTTCCAGTGTAGTGAAAAGGATAATAGAAAAAGGAAACATCTTTTGCATCTTTGAGTACTGTTCTCTATCACATTCATAAAGAAGAAACCTTCAGCTTTACTGGCAGTTAAGTTCCATTCACCTTACCGCTGAAAGAACATAACTATATCTGATTGATAGAAGGGGAGTGAGAACATGATATTGGAGATTCTAGAAATAATTTGTTGCATTGGTTTTGAAAGGACCCTTGTTCAAGACAGAATGAAATGAGACAGCCATAACCCTGTGGGAGATGCATGAGTCTCCAACTTCAATTCCCTGAAGTAGATTTATCACTATATTTGTACCAGTGGAAGAAGAGAAATATCCACAGCTTTATGAACCCTTAATATGCAGAAACTGTGAGTAGAACAAATGAAAAATCATGTATGTGAGAGTTTTCTTTTATTTACATATTGTGTTTTAAACTGCTAGGTGCACTTACGTTTACTTTTCAAGTTTGCCTGAAGGAACTAGAAATGTGCTGTTTAAAACAGAAAGCTTAAATTCTCACAAGAATATATGAAATCCTGACAGATTTTTCAGGGGAAAAAAAAAGCTGTAAGACTTGAAATAAACTAAAATAAAATTCTAAATACTGGCAACACTGGAGAGGCAAATTAAATTAGACCAGCAAACACTGAAAAAAATCATTCATTTATAAATCTGTTTTGCCTTGAAGCATCATGAGTTTCTATAACTTATATATATCTGAAACCTTTATCAACTACTTTTTCATATATATTTTCTAATATAATATTTTACCTCTCATTTTGAATGTTGAATTTCCTCAGAGTTACTCTTCAGTGGACTCTCTTACATGCGACTCACGTACACATAAAAGGCGACAGATGATAAATAGGTACAGAAACTTTCAGATGTGCCATACATGGCCATTTTGCTGAAAGATTTCATGAGCAAAAAATCAAAAAGGATCTGTATACTGGATTAAATATCTAATCTGAGGAACCCTACAATAGGAACTCTCTTTTACTTTAGTAGCAGATTCTTAGTTATGGGGAAGCAAACATATTATAAGGTACAACAGTATTCTAATACAGTGCCAGTGGGTAATACAGGACTGTTTAATAATTTGAGTTTGCTTCCAGGTTTGTAGATAAAATAACTAAGAAAATAATACCAAATTGTCATTATGTTTTTAAAAGTTCTGGAAAAACATAAGAAAAGCAGAGGATTATTTTCTACTATCTGATGATTTCATTTTCTACTGAGAAGTTTCATGTGTGTTAAAATGCAAAGTTTGACTTATTCACTAAATGTGTATTTAGAAAGATGTCCATTCCTTGTGCCTATCCCTATCTTGGAAGAACATTGACCTACTTTCACTTTCAATGTGTTAAATCTTGCAAGTCTATAATCCTACCGGAATTTCTTGGCATTTCAAATACATAAATATGTAAAATCAGAAATAGATCCCCATCTCTGTATTAAATTTTATACATAAGAAATAATAGAATTAATGAATATGCACTCAAAAAAAAAAAAAGAATAGGCAAAACTTGTCAAAAGTTTCACTGTTATTTTCATTGTTTTCATATCTCATACCCCTTCTGGAGAGGCAGTTAGATCATACTCGGTTTAACAACAAGCAGATAAGCTAAAACACTGCTTGAACAGTGCAAACATTAAATATACATCATTCTACTGGGAGATAATGTTTGGTTCAAATGGAATTGTTAGTGAACCATCAGATTTTTTTTGAAAATACACCAGCCATATTTCTTTCCACATCTGACTGCTGGCCTGAAGTGTCCAATATAGTATGTGGAAGTAATAATTTGAATTTATTCCAGGCTGTTACATTGCTTGATGATGTAGGATGGCAAGTCTTCAGAATTCTTTCCCTTACTCCCCCCACCTCATGCACATTCATAATATAATGATATCTCTGTGTGTATATATATATATTAAAAGAAACCCAGGAAAAGGAGTGGTGATCAATGGAAATGTACTGGAAAATATAGGACTTGAGCATGATGTAGATGGTATAGAATAAGGGGTAGATACTGTCCTGGTTTGGGCAGGGATAGAGTTAATTTCCTTCCTAGGAGCTGGTACAGTGCTGTGTTTTGGATTTAGAGTGAGAACAATGTTGATAACACACCGATGTTTTAGTTGTTGCTGAGCAGTGCTTACACTAGCCAAGGACTTTTCAGTTTCCCATGCTCTACTGACTGAGAAGGCTGGAGGTGCACAAGAAGCTGGGAGGGGGCACAGCCAAACTGGCCAAAGGGACATTCCATACCATGTGACGTCATGCTCAGTACATAAACTGGGGAAAGCTGGCCGAGGGGGCCGCTGCTCGGGGACTGGCTGGGCATCGGTCGGCGGGTGCTGAGCAATTGCACTGTACATCATTGGGCCACCTTTGTAAGATCTGTTTTTTCTGTTTAAAAACATATCTCTCTCAGTATGCTCCTCACAGTAAAATACACTGATTTGAATAACTCCTGATTGTTTTATTTTATTTTTTAAAAAAAAAGCTTTTCCTTTTCAGGCAATATAAAGGTAAAAGTTAAAATCTTTCTAGATTTAGTTTGGCCAGGTGTGGCTGAAAGACTAGGACAGTAGTGAAAGAGAGACAAAAGACACTCTTAAGGGAGGGGGAAAAAAAACCCAAACAAACAAGGAGAGGGATATTTGTGTCTATAATAATAATCCACAGTATCAGAGAAAAAGTACTAAGCCCCATACTACTACTTTTTTGGTTCTTTTTTTTTCCTGTCAGAAGCTTTTCTGCTTCTGAAGGAAACTGACTAGCAATTGAATGGTTGTTTCCAACTTGAGAAAGATTCATTAACTGGCTTCAAGCAAATTGCATTTTTAATGTCTTTAATCTTTTTCTTTGTGTCCTTTTTCTACTAGTTTTAGCAGTCTTTCCAGGAGTGTATTACAAGAAACTCCAGTTGTTTCAAATACAATAACAAAAGAGAGAACACTTTTCCCTTGAAGATTTTATTCTGTCTTGACACATGCTGAAGAGAGATAAATTCTCCAGAGCTTTTAGCAACTTTGTTACATTGACTGGTTCTGTTCTGACTATATATTCAGAAAAACAGAAGGTGAAAAAAAAGACAAAAAGCATGCTTCCAAAGTCTTAAAGTCAGGCTTGCAGAAGTTTTCCACTGAAAGACTTAAATCTCCAAATCATTATTGTGTCTTACCCTTGCTCCCAGGCCTTCTTCCACATGGCATCAGAAACAGCAATACAAATACAAATCTAAGACTAAACTGCTAAACCAAGCACTCCTTACTTCTATAAAAAGTTTCATTCAACATGAGTCAGGGAACTCACAACAGGAAGACGTATATGTTTAATGCCACAGCTACACACCCAGTGACTAGGTAAATACAACCCCTTAGAGCTCTGGATGAATGCTATTACAGAAGACTAAGAGGTTTGTGTGGCCCAAGAAACAAGAAATATACATATACATCTATATTATTTACATATAATTGCATGCATAAAATTCATTTGTCTATAAGCATGATATGCATATCCTCAGTATTCTCTATCTCCATAAAGCAGTAAATCACTACAATTTTTACTGTAAAAATTGCACCAGAACGAAATTTGGCACAAACTTGAGCTGTTCCTCACCAAGTAGAGATAATTTTATGGTGCTGTAAAAAATAATTATGTTAAAATATTTATTAATTATTGACAAAACAAAAAATAAGAAATTAATAAACTAATTAAATAATACAATACAATAATTAAATACAATAATATAATACAATAATTAAAATGTAAGTGTTAAGAAATAAAGGGAAGCCCTAAGTATATACAACTGATATTTTTATTAAATTTTCTCATAATATATGTATAGAATATAAAATGGAAACAATTCCTGAAACTGTTTTTGAGCTAACTATGACATGGATATGAACCATTATGATCACATGAAATAAAGTCTTGCAGGAAGACATACCTGATGAATTTGTAAAAGTTCTTGTTTCTAGACTCTGAAATGTTAGAAGTATGATTGCAAAGTAGGTAGTTATACTATACTGACTTTGATTCAGCTAACTTTAATAGCAGTTATGGAAAAAGACACAAATATGGTCATACTTAGGACCTCTTCGAACATATCAAGAACTCTAGGGATAGATGTGTTTGTACTTTTTTCTGGAAATCATGATTTTGTTAGAAATTGCTGATTCATCACACCCAATAAATCTTACAATAAACATCCATGGATTGACAGAGTATAACAGGTTGATAAAGATCTTGTATCTTTTCATGTTCTGGGAGAACCAACCTCTTGAATATCCTCAGAGCAAAGGACCTTAAATTGCAGTGCTAACAGCTTAGGAACAAGCTGTTCTCCGCCCAAATTTGAAGATAACCTGATAGGAAGATTGATCCTTAAATTTTTAGAAGCCGTATTTTAATTCAGGCTTGTTTGCTTACCACACAGCAGTACACAGTAACTCTAAAGGTATATGCAAATTGAAAGCACCCAGGATTACAGATCACAGTGGTAACTGCACAGGATGAGTGACATCAGGTTCAATAAACTCTCATAGCTCCTGATGCGCTGTTACAGAAGGACATGCGCTGCATGAAGGACACGTCATGGTCAAACTGCCTCTTGGGACATGGGGACCTTGGAAAGGTCCCAGGAGCACCATAGCTCCTAAGGCCAAACCAGACAGTGGCGTTGATTGTTCTTTTAGTTAGACAATCACTTTCCTGTCCTCAGGAATTGTTATTGATAATTAAATTAAATTGAATTTGATTCACAAATATAGCCATCTGCTATAAACCAGGGCTATAGGAATGATCCAAGCAACCGAGCAAAGACTGTGAACATCTTGAACAGGCTCCAAGCATCTAATGCAACTTCTCAATATCGTGGAGCAAGAGGCCATTTTGTAAAAATAAAGCTTTCCACCAACTGGAATTTGTGAAGATTGGACAGCTTTGCATGTCCATACTGCAACGGCTTTGTTATATCTTTCCCAGTGTGGTTACCTGTGGTAGTTAAATTGAAGCCTGTATGCAGACCTGCTAATCTCACTATAGACACTCTCTCTATGGAGGTTTTGCTGAACCCTGATTATTCAACAGGACAGAAATATGGTGTCTGTAAGAATTCTGATTGCTGGCATTTACAGTTAACTCAGGGTAGAGGAGTTGTGTTAATTCATCTATAACTGCTGCTGATGCCTGTTCTCAGCACAAAAGTGTTCATTGCCTAGAGTATATTCTGCTAGAGAAGTCTTACCCTCAAACTCTTCTAATTACCTAAATATATCTCAAAAAGAATAAATATATGTAATCAAGGGGGAAAGGGAAAACATGGGAGAAGAGAGGAAATTAATTCAGAAAGTAAGTTATTAGGAGGTGGAAACTGAGGGATATAGTGAAAGTATGAAAAATTCTAAAAGAGAAAATGCCATTAACACACCCTATCTTATGTCTTTCAAAAATTTCTCCATTTTCTCACCTTTATCTATAGAAAACATTTTTAATTGCCTCACTAGAACTGCATTAGAATGATTTTTTTAAAAAAATATTATTAATGTACTCATATGATCATAAATAAATCATATAAAAATAGTTAGAGATCTCCTGTAGGTCACTGGCATGGAATTTTCCTCTTTTTTCATGTAACATAATACTGATGAGAATGTGAAGATGGGGACAAGGTGATTTTCATAGATATCAAGAATCTTTGCCTCTCTCATTGGTGATGAATCAAGTCATGAAGAAGACCTGAAGAGTTGGAATTTAAAAAGACAAAATGAGAAAAGGGGAAAAATGTCAGCAGCAATATCAATTCAAACACAAGAAATGCTAAACTCTATAAAAAGAAACACTGATGTCTTAAAAGTGCATGATTAGCCAAAGGGAAAAATTCAAGCTGCATCAGAATGTGCCCTGTATTCTGTATAGTCTTTGAGTGGTCAGACACAGGAATAAATAAAAAGAGAGAAAAAAAAGTGTTCTTTTTTGTACTTGTTTGTTTGCTGACAGCTGTAATACCAGACATAATAAAGACTTAGTACTGGACAGACTTAACTGGAGTTCACTAACATTAACACAAACAAATTTAATTTAATATTGCAAGTGTCAACTTACTATGTTTCTTTAATGTGTGACAAATTATTTCAAATATCAGATCATGAAAATCATGGAAACACAAAAGTGGTTTTATAACTACATTCTAACACAGTCTTTTATGTTTACCGTTTGCCCAATGGCTCTTACTTGTAATGCATCAGTATATCAAAGCAACTGTTTGGCTTAAAGACAGATTTTTTAGGTAAACAAGAAGAAAAAAAAAAAACCTAGAGCCAATGTCCAGTGTTGTGCTAGTAATAAGAACACCCTCTTCTTGGCAAAGCTAGATTCATGTTTTTTCATTGCTTAGAATCTAAATGTTTTGTCTATATTTTCTAGTATTTAGGATACCGCCTGGATTTAGTTGGGCTGACCTCTTGTACAGGGGTGAATGCTTGCCTACAGAAAACAAATCTCACTTTGACTGTGGCTAACTTTGTCTTACTATATTTCTGCAGAAGCTGAGAAAGCTTTTGACCAATTTTACCAGACCAGGTCAAGTTTTTGGGACTGTTGCTGACAACAGAAGTGTCTCCAAAGTCTACATAGGGAATAAGCAACAAGCAAGGAGACAAGTGGAGCAAAAGTATTTTGTGGGGTAGATGTGCTGTGCATAGAATCATAGAATCATAGAATAGTTTGGGTTGGAAGGGACCTTTAAAGGTCATCTAGTCCAAACCCCCTGCTGTGGGCCGGGATATCTTCAACTAGATCAGGTTGCTCAGAGCCCCGTCCAACCTGACCTTGAATGTTTCCAGGGGTGGGGCATCCACCACCTCTCTTGGCAACCTGTGCCAGTGCTTCACCACCCGCAGCACAAAAAATTTCTTCCTTATATCTAGCCTCAATCTAACCCCCTTTAGGTTAAAGCCATTCCCCCTTGTCCTGTCGCAACAGGCCCTGCTAAAAAGGTTGCTGCCATCTTTTTTAGAAGCCCCCTTGAAGTACTGATAGGCTGCAATAAGGTCTCCCCAAAGCCTTCTCTTCTCTAGGCTGAACAACCCCAACTCTCTCAGCCTTTCTTCATAGGAGAGGTGGTCCATCCCCCTGATCATTTTCGTGGCCCTCTCTGGACCCACTCCGACAGGTCTGTGTCTTTCTTATGCTGAGGGCTCCAGAGCTGGACACAGTATGCCAGGTGGGGTCTCCCCAGAGCAGAGTAGAGTAGAATCACCTCCCTTGACCTGCTGGCTACGCTTCTTTTGATGCAGCCCGGGATATGCTTGGCCTTCTGGGCTGCGAGCACACTTTGCTGGCTCATGTCCAGCTTTTCATCCACCAGTACCCCCAAGTCCTTCTTGGCAGGGCTGCTCTCAATCCCTTCATCCCCCAGCCTGTAGTGATACCGGGGGTTGCCCTGACCCAGGTGCAGGACCCTGCAACTTGGCCTTGTTGAGCCTCATAAGGTTCACACAGGCCCACTTCTTGAGCTTGTCCAGGTCCCTCTGGATGGCATCCCATCCCTCTGGCATGTCAACAGCACCACTCAGCTTGGTGTCATCTGCAAATTTGCTGAGGGTGCACTCGATCCCACTGTCTATGTCATTGATGAAGATATTAAACAGTGCTTTTTCTCCTACCAAACAGACTGGGGAAATGGAACACTAATGCTCCTTTTTTTTGTATGCCTGGGATTTGTACCAAAAGAAGCTAGAAGTGGAAGGGGATAGTGCACCCAATTTCTTGAGGCAACCAAGATGTCTCTGGGGATCTGAGATTGGTATAAGCATCTGCACAGACACAGCTGTTTAGACCTTGTTGTCATTCTCCTCAAACCTTTTCATTATAATATCTTCCTTACTGTGAGTGAGATTCACTCAAGATGCCCTGTAAGGTCTGCTGTAGCATGCAACTTCAGAAGCAGATCTAATACAAATGGAAAAGCAAGCACATGCATTGCAGTATTTCTACAGCTAATACATGTTGTGGGAAATGTCCCTGTAATGATATTATGGAGGTTATAGCATAGACAGAGAAGCATGACTAGCTTTATCTGAGCGCTAATCCAAGGGTATGGGCTGTAACAGTTGTGTGGTCTGCATATCCTCCTACAGCATATACCTGTGCAACCGGCCAGGTGGCACATGCTTTGTTGTAATGAATTGTTGTAATGAATATTGTAATGAAAGCTAATGAATTTCACATTCCATAGACAAGTTTACTCTGCTAGGAGGAAATATCTCTGGATACATGTAGCTGAGGTGGGGTTTGTGCCGTATGACCAATTCAGATGGAAATGTTTCATTCTTGAACTTCAAAACAGGTCCTCTGCTTATTAGTCTCAAGTTACAGCATGAGATTCCTCCTGCCTGATTGCCTGTTGTAATATAACAGTACAATTGGCATCTTTACTGGCAGGGTCTAAAAATGAAGTAATTATAGTCTTGACAGAGCAGTGTGGGAAATTTTGAGTTTCTTGTTGTTGATGTGGGAGATTTTGTTCTCTGGGACTATCAAATCAACATGTTTAAAAGCAGTCACTTCACTCAGAAATGTACCTTCTAACTATACTATAAAGATAGATCAATTAAACGTAAAATGATAATTTCAGAAGTATATGGTTTTATACAGAATCTGTTTTCAGTAACTCAAGTATTTTACTAAACCATTTACTTCTAATCAACTCCTTAAGCAGATTTTCAGATAGTTATGTATAAAGAATAAGTTGTAAAACTTGAAAACAAAAATTCAGCCAGTTATTATGAACCATATAGTTTAGCTGGTGATGAGATTACACATTTAAATGAGTGCAGGGAAGGCTTTTTAGTGTTTCTTATGAAGAGGGGAGTAAATGATTGAGGGAAGGAAGATTAGAGATAATGTATATAAAAAGCAAAATTACTTTTGAGATGTCTTCAGACAATGAGAGTTACACCATTAGACTATCTTCAGTAAATATCATGAAAAGAATGCAACAAAACAATTTGATAGGTCACATGGGGTTACTGTCATCAATGATCATAACAATACATTTGAATTAAATTGGTCATTCTTTTTTAAACAAATCTCCTGCTTTATGAAATAGTCATCTCTTGGATTGAGCAGTACATAAAAGATAGGGAAATAAAACCAACTTTTTACATTCTCATTGGTCAAATTATTATTTTATGACTTTTAATAGCATACAATCTATCAGGAATAATTTTACCTCTTTTATCAATTTTTACTTTATTCAGTTTTGCCTTAAAATTAGTTCCAAAATATGTGAAAATTTCAAAGTATCAAAATATTTGTAATTTCTAAATAATTTATAATTTTATTTTAATATGAAATTAGTCTCTGAACTGAAACATATTTACTAGCATTTACCTTCTTAAAAAAATGTTTTCCAGTTTTTTTTTTTTTTTCTCTTCTTGATTGATTTTCTTACTGATTGGCCTGAAGTAAGAGATGTAATCAAATTCTTCAGTGGTTCTGAATGTCAGCTCTGATCACTTTCCCAAGTACCTCTAATGTTGTTTTTTTTTTTTAATATAGAACTAAGTTTCACCAGCAAGGCAGATTACAACAACCCACAGTGGATCTCAATATTGGGGTTTATTGAAGAAACAAGGGGATTAGAGTTTTTACCCTACTAGATTATCATTCACACTCACTTACTTGTTCCCTTCAGCATAACGTTTGGTAGGTCTCAGCTTCTCTTCCCAGCAGGGACGTCTTTGCTGGTCAAGGAAGATTGGGCACAAACTTGTGTCGGACTATGCTGTGCCACTCCTTGCAGTTACCAGTCTTGGGTGTTACTAGCCAAGGTTCCTCAGCTTCCCCCTGCATTCATCTCCATGTGTCTTCCCTAACTTCAGATCCTTCCTCAATTTCCAGGATCTTTCCCCCAGCCAGTATCTTCGCCACCTTCTTTCCAGGCCCCTTCTTTCCAGGTCCCTTCTTTCCAGGGCCACTTCTTTTTGGTGAACACTTCTTTTAGGCTCCTTGTCCCTGGTTTTCCCAATTTATCTAAATAGTTTTTATGTCTATAGACACAATGTATGATCAGCTTCCTAATTGGTGCTTCTGTTTCATGTATCTTTATTATTTGGAGGATTCAGGACAAGTTTCCTGATTTGCAACTTGTATAATCTTCCCTAAACCTGGACTTCATGAAGTTTAAGGAGGGAAAGTGCAAAAGTCCTGCACCTAGGGAGGAACAATCTTATGCACCAAAATATGCTGGGGGCCAACTGGCTGGAAAGTAGCTTGGCAGAAAAGGACCTTGGGGTCCTGGTGGACATCAAGTTGAACATGAGCCAGCAAAGTGCCCTTGCGGCCAAGAAAGCTAATGGTATCCTGGGCTGCATTAGGTGAAGTGTTGCTATCAGGTTGAGGGAGATGATCCTTCCCCTCTTGTCAGCACTGGTGAGGCCACACCTGGAGTATTGTGTCCAGTTCTGGGTTCCTCAGTACAAGAGAGACATGGACATGTTGGAGAGAGTCTAACAAAGGGCCACCAAAATGATTAAAGGACTGGAGCAGCTCACATATCATGAAAGGCTGAGAGAGATGGGACTGTTCAGCCTGGAGAAGAGAAGGCTCAGGAGGGGTCTTCTCAATGAATATAAATACCTGAAGGGAGGGTGCAAAGAAAGTGGAGCCAGGCTCTTTTCAGTGGTGTCCAGTGACAGGACCAGAGGCAATGGGCACAAACTGAAACACAGGAAGTTCCCTCTGAACATCAGGAAACACTTTTTTACTGTGAAGGTGACCGAGCACTGACACAGGTTGCCCAGAGAGGTTGTGGAGTCTCCCTCCTTTGAGGTATTCAAAAGCCATCTGGACATGGTCCTGGGCAAAAGGCTCTACATGGCCCTGCTCCTCTCCTGAGCAAAGGAGTTGGACGAGATGACCTCCAGATGTCACTTCTAGCCTCACCATTTTGTGATTCTATGATTCTGTGACTTTACACAATGGCTCTGTGTCAAGAGATTAATCTTTTTTAACATGAAAAGGAAAAGTAATGTTATTGCTGTTCTATCTAAAAAAAAATGGAGAACAGAATAAAAACCTACTGCAGGAAACAATTCTGAAGCCTTAAGGACATAAACAGCAAAGACTTTTGTTAGGTTTGCTCTATTTATAACAAAGTTTATGAAATATTGCCAGATCATTTTTAAAATCAAAGCAGCTGAGAATAAAGGAGGGTATTTTAGTTTCCTTAATGTCCAAACTTGTTTCTAGAACCTCAGAACTTATTTGTAAATTTTTGAAAGAGCTACATAGCACTGAAAACAGAGACAGAGTAAGAGTACTAGGACTGTTTAAATAATTAAATCTGATTACATTAGAGAGTGGGAAAAGTGTTCAGTAACTAACTGCAAAACTTTTAAAATTTCAAAACATTTACCATTCATGTTGGAAGGAAACTGTGTTAAATATATCAAAGTCTTATGTACACAGCCTTGGAGAGATCAAATTAAAGTCTCTACTCTGAAGAATATTTCATTATTGACAGACACTGTAAGAAGTAGGAGGAAATGAGTGAGACCCTATGCCAGAATAACTGGTATGGAGAAGGCGATGAGGTAGGGTATGAAAAAGTAGCTTGAGTCTTAAAATAGATTCTTGACCCTGTGTCAGAAATATTACAGGTGATCCCTGAGCACTGCATTTCTGGCCAAATTATTTTAAGGGGAAATTGCATCCTAAAGGCAAAGCCTCTCTGATTGAGAAGCTCCCATGAAATGTAAAGCTTTGATAATTCAGTGTATTCTAGTAAACATAATTTTCTTTGGAAAGTTTCCAACTACCTGCTTAAAATTAACTCAGGAGCTTTACTTTTTTATTTGTTTCAGAAAAACAAAATAAAACTAAACAACACAACAACATATGAGCACTGTTTGTATTCCAATATTTTTCTCTTACATTTTTACACTTGAAAGAAAACTTAGCCAAAAGTCTAGGAAGGCCAGAATAATAAAAATGACTTAAAAAGAAGACAGGAGTCTCTGTCCGCTTCATGAATCATAGCTTTGAAGAAAATAATAGAGTATTCAGAACTATAGGTTATTTGTGTCTTTCTTTTCACTGGTCTGGAATTTTATTTTATTTTTTATTATCATCTGATTGAATGTAACAAGTAGTCTAGTATGTGTAAATTGATATAATGCCTGTAACTGTTAATACAACAGATAAGCAGGTTATGCTAGTGCACTGGAATTTCTTTAAGTATGAAGATGTAAACTATGCAATTGCAGTACTGTTACTCAACTGGAACTCTGTAATGCAGCTATTTTAGCCTGCAGATGGAAAATCATTTGAATTATATAAAAGCCTACTGAAAAAATGGAGAATTGATGATTTTTTTTTTTTTCAGAAATCATTCCAGATTTAATACTGAAGACATATAACATGATTGTCTTGTGTCGTATCTGTCTTGTATATGTACAGCTGAGGCTACAAATTTAAACAACAGATTTCCTGAAATGAGTAAGTAAGCAAGTATGGCACTGGTTGTACTCATCATTGCCTCTTTTCCATCACAGACATTTCCATTCTACCATTCAAAGCCTTATGTTGGAGTAAAATTTATTCAACAGGATGAATCACACAACACATAACCACAGAGGGCGTATTAAAAGTGTCTATTGGAGTAATATTTTGCTTCCATTTGCACTTCATTTTTAGGTACTGGGAAATTCTTTCCCAGACATAAAGTATTTCATGCCCCACTACTGCATAAAATAACAGTCAGAACATTGAGATCACTTCAGGAAAAGTAACAGCAAATTTCTGAAGAAGTATAGAAATAAAGCAAGTCTTTGCTGCATGAAGAAACATTTACAATCTGGAAAGTCAATGAGTTAGTGTTTCATGAAGTTCTAAAGTGACTTGCATGCAATATCCTGAATTTCTTTAAAAGGAAGCTTCAAATGTTGAAGAGACTATGAAGACAGCTCTTTACTATTAATTTTCTGAAATCTCAAAGTTTCCTTTGAAGAATATTACGTGAAGAATTTTAAATTATTTTATTTCAGTTTCTTAAAAAATGCATAGGCTTCCTGTAGAGATATGTATAGAAGAAGATAGAATGCACAGAAGTACACTAAAGGCTTTATGTTTCTTCAGAGGAGAAGAGTAACAGATGGATGAATTCTGAAAGTACAAGGAACAATTGCAACATCTTTCATAAAAATCAAAAGGAGCCTTCAACCATCAGTTGTCGAGCTACATGATCGAGTACAATGGGTTAGGAGTTGTCATCTGCTGACAGGTCATAGTGCCTTTTCTCTTCAGTTGCCAATATATTTTAGAGCTTTTATGTGCTGTAACATCTTCTGCAGAGTTGTCAAAAAAATGTTAATGACTGAGCACAGCTTAGGTTAGGTAGTCTTTACATCTCATCTTCGTCAAATGATCCATATATTCTGGCACAGATAAAAAATGTTGAAAAACTAAACCACAGAAAACTCAGACAGGTGATTGGTAATTCTGAAGTGCCTCACTACCATCAACATAAAGGGAGTTCCTCCAGGCTGAACATTTCTCAATATACTTTTACCACTATGGTGTAAAAAGCAAAGCTTCCAAGTAAAATAATCCTGAAGGTCTTTTGCTGCTACTTTTAAGCTGTACTTCCAAACAAGAAGCCAAAAGAATAGAACAAATCTTCAGTACTCTGTTGACATCATTTCCCTCTCTCCCCTGGCTTTTGGCAACTTTAGTCTTAGAAGCTTTCATAGCTGGATTGCATAAGAACGGTTGGACTTAGTTTTCACCGAGGATTTTGTTTAATCATCTTTCAGAGGGGATTTTATCTGTGACCTTCATAGCATCCTGTAGAAAGAAGTTCTGGATTTCTGAATCCATTACTTTCACATGAAGATTATTCTTCCTATGTGATAGGACATCAAAATATAGTTGAAATCTAGAGCTATTTAATAATGATCTCGTTGCACATTCAGTGTACAGACTTTTTTTTTTTTTTTTTTTTTTGTGAGCTGTGCTTGAAAAGGCACTTAGGCATGTAGGGAAACATAGAAGAAACAGTATGAACTTCCTATAAGTGTTTTTGCTCAGTATCTATAGATGTGCCCTATATTCTTTAATTTTCTGTTTTATAAAAACAATTCTACATACATTACATATTTTTCAAACTTTTGTCTTTATATGGTTTCTGCTGAAGGGTAAGAAGAGTCTGCTTTATTTTATTTAATATTAAATACCTGCAAGGCAAGAAAATAATGTTTCCATCTCCATTGTCTTTCATCAAACTCCACAGTGTAAGTGTGGATGAATCTGATTCCTTCAAGCCTGTTTTCCCAGATTCCTCACCAATTAATAAATCTGATTAAACAACTTTCAATGAAAAAGAGGTGGGGTTTTTTTTTTTTCCTTTTTTGCAAAATATTGATGCCCTGAAGAGCAAATTTCTATCCAGGAGCTAATTCGTGGTCAACAAGAGGAAGACTTAATAGTGTGCTGAAGATCCTAAGGGTTAAGGCAGCCATGAGATGTAAGAAGATAAAGCTTTTAGCAGTTTTTCACTCTGTTGAACTCCCTATCCTCCAGTAAGTAACTGAACTACTTCACTACTTGTTATTTGTTGTATTTGGTAGTTTTTTTACTGATGCTAGTCATATTACAGATGTAAAAACAATAATTTGGGGAATTCTGACAGTTCTGGTTGCATTCCAAAATCTGCTGGTAAATAGTGAAATGTTTTGTAGGATGTGTATGTGTTATATTGTATGTATTTCACTACACATTCCTCCAGCTTCCTATTTTATCAGAAAATCAAATGTGTGAATTTCCCATATTAGGATTTGTAAAACATTTATTAAGAGAAATACAGAATTAATATCATATATATGTGTGTGTATGTAAAGCTATTATAAGTTACAGTTTGCATCAATCAAAAGAAATGGAAATGATGAAGCTGGATGTATTTTAATTCTTCCATATATATACACGTATGTGTATGTGTATATATATATACGGAAGAATGTGTGTGTGTGTGTGTACACGTGTATAAATTCTTAAAAACTTTTAATTGTAATAGGGTTAAATAATCTGTTGAAAAACAGTTTCATTGGATTTTTTTTCAATCCAGTTCTAATTCATTAACTTATTATGACTTTCTTGAAAGGAACAATAAGATCAGTTCCTAAAGCATGATTAAAACATAAGGAGGAATGACAAATTTTGAATGAATACATAGTTCAGGATGTTTATGTCCTTTTTCAAAGTTAATGAATGAAAATCAAACCAGGTTCCATTGTTGAGCAGCTATTTTCCACCCCCAAGAGTGTTGCAAATACTGTAGTCAATAATAGTACAAGAACCAATTACATTTTAAAGTGTTAAATCAGACAAGTAGATTTTCAATTTAGTCCCAAAACTAGCAAGTGATATTTTACATTTGAAAGAAAAAACTCCCTTCCAGGCCTAGAAATCTCTGGAGCCAAGGAAAGAGATGTGGGTTCAAGACTAAAAGGTCAAGAGAATGGATGCTGACAGTTTCAGCTGGGTTGGATTTCTCAGTTGGCTATTAAAGCTCCAAATTACATGGCATTTGTTTTTTTTTGTTTTGTTTTTCTTGCAAGGCTAAATTGACTCTTTAAATGAAAAATATAAAATAAAAATGTATAATAATATTAAATATGAACTATTCTGTTTTCCAGTTATGCGGAACTAGCAGAAATTTTTAACTGCTTTTAATAGGCCATGAGACTAGAGCTGGTTAAAAAAATTGACAGAAAATGCTGATCCAGAAAAATCTAATATTTCAGGGAAACAGTAAATCATATCAACATTTCATATGGAAACCAAGAAACCAAATCATTCAGTTTCCAAAGTCTTCCAAATAAATCTAAGTGATTTTCCTGGGCTCCCACAACTCATCTCACAAATTTCTGCTGCTCTCCATCTGCCGAGCTGTCTGTCTCTGTGCTGCAATCCTGTGCACACCACAGCTGTTCCTCCTGTGAACTAGCAAAATACAGCAAACTTGGTGAGCAAAGCAGCCCTCTTACCCAACCAACAGGCAGAAATCCCAAGGAGGCAGACAGTGGCATACCCAGGCTGTCAGGGCACCAGCTTGACCAGGTTTGCAGGGCAATCAGGTATTTAGCTAGATGCATTTTACAGGGTGCCTGTCAAACTTTAAGGTTTCCTTAGCAACTGGCCCTGTTGGCTCCTGGTCTGGAGATTTGACTAAGCATCTCCCAAGCTTTCCAGATGGCTAGAGGAACTCGCTTCCCACGTAGCTGGCCTGCCTGATTGCCAGGCTCATTGGACTACTGACATCTCCAAAAAGGTAGAAATAGAAGGTTTCCTGGAAGCAGCTAAATTCTAGTAGCAGCTCTAGGAACTACTGTCTGGTGATTGAATGCTCCCCTTGCTGACTCACAGAGCTTTCTTAGCTAACTTGCTGGTTTGCAGAAACCTAGTAAGCAAGCAATTCATTAAAGGGCAACTGGGGAAATGTGGAAACTCAGTGCAATCTTGTGGGGTTTCAGTTCCACTAAATAAAACCCAATACTTTTTAACTTTTCATTTTTTGAATCCGGTTGTAGTCATTTGTAAGTGATAGAAATGTTTTGTAGGTCAGACATTTTGTTCCTTCAGCAGCTCATGCCAGCACAAAGTTATGAATGACTTTGTAGACATCTCCTTGAAAAAAAAAGTAGGAGAATTCAAAATTACAACTTTTTTTTTTTTTAATAGAAATTGTATAATTAGCTGCTTGCACTGATGAGTTACTTACTTTTCAGTAGATTTACTTACTGATAATTCTGCTCTTTTTTATCAGTCATTCTAGAGGTATGGATTAAGACAAACATCCTAATCCTCACATTTATATTTTCTTTCACCCTTTTTTAGACAATTCAGATTCTTACTCTATCAGCCTTAAGCAGGATCTACTGTCACTACTACTGGTTACCACTGTGTGATTACTGATTCTTTTCCTCCCCCCTGTGAGATAGCAAAGTACTGGATTTTCCCATCTTATGACCAGGGCTCCTAGAACCATTAACAATAATACTGCTCAGCCTGTGCAGCCTGAAGTCTGGTGCACTCCAGGTCTGAACTCAGGTTGCCTACAATCCTAACCTGTGTTTTTATCTGCTATACTTGGTACTGTAACTGCTTGCTAGGAAAGACACCAAGCTACTTTATCTAACCATCACTAATCACAAGGTGGTTCTCTAAGGCCAAATGGATGCGTCTGGGGAATATAAGCATCTGCTCAAGCGTTCTGATAAGCACAGGGCCTCTTTCCCTCTATTGATTATAAAAAGAGTATGGATGACTACAGATAACATTTGCTGAGATGAGTACTACACTGAATTATTTGTCCCAGAGCTTATAGAAGATACAAGTGCAAGGTGCATCTTACTGCTTGTAAATTACAATCTTAATTATTAATGTATAGTCCTAATTATTAAACCAACTTTCCATTTTGTCCCTGTATTGTTTCCTGTCTCTATGTTCTCTTATTACTACTTCTTACTTCCCACTTCTTCAACAAAGTGTACTCAATTTAAAGAGACAATAGCTTCCTTAGAGTCTTTAGGCAAACCCTAGAGTCATTAGGTAAACACTTTCAATGATTATTGGAACATGGTAAGGCTATTAATCTTCTAACCTTTAATAGTATGCATTTCCCTAGTTAGTTTCCCAGGATACAATTAGTTCTGATTGTTCCAAATGCTCACTTGTTTAATTCATTCACTGCCTCATTTAAATGTAATAATGGCCGCAGACAGAAACTCCAACAATCCTCATGCCTCTCAGATGTGAATATATTTGGTATATACTTTTCTCTGTGAAAAGTAATACCCTAGCAGAATGTGTATAACTTTACTATGAAAACCTAGGTGGCAAAATCTGTTTTGAGACAAACCATTCAGACCAGGACACTGTAACAAAGATCCCAAATTTTATTTTTATCTACCACTCAAGCATATGCCAAAATCATTTATTTGACTTAATGATTTTTTTAAACATTAAAAAACTGTTTGTGTAGTTGTCTGAAAAATAAATTGTGAGGAAATACAGGTGGGAGAAATAAGATCTGTTAACAGAAAAAGTAATATCTCTGCTACAAAATTTTCCACATTTAGAAGACACATTTAGAAATCAAAACAAAACAAAAAATAACAGAGCAATTTTGTGAATGTGCATTACAATGCATATATATTTCTATAGATTTTCACTTGAAATAGGTATGTAAGTACTAACACCCCTCCCCAGGAAGCCACTTCTTTTTTAAAAAAATCATCATAAAATTCATGCCATTCATCATAGTTTGTTCAGTAATATTCTAGGATGAAAAGCATTGCAAATCTATAAAAGTCCAACAAAGTTATTCAAACAAACCAAAGAATTATATTGCCATCTATATTCCTGAATGGGTGGCTGATTCATTCTGAGGCAATTAACTAGGTATGTCTATAAAATTACTTGCAATGGGATAACCAATTTCTTTTTTTTCCCAAGTAAGCCTTCTGTAGCAGGAAAAAAGACACAAAATACTCATTTAAATAAACTTCTTTCTTGCTAATAAAGGGAAAGATTATCAATTGAGTAACTGTTTACTCACATACTAATACATAGTGTCAAAATCAACATATTAAACCTAGTCCTGGATGAAGATTGAGAGAGCCTACTCCTTCAGGATTCTATTTTAAACAATAGTTATAAGTTATTCTTGTGCCTTTTCCATATGTTAACACTTAAAAATATTTCAGAAATTGAAAATTTTTGGTAAGATTATGGACCTTGCAAGTGTAGGGAAACTTGGAAAAGACTTTGTATAAGCTGATTATTTAAAAAAAAAAAAAAAAAAGAGAGAGAGTTTTTTTAGGAAAATCTCATGATTTTATACATAAATGTCAAAACTTCAGGGGTCACAATTTAAGGCTGATGGCATAGACAACTCTTGATTATCTACCTTTAGCTGCCAGTATAAGTATGTTCTAGGTGATCTAGTATTGAACAAATTGTGAGATTATAGCAATGCAAACATCAGGATGATTTAAGATACACTGTTTTCATTTCAGGATGATGAAAAGTTAGTAAAAATCAATAATGATATAGCCAGTGAATTAGCAGGTACTCGACAAGTATAAGTAGTGTTATTGTTCATTCAAAGTGTTCATCATCAAGTATTAAAAGTCAAAGATAATTTGCACTTGTACTATCTGAAATCTCTCTATTTTTTTTTCCTTAACATGCGAAGGATTTTCACTATTTAGAGCAATGGTAATTAAGTTATAGCACTTAAGTAGCACTGCCGTATATAATACACTCAGAACATGGATCTGGATGGTGTAGATCTGCTTTTAAATCACAATACTTCTTGTTTAAGAGAACACCTGGGCAGCAGCTCTCATAAGAACACATCAGTGCAGTCTGAGCTGGTTTAGCCTTTTATCTAAGAGGAAATATTTTGCTTAATCTTGAGAACCCTCTCTTAAATTCAGATTACTAATCTTCCAATAAAACAGTTATTTCACTTATTAAGAAACTCTGCAGATATTAATCAGACTGGCATCCCCAAAGTTCAGTGAGAAACTACAAGATAGGTTTGGTAGCTTTCCTATGACCCTGGGTCACATATTAAGCTGCTGAAGCAGAAAGCATATGGGATACCTACCAGCACTAGAACACTTTCATATCACTAAGAAAAGTGTTAGTCACTCAAGACAAAATATCAGTTAAAAGTACAGGCTCAATTTTTCTTGCCTTATTCTGCAAAATATAGGTAAGGATGTAGAGAGCAAAACAACAAATTGTATACTGTTAACAGTTTACTAGATAGTCTTGGGACAATGGGAGAAGAAATTTCTTTTTATATCCTATTTAATAATAAAATACATTGTCTTTCTTTGAGATTATTAAAACTATTAAATATCTGCAGTGTTGTAGCTGAGGAACAAACTGATTTCAATGTATTTCTTTTGGTCTTAGATGCTTAGATGATTTCTTCACCTGGTTTTAGTTTTCCTTGTTTAGATGCAAAATATTTTTCAAAATGGGTTTGACAAATTTCTAGATCTGATCAGGGGTATCTTACATTTATGCTAAACAGGTATCAAGACTCCAGTAAGAGTGAAATAACACAGAATCAGGTCCCTCTTCAATACAATGGACTGTAGGGCTAATACAGTCTGATGTTACACATTATGCATGGAAGACCATTCTTTAACAATCTGATTGTCTATGTTTACAATTGTCTAGCTGAACAATATAAAGAATCCCCCTGAGTGAAAAATGTCCATTTTTACAAAATTTACATTTACAAAATACATCCAACAGAAATTAAATAGCCGTAACAGGTCACAAAGAACACCATGCTTTAGACCTACAAGTAGGAATGCATAACAGAGGAACCTGGTCCCCCTTGTTTCCTTCTGAGAAGGAAGCCTCTAAAGGACAGAAAAATCAGCACTGACATAAAGTTCTATTCTGAAACAATTTCCTGGGAAATGATGGAATTTGCTATATTGCATCTATGTCTTGTGCCTTGCTGGTTCTAAAGGAAAATTTCTTTACTGAAAGAGTGGTTAAACATTGGAACAGGCTGCCCAGGGAAGTGGTGGAGTCACCATCCCTGGAAGTATTTAAAAGACGTGTAGATGAGGCACTTAGGGACATGGTTTAGTGGGCATGGTGGTGTTGGGTTGATGATTGGACTCGATGATCTTAGAGGTCTTTTCCAACCTTAATGATTCTATGATTCTATGATTCTATGACAATGCGCTATTGGTACCAGGACACACTCCAGCAAACTCCTGGCCCTACAAAGGCTGTGTACAAGTACAAGCAGTCTTCAAATTGATTCCCTATTTTCCCCAAGACAGATTAATCTCTTCTAATACATAAAAAATCACAAATATCACTTTCTGTGTTAATCTTCACAATTTTTACATTGCGCTAATTACTGCCCTTTGAAGTGGAAACATCTTAATTTGAGAGCATTAAGATGTTCTGGGTCTGATTATAAGAAAGCACAAGTTGTAGCGGGAGATACAGATGCTCACCACCTCTAAATAACAGTTCATGGTAGTAATTCAGTTTACTATGGAGGTTAACCTTCACTTCTGCTAGAGGCAGCTAAATAAGTCTAAGCTACGTTGACTGCCTAACTATATATCTATTTACTGTAATGGGGGCTTAAACAGGTAGTTCACCTGCACATGCGGAAACATGGATTTTACTGTCTTAATGTTGAAATGAATTATCCCATTGCAGGTGTCCCAAAGTGTACTTCTAGAAAACCAAGAAGAAAAAACACATGCACTGTTTTTTAACCTGTAATCATGTGATGATTAAGTGTAAAATTTGGACATAATCATGTAATTTATTTGTTCCATATAACTATAATAACCTTTTATAATTTTACTATAATAGTACTGAATGCCACTTTGAATATTTGTCTTCAGCTTGCATTTTATTTCTTCATAACATGAACTAAAGCATAGAAAGCCCCATTTTTAGAAGCTGTTGACCTGAAAATACACTAGTAGCTCACAACAGATTTTTTTTTTCCAACCTGATCTAGTTGAAGATGTCCCTGCTCATTGCAGGGGGGTTGGGCTAGATGACCTTTAGAGGTCCCTTCCAACCCAAACCATTCTGTGATTCTATGATTCTATATCTAAGCCCCACTAATTTTCTCACTTTGAAACAGCAGCTAAACTAGTACAGGATGTCAAAGGAAAAGAATGGAAATGAATGAAAATATATCCTCTGAAGGCCTCTGAACTATTTTTAGTTCTTCCTGCCACGGGCCACAATCAAACAATGCACAATGAATATTAATTATGGAGCTGAGTAATCGATTCTATTATTTGTTATTATATACTTTGCAAAACTAAGTTCAGAAGAGAAAGACACATCTGGTTGGACAAGGGAGCAATGTCTCTCTGATTCTTTCACTTCCAAAGTGCTGGCAGTGACAGTATTCAGGAAACAAGACATTCCTCAGTCTACAAAAAACTAATATGAAAGACCATTTTTTCCTGTTGTAATTAACTTATAATATTTTGTTGAAGGCAATAGAATTAGTGCATATTTGTGTTATCAAAGGTTTGATCCTTAATAATTTGCTTTAAGAGGGCTTGAATTCTTTCTAATTGTGACATAGTCTGTATAAAATGCCCTGTTTTACATCATCTTCAAGTTATTTTTATTCGTCGTTTACAATCACTTGCATGTTACTCTTACACAACAGCTATCACTTTAATGAAAATCGTTAGGGACTAAGTCTTGGGAGATTTATTTAAAAAAAAAAAAAAGTGAAGAAAAAGTTACTATAACAGTTGTGTTTCAGTCTGGCAAGAGGCTGGAAGGTGGAAAGAGACAAATGCTTTTTACTCCTACTGTTTACATCAGCTACTACCATGCAAATGGCTTCTTTTTCATGTTCCTGTAGCTGTGAGCAAAACTGTCATAGGAAACTGTCTTAAACATTTTGCTTATCCAAAAGTACAAAAGCTTCCTGAACCTTCTTTAACTTTACAGGACTGATGGGAGTAGAACACTTTCAAAATGTTATTTTCCACCTGTGTTCTCTAACTTTTAGAATTTTCATCCAAATCCCAGTGTGCTTTCATTGCTGCAGTGCCAGTGTGCCTCTGTCATTTTAAGAGCTTTCTGTTCAGTATGACTTTCACTGTATAGCTGTCCTCACTCTTAGATGTTATTCACAACAATAAAGGCAATTTGTGTGACTCCTTCGTTTAATGGTGAACAGGTATTATTAATTCATGATCTGTAATACTAGGCTGGAACCTCATAAACACACAACGGAGAAAACTGTTACTAACAAATATTGAAATTATTAGGTGATTCATAACAACAGTGCATATAGAATTCGATTGGTATTTCTTCCTAGAGTTAAGGTATCAGAGAACATAATTAAAAATACTTAGAAACACCACCTCCATCATTTTAAAATGATTCCTGATGTTCTTGGTCTATGAGTGAGAACAACTTCTGACTATAAATATCCTAGGTTTTGATTAATCAGCAAAGAATACAGTTCTGCAGTACACACAACGATAAAAACAGTTTTCAAGTTTGTATGTTCATGCACTCATGTGCCTCTGTAGAAAAATCTAGAAAAGAATTTGTTGAAAGAAACAATTTAAGGAGTGGTATAATTTTCAGAAGAAAACCAAAATCTTTCATTAAACCTTTGTGTTCCCACTGCAGAAGTTTGTTTACTTGTTTGTTTCCCCCCTTTCTTTGAATACAGACTGCACTTACATGTTCTTCGCTTTGACAATGGTTAATTTGCAGATGTTTTCAAAATGTGAGCAGTGCACTGTAACACGTATTTTTCTATAGGCTTGCCAATAGAATATATGAAATCAGGAGATGGGGAAAAAAGAAAGGAGTCAACAGAGGCTTCATGCTCTTGGTTTATTGTGTGGAGTGGGAGCCCTTTTTTAAAAAATAGTTTTTGTGTTAATGTTTCAAGTTTTTCTCCCCTACCAGCAGGGAAATAAAAAAGCTTTTGGAAATGCTGTCTTTTGAACAATGGCAAAGTGCTTTTATAGTTTAGTCCCCACAGGTAAGTAATGGGTTTTTGAGCCTTCTATTCAATTTTTTATAAGGGTAGTGAAATTGTGTGATCAAGAGCAAAACTAATCTTTGATAACATAATATAAAGGATGTAGGCAGTTCTGGCTCAGTATCAGATAAACATTTATTCTGGGAATCCATGTAAATCAGAGCAATCGCTATTAGTGAGTCTTGGCTTTGGACGTGCTTAATCAGCCAGAATTTTCTATTTTGAATAATCATGGCAAAACGAATTACTTTAAAGATAGGCAAAGAATTTTGGCAGAAGAAGAGGTGACATTTTATAATGGTAAATAATATCTGTCCTCCACAATATGCAACAGTGCTGTACTATGTGCAGTGCATATCAGAAGGGAATGGATTATGCATTAGGTTCATCAAATAAGAATTGTAATGTAAGGGTTTTTCACAGTCCTGAGGTCTTCTAGTTATTCTTCACAAAAAACCTATAGGACTGATCTCATGATCTCAGGTGTGGGGTTTTTTTTGTTTTGTGGTTGGGGTTTTTTGTTTGGTTTGATTTTGTTTTTAACTAAAGTAGAGGTTAGTTCAAGGAGAGCAAAGGTGGATTGAGAATAAAGCACTGTTCAGGATTTGTTACAAGGCTATTGCAGACTGCCCATCTTAGCTGTACCTCACACTTGAGTCCAAATTCTTCAAGGTCGTCTTCTTTGCTTTTAAGTATAGTATAAATCCGATTAATAGCCTTGCTATATAAACCCATTCCTGAGGATTAAAAAAGCGTATGGATTGTGATCCATAGGACTGTTTTCTTTAATTATTCAATGCTTTTGCTGCCAGTCTGTACTTGAAGGATATCAGTCTTTCCTTTATATTATCTATTCATATTTCAGATTTTTTTTGGGGGATAACCACTTACTAAAAGGCTGTAGAATTTGTGTGGGATCGGAATTGATTATAATCTCACTTGACATTTCCAAGCTATGGCATATGAAACATTAAATGATAGCTACGATTATTATTATTATTATCCAAAGCCACAGCAGCATTTTGTACAAGAACTCACAAGTACTCAGTTCCTTGCCTTGTATTTAAACTGTTAGAACATGTCATTTTCTCTTTTGTAATTATAGTGGGCATATAGCAATTTTCATGCTAGGAACCTAAAACATTCTAGAACTATATACAGTATATAATTGATGTGAGATAATGTAATGCTCTTGGGATGGAAAACCAGGGAAAGTTTGTGTAGGTTAGGATTTAGGTTCCAAGCTAACCAAAACCAAGGACTGTAACCCTTATAGTGCTGTGCTTTGTATTTGTAGCTAGAACGGTATTGATAACACATCAACGTTTTCGATACTGCTGAGCTGTACTCACAGACCATCAAGGCTGTCTCTCCAGACCCCCGCTCCCCAACAAAGACCAGTAGGCTGGGGGTGGGCAAGAGGTTGGGAAGGGACACAGCTGGGACAGCTGACCCAAACTGACCAAAGGCATATTCCATAACATATGATGTCATGCTCAGAAATAAAAGCTGAGATAAAGGGCGGGAGAGGGGAAATTGCTATAAAGGTGTTTCTCTTCCAAAGCAACCACAATTTGTACTGAAGTCCTACTTCCCAGGAAGTGGCTGGCTGGACATTGCCTGCTGATGGGAAACAGATAATAAATCTTTTTGCTTTGCCACACTTCTCCATGTGTCCTTTGCTTTTCTTCATTAAACTGCCTTTATCTCAATCCATGAGTTTTTCATCTTATTTTCTCCCCTGTCTTTCCAAGGAGGGGGAGTGAGAAAGGGACTTGGTGGACACTTAGCAGCCAGCCAAGATCAACTCACCACACCAACAAAAAAAAAAAAAAAAAGAGCTTTTAATGACTGGATGCATATAAAAGAGATCATAATGAAATTATGAAATTAATCTTGACAGGTCATGCAGTCTAATGCAGAATCACTATGACATATATTTAGGTCAACATCGAATTGTTAAATCCCTTCTTAAAAACTTACACTGAAAGAGCTTTTGCAATTTCCTTTAACCATAACAGTGCTGGTGGAGAGCAATTAGGTGTTGGGTCAAGAAGACATTAATAATATATCATCATAACAGAAGATGCCTTAAAATGAAAGTAAAGAGCTCTTTTGTAAAGATGAAGAGAGGTGAACTTGCTTTGGCTGTGACTGCATTTTCCTGAATGAGAGAGAGTTTAATTTTTATGTTATTTATAGATATATGTATATTTAATACATATAATTTTATAGATAATTAATATGTATAGTTTATATATATTTAATAGTTTCTGGAAAAATTGATGATTATAGATTAATATTAAACCCTTAGCAACAGGGAATAATAGGAAATATTAAACAGTAGTTAATTAGATTATAACTACTTACAACAAAATACTAAATAGATTTAGAATCAGAATTCCTGTTTTGATGCACATTTTGAACAATATCTATTTGTTACTACTAGTAAAAAGCTCCTTCTAAAGCAGTAAAGAACTGGACCTTTGGAAAAGATTTTTTAACTATTTAAAAATTCAATAAGTGAAAATAATTTTAAATCATTTGCATAATTTATAGTGTATACATACATTTGAAGTTAGAAAAAGTGATTAAATGAGTTGCTTCACAACTGGCTGCTCCAGAGGGAAAAGCCACTGCATTTCAAACCTGTTAAATTGATTGTTATAATCTCATTGTGGGCTTGTACTGTTTCTTCTGCTTACCTTTATTGTGTGTCTGGTGGCATGTTAGTCCATAAATTTTTTAGTACAAATTTTTCATTTTCTTTTTTTTTTTCTTCTATTTTTTTATTAGGTACAAATGACAAGTATCTAATATTGTGGAATCCTTGTCTGTCTGACTGGGGGACCTATGCATGCTGTAATGGATATTAGTATAGATTAACAATTTCTTCTAAGTCTCATGAGACATTACCTCTGTTTCAAATAGACAAAAGGCTGTAAAAGGAATCATTAGGTCCATGTGCTTTCACCATTTCCTGAAAACCTAATTTATTCATCTTAATTTCTTTTTCTCAGTATGTATAAGATAGCAGTTAGCATTGTAATCCTATCATGTTACTCTATGAAACATTCAGAACACAATAAAACACATTGCACAAACCATAGAGAAGTGCAATAGAGCTTGAGCACTTTTATCAAAAGGAAACAAATGGTTGAAGATAGTGACAAAGCCCCTACTTTCTTAAATGACACAGGATTAGGCCACTAGTGAATTTTGCACGTTGCATTATTATACATTGTATTAAAGCTTGCTAAAAATTGGATTTTAAAAGTCAAAAAATCATAAGAAAAAATAAATTTTAAGATTTCAGTCAATAGAATATGCTATCTGGTGCCAAAACTTATTAATAGATAACTGTTCAGTTGACCAACAAAAAACAAACAAACAAAAAAAACCCCAAAAAAACCCCACCTTTTGGGAGCTGAAGATATATACAAAATACATAAAATTCCCATAAGTTTATCAACTTCTTAGTATGTTTAAGTGGAAGCAATGTCCTGTCAGATACAATGTAACACTATGTGACAAATTGTAACTCAGTGTGACATGATTTGATGTGCTAATAAAATACAACTTATAAATGTATATTACCTATGGCAAACTAAGTCCTGTCAAAACTAATGAAAATTAAAATATTTGGCTGTCACAGATGAGTAGAACTTACTTTTATGCTATTCCTTTCTGACATGTAAACACATTGTGGTACTGATAAGGTACGGCTAAAAAATACTTCTGTCTAAAGAAGTAGAATTTAGAGGAAGATCAAAGCAGTTTGCAGAAAATTGGAATTTAGGATAGGGAGGTGAAGGATGAAAATGTTGCACTTGGCTGGCTGAGGTCAGGTATAACATGACATAACCTATACACCTGCAGTGGGATGTTACTGAGTTTCTCATATCATGCCTGAATACTGTCCTCAAAAACACTGTTGTCAAAAGAGATTCAGCTGAAATAAAATGTTGATTAACAGACATGGTGACATTTTTCCCATAAGTGGCACCTGTAGCAGTTCTACATCTGGCTGGTATTTGGGAGATATTTCAGGTATTTTTCAAGTTCATCTCCAGTTGAAGATGACTAATGTGCTAACTTTAAAGGATTGCTGGAAGCTAAGCCCTGGGGTTGCTTGAGAGCATAGACTTTAGCTGGTAGTTAATCTGACCAGACTTCCAAATAAGGGACAGGTATAGGAAATGGTTTCTGAATATTGTGTTCTTGGGAACATCAGCATGCGTACCAGCAAAGCTGACTGCTAGAAGAGTCTGCACACTTCCCAAAGTTTAACTCTTTGGCACTCTCTTCTAACTCCTTTAAAACTTCACCCATATACCCCTACACATATCAACGTACACATTTAAGCTGTTCCTTTGTCATTTAATTTCCAGCCAGCATTGTTTTTATAACTGCTATGTATTTCATATCACGCTTGTTGCTTTAATTTTAGCTTTTGTAACAGCTGTGATTTCTTTTTCTTACTAAAATATACTTACTAAGGAATTACTTATACTTTTGTTATGTCTAAAGAAACTACTGAAGATTAAGAATGATAGTAATGATCACTACATATTATCTACATACATGCAAACACACACATACACACATATATAAGTATATACATATTTTAATGACCATTGTAATCATAATCATTTTGCAGATCAACAGCTCCTTTATCTTCCAAGGAAGGGCATACTGCTTCCAGAGATGATTCAATAACTCAGCAACAGACCTTTTTTAAAGTAGAGAAGCTGAGCTGCAGATCAATACAGAGCTCAGGAACTGTGCCAAGGGGCCATTCATGAAAAGGACTGGTCTTCCCAGGAAAGGGCCACAAAAGCAGAGGTTTGCATATGCAAAGGTAAAGCTAATGATCCAGGCTGGAGGTGTCCTGGCAGTCATGATCCAGGAAGGATATAAGTATTAAACCGCCAGTTAAGGCACTTGGATTGCCCACTTGACAGTTGATCCTGATCTTCCCTAGTGCAACATTTGATTAGCTAAATCATAGATGGAGGTCCAAAATATTTCTGCTTCATGAACCAAGTAGAGATAAGGCTTTGTTTTTCTTTAAATCCCTTAAAGAATGATAAAAATGGTATGGCTTTGTGGTGTTTTTTTGGTTTTGGGTTTTTTTTTTTTGGTTGGTTGGGTTTGTGTTTGGTTTTGTTTTGTTTTTTTTCTTTAGAATCCTTAATTTTTTCTTTTATTGGCATAAATGCTGGTCTATGGAAATGATTGGAATGTCTTCCATTCACTTCAAGCAGTCCAGTCTTTGTTCTCTTTTTTCCTGATATTACAAGTAGTGTCACAAAACTAATTTCACAAAATCCCTTTTTGAGTACAATCATAGTACGTATGTTTGAATGGAATTCTCAATTCATTGCCATTTTCTGGTGGATACTTCTGCAGCAAAGGTTTTTGACAGAACTTTTAATATCTATATCTAGTGATTAAAAAGCTGTTTTTTATAAAAAAAGGTATTATTTACCTAGTATGCATGTGATCAATAAGTTACATGATTTTCTTCGCTCTCTAGTGACAGGAGAGAGTGTTTCAGAGGGATTTGGAGAAAAACTAGCTGCTCTCCTGTTTACACTGGTGGAAGTGAGAAGAAATGTTATGGCAATTAATGTAGTTTAAAGTTTAAATGAGTGTGCAGAGGATCAGAAACTAAATGTCAGTCCTGTGTCATGGTAGTGAACAGAAGTTTGGACTGAACTGAAGGGTGAGGGAGGAGAATCAGATTCATTAAAGGCCAGATGAGCAGCTCCTGATGAGCAAAATTTTGGAGGGCTTGTCTAAGTAATCTGAAAGTAATTTATATTCAAATTAGTGTTTAATTTGTTCTTACACATGACACAAAGGCTTTTTTTTTTCTTCACCTACACCTGGCCATTATCACCTCCAAAAGAGAAGATGACCACCGCAAACAGTCCTGAATCAGACCAGTCAGTGTATGAGGCTTTTTAAAAGTATGAGATCTCCCTCCTAAGGGAATGTTTCAGAGAGCTCATCCCATGAGTGTGAACTACTTCATAACTGCTAGTCAGTGTCAGCAAAGTGAAAATTTTGGTAGATTCTGAGTAATTTTGTCTTTTACTCAGGCGGAGACATCAGAAAATCAAGACAAGGTGAACATGGAAATGTATAAAATTTGCTGATGTACTATCAAGCAGTCTGACTGTAATCAAGTTTTTATTCATACTGAAATTCTTTATATTTTTATATCAGAATTACAATGGAACAGTTGTATTAATGTTCATGGTCCTTAATGTTCACCTCATTATAACAGCAGTTACTGGAAGAAACTTGTGAAAATGTATCTTTCATTACAACACATCTAAAAATAGAAAGTAAATTTATCTCTATAAAATTGAAAATTAAATTTCCATTCACATCATAATAACTGATTCTTACCTATAATTTCTATATGTAAAAATGTCTCAGATTTATGTCCTAGCAGGATAAGACTTAGAGTGGAGAGAAGATCTTAGAACCAAGTAATAAGCAGATACATATTGAGATTTACAATTTAAACTCTAATAGAAAATTAACTGTTATGACATTAATAACATGTCTGGAAGAGAGTTTTCCTATTTTCCTGATTAAAAATTTCAAGTGCAGTATTTAAGGAAACTAACATGGGTTGTAGAAAACCAGATTTTTTTAAAAATAAAGTCTCCCTAGTGAATTGAAAATACTTTTTTATTCTACAGTAGACATCTTATTACCTGTAGATTTATAATTGGAAAGAAAATAGCCTTTATACACAGTACATGAAAATCCATTCCTATTAATTGGTTGGGAAATAAGCAGTTGTGATTTTATGAAGCTGTAATCCCTAAATCTGTTGAAATGTGATTGCTTTTATTATGTGCGATTGATTTGTCGCACAAAAAAATTGAGATATCACTTCCTCACATTGCTATTATATTGAGATTGAAATAGTTATTTACCATCATCATTTACTGCAGACTGCAGTATCTCAATACCCAACATTTCTAATTCTGTTACATTATCTTTTCATAAGACTGTACTTTATTTTATAATTAGTTAGCTAAGTCTGGTAAGGAAGAAAATTGAGACATCTATAAAACTAAGTGGGAGCACTTTTTTAGGATAACTAGAGAAGTAAAATATATTGAAGTAGAACTATGGGGAATATTTCAACCATAATTAAGGGCTTCTTGCAACATAGCTGTAGAAGACAGAAAATAAAACTAAGAACTAATTATCAAGAAAGGATAGGTTGTAATAGGATGAAGAGGGGAAACTGGGACCATTTAACATTTATTTCAGTTTTGCCTTAAATGACTGGAAAAGGAGCTTGGGAGGCCGTTCAAGACTTTTGCTATAATTTATGAGGAGAGTATTTTGGATATAAATTATAATACACGTATTACAATATGAAGAGAAATGCTATCTTAAAAAAAAAAAGTCAGATTCATGTTGTCCAATTTAGCTATAGGCTTTTTCCTAGCTATAACTCTTATGAACAAATGCTCATTTTTTCAGTTTCCTCCATTCTTTACAAACAGTATTTAGTACTTCCAGTTTTCACTTGTGGTTCCAAAGATGGCTTAATTTGCCACTTCTGCCACAGACTTCCAATGTGACATAGCACAAGAGGTCTGGAAGGAATCACCTAAAAGTGACACTTCCCACCTCTCTGTGTTTCATGGAGGAAATGAGGCTCCCCGTTCTACTGCTGTGCAAGAGAGGCAGGAATCGTTGTCCTCTCCTCACTCCACTGAGAGCTAGTGAACCAAGACACACCACTTAGAGGGGGACCCAGCCTTCATGTAGCTAAAATTAAGTGAGATGAATCCTTGCTTCTCTCAAATGCAGATTGCCTATTTCAGCTTCTAAACTAGCACTTAAAAGGATGAAGTCTTTCGTATTTCAATGGCCTTCTAATCCCCAGCTGTCTTTCTGTTTGGTTCTTAGTATGCTCATTGCAATTTATCACCAACCACAATAGATACAGTCTCTCATCCACAAACATGGTCGAAGAAGGATATGCCACTGTATTTCCTTTGTACAGTGTCATAGACAAGATCACTATCAGACCACAGAAATATATATGAAATAGTATATCAAGAAACACTTCTTATATTTGTGAACAAAAAAGGAAGCTAATGATCTTTTAATGATCTTTTTTTAATGTTAAAACAAGACTTTGCAGAATGCAAGAAAACTTCAGGCAAAATAAAAGAAAACAAGCCTTACTTTGTGGACAAAGAGCTAAAAAGGATAAAGACTCAGATTCCTTCTTTCAGAAGATCTTTTGTTTTGATTTTGTTTCTTTGTCTTTAATGTAGAAACAGTTCTAGGCACAGGGGCCATAACAAGATTCATTAGACAGCTTGCATTTAAATATCTCAACATAACAGAAAGGCAGTTTAAAACTGTAAGTTCAGTCATTTGGGGTTTATTTTCAAGTAAAAAATATTTGTGAAATGGGAAATTAAGACTCTTTTAAATAAATATGTAATACTGTTTAAATACTGTCATGTTTTGTTCTAAGAAGTAGCAAAGAAAATTAAGTATACATGTGACTAGCCAGTGTCAATAGCATGTAATCTTTAATTACTTCACCCTGAATTACATCTAATGTTGAATTCGGTAAACGTTGCCATCTGAAAAATGTTTTCATAATGGATTTCAAACAATTGACTGACCTTTTAATAGTAGTTGATGGTTAGAAATTCCAAAGGCCAATGAGAAAACAGTATATTTTCATGAGGTAAATTACAGCAACATTGCTGAATTTAGTAGTGGTTTATTTTTCTTTGAATGAGCTTCTGTAATAAAATAGTAAGTTTGAGTAGAGCCTTAGAACAATCAGACACAAATCAAGTCATCTTAGCCTAAGAAAACCATGAAATAAAGGTAGTCTGCTCCAAGTGTCATATTAGGATAAAACAGATGTCTAACTTTTGACTGATTTCAGGAGACAGATATTTAAATATTGCTGAAACTTGACTATCATTAGAAGCATTCTGAAGGAGGGCTTTTGGAAGAACCTAGAGAAAAAGATGAACAAATTATTTTGCTAGGGAACTTAATTCTAAGAAGAAAAATAAAATTCATTCATGAATTATGATTGTGACTGAAAAATTACTGTTCTCATTATGCTCTTTAGCAACTGATTAAACTCACAGACGCTACTCAGAATTTCTTTTGTGTAATTCAATGTTTTCTATTCAAATAAAGCCTGAATTTTGCAACTGTATTGCTAAAAAAGGAAGGAAACTAAGGAAAATCTTCCTACTATTTTAACGAAAGGAAAAGGAAGGGCATTGAGCTAACTTCATTTTATTGTTTACTGTAACCAAAATCCTTAAACCATCAGTAGAAAAGATGTAAAAAGGTATGTTTGTATAAATGAAACACTTTTAAAAATCCTCTTTATCTTATAATAAGCAGTATGAATTGAAAACACCTGGAAGACCCAGATTTTTGTTTTGCTTTTAACAGAATTCATACAATATGAAGATTCTTTTGTAATGAAAAAGGTAAAATTCTAGCCTTTTTTTTTTACTTTTAAGATATATTTTCACTTTTTCCTATTAACTTTAAATCAGACAAAAAAATATTTTTGATAGCTGAGGAGTACAAAAACGTCTTGTTTCATATGGCACTGCTAACATCTAAAATGTGAAGACTTTTTTTTAATTTAAATTAGACTAATACAGCTCTATAGCTCGAGGTCAAAAATTTATATGCATACTTCAATAAGCATATAATGAAAAGAAACATTATGAAGAAGAAAATGCAAAGTACCTTCCCCATATTCAATGTGAAACAATTATGCCCAGGAGGAAAGGAATACGAATGATTTTTTTAATTATTTTTTAAAATATATTTAAGTTAAAAATAGTGTACAAATTAGAAATTAATTCTGTATCATAATTACTTTACATTTTTTCCTCTGTTTTTTTTTAAACTTTTATGAAATGCAAAAGTTTATTGGAAGAAGGAAAATCATGCAAATAAGTTAATACCAGAGTGTCAGCTACAGTAAAGTCTTGTGGCTCACAAACAAGTAGGGCCTAATTTGTGTGAATATTTAATAGTCAAGTGACACACACACACACCTTTGTCATCTTGCTTGATAACCTTGAGAGAAGAGATTTATACAAGGTTTCTGCTGGGCACTGAGGACAATTATTTGACACAGGCAATCTATGGAAGCGGCTGTGCTGGAGTTGTTTCTCACGAATAAGGAAGAATTGGTTGGTGATGTGCTTATTGAGGGCATCCATGACTATAGCTACTGTGAGGCAGTGCTGTTTGAGATCATGAGAAAAATGAACAAGAAAAATCATGGAATTACAGCCATGAACTTCTGGAGCAGATTGCAGCTTGTTTAGGGCTCTGCTTGGTGAGATCCCATGGGACACTGGCCTGAAAAGCAAAATGGCACCAGAGCAAGGACAATGTCCTCAAAGGACAGAATGGTTCATTCTGACACGAAGAAATTTGAGCAGGTGAGGCAGAAGGCCAGCATGGATGAACAGGGAATGCCTGACTGAGCTCGGATGCAGAAAGGAAATGCATGGGAGGGTGGAGTAAAGGACAGGCCACCTGGGAGGACCACAGAGATATTGCTTGTCTGTGCTGGGTCAGAGATCAGAAAGCCAAAGTTGAGCAGGAGTTGGCACTCACAAGAGATGTCAAGGGCAAGAAGACAAGCTTATAGAAGTTTGTTGGTAGCAGAAGGAATGTTGAGGGAACTGTGTGCCCACTGCTCAGTGGGGACAGGACCTGGTGATGACGGACATTGAGAAAGCTGAGGTACTCAGTGGATTTTTTTGAAAGTTTTGCCCCTAGGTCTCACAGGCCCCCACGCCTACATTCAGGCTTTGTGGAAGTGAAACTGAAGGCAGAGTTAGAGATCACTTAACCCACTTGGGCCCACACAAGTCCATGGCATCAGGTGGTTTGCAATTGCGGATGCTGATGGAGCTGTCTGATGTTTGTGCAAGACTACACTTTATCACCTTCAAAAGGCCATGGCAAGGAAGTAGGTTCCCAATGCCTGGGAAAAGGCAAAGGTTGCGCCTATCTTCAGAAAATGCAAGAAGGAGAGTGTGGGAAAACTGCATTCCAGGCAGTCTCACCTCATTTTCTGGGAAAATTAGGGAGCTAATCCTCCTGGAATTCAGGTCCAAGCAGTCCCATGAAGGAGAAGAACAGCCAGCACAGAACTGAAATGAGTTACATGGAGAATTTCACTAACACTGAAAGCATTTTAGAGATATTGTAAAATTGTTTGCAAAAATGTTTATATATCAGTCCCTCAGATTTGAATAAATGATAAAGGGCACAAAAAATAAATCAGCTACCTATGTTACAAATTAATAGCTCATTGGCACCAGCTCTGGTTCTCCTCAACTAGAGTTTTCTATCAACTTTTTCTCTAATTTGTGTTTAGATTTGAGTATTTGGTCTTTTACTGAATGTGCTTTTCTTCAGAAAACTGAAAATCGTCTACCAAATGTTATAGGCTTTCAGATGAAAAAAGGTTTTACATTTGGATGAATAGAAAAGAATTTATTTTGCAAAAACATTTTTTTTTTTTTTCATATCTATTTCTTGCCCAATGAAATTCCAGTGGAGCTGGGAACTTCGTTCTTTGTCTCACATATTTTTCATTAAAAAGAAAGGAGAAAAAAAATGTTGCCTGAAATCCATGAAATGCTGATCTGGCATAAAATAGTCTCCTGTTTATTTTGCTATCAGTCAGCTTGTCTAGATTTCCAGACAGTGCTTTGCCTCTGACACAGTCATATATAACATGATGTATTTGTATGTAACACATCATTGCTTGGATATGCACTTGACAATCGTGTTATAAAAAATCAAATTACTTCAGTTTTATTTTAGAGCACTAAAGAAATTACTTTCAAATTTTATACACAGCAAAGAATATACAAATATTTATAAAAATACATAAAACTGATGCTCCTGTAAAATTCACAAAGTTGACAACAATGAAGTTTATTGAGACTGATGATTTTATTATTGAAAGTGTTTAAGCCATCAATGCCTATTTCAGTTTAGTAAGGTTCAATTAAACAAAAAAGTAAATTGTTACTACTTTTAAAGAGGGAGAATTAGGCAATCCTGTTATAGTGCAGATTAAGAGACCCATGCCTCCATTGAATTTAATTCAGTTCCTTATTAAATCCCCTGGCCTATACTTAGCCTGCTACACAGGAAAAAAAAATCAAAGCAAGAACGCATTAGGCAGAATCTCTTCAGGTAGTCTCCAAATCAACCAGTAAGAAAATCCAACATTCTATTTCTATATTTTTTAGAAAAAAACCCTGTTAATTATTGATCTCTTTTTTTGTATTGTTCGACATAATATTTCTTATATACTTGGAAACTACAACAAGCAGCTTCCTGAAGCCAATGGCAGGGTGTTTCTTTGGCAGAGAGTTCAAGGGAATGAAGCAGAGATAAGCTTTATTACTCCTTGTTTGAGAAAACACAATGAACTCCAGCATGCATAACGTCTGCTCAGAAGGACTGCTTGCACAGCAGGTATTGCCTTTCTTAGGTCTGGGAACTGGGAATGTACGTGAGGACAGCTGCCTCACTCTGCTAGTCATATAGTGTGTAGATCAATTCTGAATAACCTGAATGCACAGGGACAGGTTCAGGTGAGGGAACTAGTTCCTTCTCACACTTTATAGGGCAGTGAGAACTGCCATATTGGACAGTATAATGCACATCATTGTCCTATAGGACAGCATTGTCCCGATAGGATAGTATGATATATTCCTTCCTCTCCCAAAATGTGAATACCTGCTTAGCCATCTTACATAAAGATACCAAACTCCTTAAAACCAGAATTTTACTTTCCCTTCCCTTCCCTTCCCTTCCCTTCCCTTCCCTTCCCTTCCCTTCCCTTCCCTTCCCTTCCCTTCCCTTCCCTTCCCTTCCCTTCCCTTCCCTTCCCTTCCCTTCCCTTCCCTTCCCTTCCCTTCCTCCTTCCCTTTTTTCCTAGTCAAATCATGATTCCTTGAATTCACCCAGGTTGTGAATGCACTCCATGTTTTTGTTATGAGTATTAGTTCTGGTAAACTAAACTGTTAGACTGATCATGAACACCTCACGATGAGCCCTCATTTATTAAGGTGATTTACTGGCTCAATGGAACTGGTGGCATAAATAATAGTCTGTTATTTTTTCCCTTTAATTTTGTTTGTGTAACTTAAAATCTGGGGGTCTCAGTCTCTCAAAAATAATTATCAATGTGGGAAAGTGTAATTAATATATGATTAGAATTTCTTGAACCATTTAAGTATTTTCTTTTTAGGACCAAAAGACTCCGTCAAAACATTTTTACTTCATTCTATTTGCTTTAAGCAGATTGTTCTGAGATATCTGAGCTCATGCCAGACTGGATTTTCCACTACTGGTGCATACACAATGCTAGCTATGAAAAACACCACCTGGACTCTCTGACTCATGAACTGATTTAGTAAAAGATTTGGGAGCTCCGTGTCTCAGCTATGCTAAGCAACATCTCATTGCAAAATTGTTCATTACTGTTACTGGTCTGTAATTTTCACAGTGTGTGCAAATTTTAATTACAGAGGAATAGCTGGAGCCTTGCTTGTTTTATTTAGCTGGTTCCATGGCAAAGATATGTTGAGGAATATAGGAGCATATATCTAAAACTAAGACCTTTATTCTTTGCAGTAACTTTTTATGAGAAGGCATATGAATCTGACTCTGTTGATTTAATGTTTTCCCAAAACAAATAAAATCTTCGCTTAATGTATGTCTCTGTTTCTCTAAGCCCAGTTTATACAATATGTGAAATTTATAAGAATCCAAAATTATGACTCTTGCATCATTACCTCGAACTATAAAGTCTTATTTTTTAATCACTGGTAGCAGCTTCCAATGTTGGTCATGGTGTCTTCTCGTAAGTGGTAAGAAGTGGATATAAGGTAATTGTCTGCCCTTATTTCTAGGGACATAATTTATTTAAATGTTTTCTTGCATCTGTACTGGGAAAGGTGAATCAGTCAGTGAAATCTCTACATAAAGTGCCAAACAATGTCTTTATCGATTAGACGTTGCTTCTGGTACAATATTCAGCCTAAGGAACCCAGTCTTTCACAAATCCAATTGCAGAGCTCAAAAAAAATGAAAGAAAAAAAGAAAGCAAGTAAAATTCTCTCATTTAGCATTGTCCTGAGACTGCAAAGAATTGCACACCAGAAATAGACATGAAAGTGACTTCACATGAAGAACAGCAGGTGCTGCATCAGCAACCTCAAATAAAAACTGGAACTGAAGAAAGAAAACTCCTCAACTCAATGGAGTTTGTTAGTGAAAACGTAAATAGAAAATGCTTGCCACATGTGAATGTTAGCAGGTTTTTTTAAAGGTTAGTGAATATTTAGTGCAGTATAGGGCTATGAAACATGATATAAAACCAGCTCCTTCTAGCACAGTTTGAAAGTTTATATGGGGAGATGACATGAGCCATCTCTGGAAATAGTTATTCTGGCTCAGCAGCCTGTTAGCAGGACACTGGCTGCCAGGAGGCTTCACTGTGCTGTAATACTGCTATACGCTAGCAGTGGAGCTAAAAAGAGAAGTGAACTTCATTTCAGCTTGGGCTAATGACTGGGTGAGAGCTTCAGAAAAAAAAAA
Source organism: Aptenodytes patagonicus (assembly GCF_965638725.1). Taxonomy (NCBI): domain Eukaryota; kingdom Metazoa; phylum Chordata; class Aves; order Sphenisciformes; family Spheniscidae; genus Aptenodytes; species Aptenodytes patagonicus. The sequence continues at coordinate 19,092,500 of NC_134950.1, forward strand.
AAAAGACACCCCCCCAAAAAAACCCAAAACCACAGAAAGTTCCCTTAAAAATTAAATTCCTTCATGTTTCAGCATAAGACTCTGGTTTGAAGACTGAAGAACTTCAGAACAGGGACGTTTTGTGAGTACTCACTCTCCTAAATTTCCTGGGTTATCCCTGCTGAACAAGGTTTCATTAATAATGTAATTAAGAACATGCTCTGTGTACCTCTTAGCTACCAGCAACTGGTATCTTTGCCATAGCATTAAAATACTTGCCCTTATGGTGATTTAAAAAAAAAAAAACTGAACTCCACTGTCCTTGAAATGAAAAACAGTATATTTAAAAAAAAAAAAATCTGTAGTTTATCTGAAAGGACTGTGATCGAAATTTTCCTATGTACTAAATCTTTGGATGCCTAAAGCTGATCGAAAGATCCTGAAAACAAACAAAAAGAAACAAACAAAACCCAAAAACAAACTAGCAAATGCATCCTTATAGAGCTCCTTGTAGAACTTTTCACGCATGAAGAAACATCTCATCTATAATTACAGTGAAAGAGAGGGATGCGACAGTTTGAGCATCTGCATTGATTCTTACTGATTCATTTAGAGTTTCTCCCAGATCACCTGGAAAACAAATGTACTAATACCAGTCATTCAACTCTTAATGTCCTGATGTCCTATTAATATGAAAGTGCCTGAGTTTACTTAATATTCCATAAGACTTTGCCATGTGATCAAATGCTCTGATGTCAATGGGACCATCTGTACCTGGAAGTTAAATACAAGGAAGGTTACAAGAATTACGATGTTGAATACCAGTACAATAAACTTGCAGATTACCTAGAGCTTTACTGGACAAGCAGGATAGATTCTATTCTGGACCATATAGCCACAAAATAAGTCTTTAGTCTGTCTATTTAGGTTAAAGACCCAATTAATCCCTATTCAGCTAAACCTATAAATGCATGATGGTTTAGACATAAGATTAAATCTTGTTGATGACAGGGACTATTTGCTCAAATGTTTCCTGAAATTGGTACTAATAAAAAGAGAGAGAGAGAGACAGAGAGATATAGAAAAAGGAATTAGACAAGAGATCTGGACATTATTGTCCATTAACTAAAAACTTCTTTTTCCAGAAAAAATAAGTTGGCAAATCTTTCCAATGATGCTGTAGTCTGAAAAAAATGGCAGGATAATGTGTTTCAAATATTTTTCTTTAAAATGTCAAGAAAAATAACAAGGAACTGTTTCAAAATATTGGTAATCGCAAAGTCTTGCAAGAGGAAGGACATATACCTTAGCGGTACAGAAAACTGATTTAATTTCTGTGGCAGCTGTTATAGTAAGACCATCATTTTATTCAACAGTGAATCACAAAATTTTGTAAAATGACTGCCCAAGAGTAACAACAATCTGTAATACTTATTTTTAAATATTTTACAACTTTTAGTTTTTAGATGTCTCCTTTTGTTTTCAGAAGATCTGCTTTAGCAGAGCCCTTTTTAAATTTAACCTTAATGTCTCTTTAGGAGCCAGCACTGATAATAATTGGTGTAAAACACAGTTCTAGAAAAGTATTAAAAAAATATGAGCTTTAACTATGCATACTGAAAGAGGACAGAAGGGCTTCTGTATATTTTTCTATAACAACATTTAGTGCACTGAACAAAAGATTTGGGATTTTTTTGGTTTTTACTGCAAGCAGAGTTTGGAAACATTTATATTATGCTGTAGATTTTTCCTGGTCAATCTTTTATGACATGTTGTTGCAATTAATAGGAAAACCATTCAACTGCTTAAGAAAAAGCAAACCCTTGTAACACTTTAGAAAAGTGTTGATGTTTTAGAAAAAGTAGATAGTTACCTGTATGCAAGTCAAGAAGGAAAGGCTGAGCAAAAGAGTTAGCATGCAAGCAGTGGAACTGGTTTGCCGGGCTAGAGCACAGACTGGAAAGCAGATCAGGATAAGTATTTTGGTATGCTTAGGGTCTTTCATTATCACCCTTATCCTGGAGTGAGATATCTAGTCAGCTACATGAGAACTGACAGCCTGGTACATGAAATACTCTTGCTGCCTCACTCCTGCACTTTTTGTCAGACTCATCTTTTCCTCTAAACTTGTCTTTTGCATCAGTGTTGTGTTTTTTATCATTTACTGATGGTGTGGCCCTGCCTTTCCTGATCTAGGAGCTTACAGGCAGCTGCAGATTCTGAAAGATCCTCAGCTCTGAGGGGCAAAAGCTACAAATATTTTTACTGAAAATGTTAGCTGACAGAAACAAAGGCAGGTTTGTGCTTCATGAAACATTCTATATGAAACAAAAAAATGTCAGTGGCACTAAGATGTTTGTTAGGAGCCTGACTGTCAGTGTTGAAATACTTTCGGTTTCCTTCTCTTTGGACTTGGATCCCTCTGTCTCAGGTTCAATGCCCTCCTCCTGAGCTATCCCCCAGACTGCAGCTGGGCACTGCCTAGGAGAGTGCTGCTGACAAAGGCCAAAACCATACCAATTTGTAGTTGAGCAAATGGTAACAATAATGGTGTGTCAGCACATTCCCTCACCCTATTTATTTTACTGTTGTAGACATTTCTAAGTAGCCTTTTTGCAGGGAAAAGCAATACAGAGATACAGCATAAACTTACTGAAAAAACCCCCACCATATGGAATGCCTAATTTGGATATGGCAGAGATTTAATCTGTGTTAGCACAAATGTATTTTGGTTAATAAACTCTGTTTATTAAATAAAATATAGGGGTTTAGACATTGTGCTACACTGATCTGTATAAGTCCTGGTTCTGGGTTGCTTTCATCCAAAAAGGCATGATATTTTTATGGTCTCCCCTAGCATTCCTCACCACAATAGACCCAATTCACTAAGACATAGAACATTATAGATCTGATTTTCTTCGCCTTCCAGTGGTTTTATGGAAAGTGATGGAAAACCCAGTGGTTTTAATGGGAAAGAATTAAGCTCCTTAGATACGTGTGCAATGATTGAGTAGGTATTCTAACTATTTAATACATTAGCAACACATTACAGGATTAAGCAAAACAAAAACACATAAAATATAGTCATGCAGATAAGATTAAGTAACTGAAGAAACTAAGGCAAGTCTTTCATCTTTATGCTGTTTGGTGTAATCCAGGTCATACTGATATTGATTTACTGCCAGCAAATGATTTGATAATTACTACAAAATGAAGTTGCTTTATCACATTTTCTACATCCATCTCAATTACACACAAACCTTCAACAATTGCTGACTCATTTAGAAGTCTGAGCAGCAAGATAAGAACTGAAAGGATATTTATACAGATTTTGCTTATCATCTTGGAGACTCTTAAACTAAATTGGGGTTCAGACAAATAAGTTGGGCAGTATAGGAAACTTTCCTTATTATCATCTAAATTGGCTTTGCAACTATTTGTGTATCTGCTATTTCTCAGTGGCACAATATTACAGTTGCCTACAAATAGGAAAATAAATTGCATCTAACATAGTAAACTTTAAAGTCATCTAAATGGGTCAATAATTAAGTTCCAGAATATCTAACTGAGAAGGGTGCTACTTTCTTCAATTTTTACATAGGAAACAGTAGTACTGCGAGGCTTTGAAACATACCTAAATACAGGCGGAGAAGTCAATAATACATCCAAAAAACATGCTTCCATTCATAACATTGGGAACAAAGGAATAGTAACATTGAAAACATTCTGTTCTCAGCAGAATTTTCTATGGTACCCTGTAACTTGCAACTGTATATCTAGTGTGACTTCCACATATAAAAATCCAATAAGGAACTGTGAGAGCAGTCCTATTTAGGTCACCAAAGGAATGAGAAATTAATCAGATGAAGTCATTCTGTGGTACTGTTTGCTCAGCAGTAAAACGACACAAAGGCACATCCACACAGTTTACTAAAGCTTAATTCATTTGGATACTTGTGATCAAAGGCTTTGAATAATTACAAAGAAATGTCAAGGTTGCAACATTCTGGCTAGAATGAATCAAAGAGGGAAAAAATGAGAAAGTAGGAAAAGGAAACAAAAAGGAATAAGAATCCCAACACTGAAATTACATCCCCAATATTGCTTTTTCCAAGGGGAAAAAAAAAATCTGCCTTTTTCCCCTGAAAATGCATTTTCTGAACTGTAAAACAAAACAGTTCCTCTTATTTATTCTTTCAGACTTTCTGTGGCTGTCACAGTGCAATGGTGGCACCTATTGGTCTGTGATATACATGAAAATCACACTCTGCAAAGGGTTTTTTTTCTAAATTAATACAGTCAACTCTCTGTTTCTGCATACTGAAAGCAGCACTAGAACGATAATTTCTGCATTGAGGTGATAGCATGATTCATAGTAATAGCTCTGAAAGTAGTAATTTCTGATTCAGGATTCTTCCCACATGTTGTGACTATATTCTTGAATTGAAGCAACTGCTACAAAGCTGATCTTTTAACAGGTACTGGGTCTATCAGTTCCCTCCAGAATAACTGGATGGGTGCCCCCTTCTGTGCATGAGTCATTTTCTCTGATGTTTCCTGAGAAGAGAGAATAAATAAAGGGAGCATGCATGCAAGAATAGGTAATGGGAGTCCTATGTGAGTCAAGCTGTGCAAAATGGGGTTTGCTGTTTCTTAATCTGTCAGAAAGGAGAGCATACAGAAAAAGCTGAGGTGGTATGGGGAAACGACAAGCATAGATTCACAGCTGTCCTGAAGCTCACCGTCCTGAGCACGAGTGCAAAGAAAGCACATTGGTGAGCTGTAGTTCCTTCAGCAAGCTTGTATAGGCAAAAAGAACTGTTCAGCTTCCTCCAACATTTTTCCTGCCTTTTCTTATTAGGATAAAGAGCTTCCCAGAAAAAGACAGAGAAAAGGAGTTTCTCTTCACTACAAGCAATAAGTGATAAATGTTTGAGAATATCAGTGATTCGAAATACAGATAGATTCTGCTTTGAAGAAATAATGAAACTCAACATTAGCCTTCTCCTTCTCCTGCCCTGCCCTGCCTGCCCTACCCTGTTCTTCCCATCCCCATCCCCATCCCCATCCCCATCCCCATCTCCATCCCCTTCTCCTTCTCCTTCTCCTTCTCCTTCTCCTTCTCCTTCCCCTTCCCCTTCCCCTTTCCCTTCCCTTCCCACTCTTGCCATTGCCTTTTCCCCTGAATCACCTTAATAAAAAAATAGGATATACTTCAGCTTTTTCATATATATAAAATAAACTGACTCTGGGCTATTTTTATGGAAAAGTATTTACAATTTAGGTACACTATTTAATTTTGTATCTGTTTTAGGATTGGAGTGGTATATAGACTAGTCAACATTTGTAGTAAGATGAGACCATTATGACTTAGTACTACCTCAGGTAATAACTGCATACACATTTAATTCAGAAAGGGAACTTAGTTAAAGATATGAATGCTATACAGGCAAAATTACAAGCAGCAGAAAGGGTAAAATGCTTTCAAGTGCAAGAGAATCTTTTTAGATACACCATATTAGAAGTCCAGAGGAAAAGTAAAGAGACAAAGAAAAGCTTGCATAGTTACATAGACGAATAAAGAAGATGATTAAAGATGTGATATGGCCTTCAGAAAGTGGAAGTCGTGCCCAAAAAATGTACAAAAGAACAAGAATTCTGACAAGTTAACCATAAAACTGTAAAAAGTGAGGCCAAAACACATATAGAAGGAATGTGAAAACTACCAATAAAATCTTTTTCACAACTTTGTAAGAAATATGTGGGAGAAGCTGAGGGCTAGTGAGTGACCGGTCAAAAAGATCATTCAAGGAAATAGGTGAGAGAAACTATAAATAGTTCTTCACTTTGGTGTTTAATACAAATGAGTCAAAGGCAATTTCTTTCCAAAGGCTTTCTTCGTAGAATCACTTTAAGGAATGATCTCTCATGGAAGCTGAAGATAGTAAAAAAAAGGATAAACTGGAAAAGAAAAAGTTATTAGGACCAAGTAGTGTTTAAAAATATAAACAACCTGAATATTTACTCTTATTTATTAGAGATTGGGGACAACAGGGATGGATGGTCATGCATGCAAAAGCAAATTTAAAAAAATTGCTCTGGAGAAGAACTGGGAAACTATAGGAAAGGAAGTCTGACTTTCAACAGTAAAATCAGAAAAATATATAATAAACAGAGGTGGCAGGTACATAGAATAGAATCTTTAGAATCTATAAATCTTCAGAATAAAGATAAAGCTTTTGTTAAGAAAGTCAGTTCTTATTAGGATAAAGAGCTTCCCAGAAAAAGACAGAGAAAAGGAGGCATTCAATGAGAATGTAAATAAGGAATGAAGATGATTAAGTATACTTTTATTTAAAAAAACAGAAAAAAGTATAGTGAGGTGCCCACGCAAAAGGTATTAAAGAAGATAAGTACATTTGAACTAAAATGGAAGTTCTTCTGTATTAATGGCAAAATAAAGTATGTAACACAGTTGGAAAGAGTAAATGGTCAGTTTCCTGAAAAAAGGAGATTATCAATGGAATCTAATAGAAGTTTGTGTTGTGACCCATTCTGTTCAGTATATTCTTAAATAAATAATGCGGAATAGGTAGTGAGTAGTAAGGTGAAAAGCTTGCTGACAGTATAAATTATTGACAGTTGTTAAAAATGAAGGTGACAACAAAAGTAGTTGCAAAAAGATGGTATGATTTTGAATAACAATGATAAAATGAAAATCAGCATTGTTATATTAAGACTAATGTGCATAAAAGCAAATAAACAAAAGCTTTAACTCTTTAACAATAGGCTAAATTTAGATATTACCATTCTGGAAAGAGATATTGGAAGTTCTTATAAAATATTAATTCTTTACACAGTTGGCTAAAAGGTGGGTAGAATTACAGACTTGTTAGGTAGGATATAGAAAAGAATATATGCCACTGTCTAAAGCCGTGGTACCTCCTCAAAATGTACAAAAGACAGAGCAAAGTGACAAGGTTTTTCAGTAGTACAGAATGCTTTCCATGTATGGAAAACCAGGATTCTTCAGCTCAAGAAGGAGATGATCAAATGGAATATGACAGTGTGCTGTTGTCGTGGTTTAACCTCAGTCGGCAACTGAGCACCACGCAGCCGCTCGCTCACTCCCCCCCAGTGGGATGGAATCGGAAGGGTAAAAGTGAGAAAAGTCATGGGTTGAGATAAAGACAGTTTAATAGGTAAAGCAAAACCCACACACGCAAGCAAAGCAAAACAAGGAATTCATTCACTCCTTCCCATGGGCAGGCAGGTGTTCAGCCATCTCCAGGAAAGCAGGCCTCCATCACGCGTAACGGTTACTTGGGAAGACAAACGCCATCACTCCAAATGTCCCCCCCTTCCTTCTTCTTCCCCCAGCTTTATATGCTGAGCATGACGTCCCATGGTATGGAATATCCCTTTGGCCAGTTTGGGTCAGCTGTCCTGGCTGTGCCCCCTCCCAGCTTCTTGTGCACCTCCAGCCTTCTCAGTCGGTAGAGCATGGGAAGCTGAAAAGTCCTTGACTAGTGTAAACACTACCTAGCAACAACTAAAACATCAGTGTGTTATCAACATTGTTCTCGCCCTAAATCCAAAACACAGCACTGTACCAGCTCCTAGGAAGGAAATTAACTCTATCCCTGCGGAAACCAGGACAGCTGTAAAGTTATAAATGAGAATAAGACATTAAACCAGAAAAGATTATTTATTATTTCTTATAACAGGAACTTAAGTGAGAGCACTGAATGAAAAAATCAAGCATCATGTGCAAAACAAAATTAAATACTTGTCTATATAGTATATGATCCAGTTTGTAAATTGATTGTGTAAGATATTCCAGATGAATTCATAAATGTAATGCACAGATATATTAGAGCTGCTTTTCCCCAGACTGATTTGATAATGGTCTTGTAAAATCATGAACCTGACATTAAACATTAAGAGAAAACAAACTCATGATTTAAGCTTGGCCATATGAAAACTCATTGGATTTCTTGCATGACAGTAGAATGCATAAATAACTATACACATTTCCAACTGTACTGAATCCTCAGTTGATTATGATTGTTGGTTAAGATCCCTTACCTGAACTTTTAGGTCATTCTTTCAGATTTGGAGATTGCCAAGCATGGTGTCTAACTATTTTTCACTTAAGTGACCTGAGGGGAAAAAAAAAAGAATTTTTTTAATTATCAGTTTAATCTGATGATACACCATAATGCTTTAATCCTGACTAAAGGGTTTTGTAACATGTCTGTAGAGAGTATGATCAAGGTAGTTGCCTGACCAGATTGTTTACTTCTTTTTGACTCAAGTTTTCTAAACATAGCATTCACCTTGAATTACTTGGATTTATAGTGCTCATTTTTGAGGTAATTGAATAAACATTTAATAATATATTTCTCTAAATTTTTGTGTGTCATGTAAGAAATACAGAGGCAGAAAAAAACCCGCTGTGATAATATATAATTTCTAAGAGCACTCAGGACCCTAGCAAGACAACAATCCTCAGAATTCTCTGTCCCGAGAATGCTGCTACAAAAATGTGAAAGATTCATTGAATGTGAAAATTAACAGCTAGTTGAACTATCACTTTAATACTGACGGAGAATTTGACTCTCAACACATTTGTTCAGCTTGGTTTGTTTTATCTCCAAGCTAGCTTTTTATTTATAAATAATACATAAAACAGTTTTTCCATTTAGTCCTGAGTCAACTCCATTGTAAAACTTTAAATAAGTTGAAAAGGTTTATGAAATTTGAAAAGTTAAACTTCTGTATCAAGTTCATGAACAGCTATTTTATGCCTATTATAAAGCTTAAATAATATTATTTTAATATCTAATAATAAGCATAAATGAAAACAGAAAGAAAAAAATCCATTCCTTTGATAATATTTGAAGTTTTGATCACCTTAAGAAATATTGATTTGAGTCTTACATGCAAGTTAATTTCTGACTGCCAGAAAAACAGGAAATAATGATAGTTTTTGTGTGTATATATTTTTGTATGAATGTTAAGTTTCAGTTAGTACCTAATGCCACCTCAGGATGTTATAACAGTATTTGAAGTTGTCCTGGTTTTGGCAGGGATAGAGTTAATTTCCTTTCTAGTAGCTGGTACAGTGTTTTGGATTTAGGATCAGAACAAAGTTGATAACACACCGATGTTTTAGTTGTTGCTAGGTAGTGCTTACACTAGCCAAGGACTTTTTAGTTTCCCATGCTCTACCAACTGAGAAGGCTGGAGGTGCACAAGAAGCTGGGAGGGGGCACAGCCAAACTGGCCAAAGGGACATTCCATACCATGTGACGTCATGCTCAGTACATAAACTGGGGAAAGCTGGCCGGGGGGGCCGCTGCTCGGGGACTGGCTGGGCATCGGTCGGCGGGTGGTGAGCAATTGTACTGTGCATCACTTGCTTTGTGTATTATTATTATTATTATCATATTATTATTATCATCATTTTATTTCAATTATTAAACTGTTTTTATCTCAACCCACGAGTTTTTCTCACTTGTGCTCTTCCAATTCTCTCCCCCATCCCACCGGGTGGGGGGGAGTGAGCGAGCGGCTGCGTGGTGCTCAGTTGCTGACTGAGGTTTAAACCACGACAGTCCTTTTTGGCGCCCAACGTGGGGCACGAAGGGTTTGAGATAATAACAGATTAACCGGAGTGTATTAAGGAACTTACATCTGTTAATAGTTGTGGGTCACAATGTTGGTTTCTCTGTTCTCGATATTGATTTGTATAATCTGCATCGCGCTCTTTTTCCTGCTGTACATGTTAAAGATCGGTGTTGGGTTTTGCAGTTTGCTGTGGTCTGCAGTGAATAGTAATGTCTCGCTTGTGAGGTTTGTTTTTAGAACATTGACCTTGGCGTTAGTGTGGTATGTAAACTTCTTAATGAAGCCGTTACTGTACCACGGAGACCATTTCGTGGAGACAACTAGCAATTGCAGTAACTTTTCTGAGAGTTTTTTTACGGACGAAATACAGAATGGCAGTGTCACTCCCTTCTTCTATGATGTTTCCTCCTTCATTACAGTAACTTTTCAGTATTTTCAGCATCCTTGGGCAGTTAAGATACTTCTATTGGTACTTCTTGGGAATATTGTTTCGGATTTGTCTAAAGTTGGTAAGCAATTTAAGAATATCATCCAGAGATCTGCCCCAAGGCTGAATAGTTATGAGTGGCAGGGTGTGTGGGACAAGATGGGCAAGTACCTAGGCCAATGGGCACCCCCAGTGTTTTGGAACTTCACCCCTGAGCAAGTGCAGAATCCTGAAAAGTTAGTAGAATATTTGGACAAAGTATGCTGTCACCCTGGCAACTCCAGAGAGATGCAGATCATTGCAACGTGCTGGGGCCTGGCCCATGCCTACCGAGCCCTGTTCAACACCATTCAGTGCCCTCAAAGGGAAGAGAAGGTCTCTGGCTCTGACAGTAAAACGACACGCACTGCCGCCACTCAGACCCCAGCGACATGCACTGCAGCTACTCAGACTCCTGCAACAGGCCCTGCGGCCACTCAGACCCCGGCGACAGGCCCTGCAGCCACTCCGACCCCGGCGACATGCACTGTGGCCACTCCAACCCTGGCGACAGGCCCTGCGGCCACTCAGACTCCGGTGACAGGCACTGCGGCCACTCAGACCCCAGCGACACGCCCTGTGGCTGAACCAAAGAACCAGCCTGTGCCGGTATCAGTCGCCCCTGTACACAAGAAGAAATCTTGGAAGCGAAAGTCGACTCGTTTAGTAAGGGAGGAAGAAGCTTCTTCTAAAAGGGAACCGGAGGAAGAAGTGTACGAGACAGATGACCCTAGAGAAGGGCCATCACAAGAACGGGAGGAGGAGAGCTGGCCGCTGGTCGGGGAGGAAGAAGAGGAAGAACTCATAAACGAGGCAGTGACCACCCGATCTCTATCCCTGAGTGAGCTGCAAGATATACGAAAAGATTTCAGCCGCCGTCCAGGTGAGCATATTGTCACCTGGCTGCTCCGATGCTGGGATAATGGGGCCAGTAGCCTGGAATTAGAGGGTAGGGAAGCCAAGCAGCTGGGATCCCTTTCTAGGGAAGGGGGCATTGACAAAGCAATTGGAAAAGGGACATGAGTCCTCAGCCTTTGGAGGCGACTCTTGTCAAGCTTGAAGGAAAGGTATCCCTTTAAGGAAGATGTCATATGTCGCCCAAGCAAGTGGGCCACCATGGAGAAGGGTATCCAGTTTCTGACTGGATACCAGTCACCAGCACCACACGGCTGCGTGGTGCTCAGTTGCCGACTGAGATTAAACCACGACAGAAGCATTCGAATTTACATTGTACTGAAATTAATGAAGCTATTCTTATAAGCATAAATGTGCACCCAGTGATTATTCACATCAGCTTTACTTTTCTGAGATTTCCATATTTTGATGGTTGACTGATAAAAGTTAGCTATTAAAATCAAGATCCATAAACAGTTTTTTTTAAATGCTCTACAGCTCTGGCTACCTGGTGGTACATTATGGTGGTTTGTTACATTCATACTTTTTGGACATATATACTTGCTCTCCACTACTACTCAAGTCTTTGCACTTTTTACTCCACATTGTCTGTTGATTCTGAAAAGAGTAACTTCTAATACACTTTTTCAGAAAGATGCTTCAACAAAAATGGTGGTAAAGGTCAAAAACTCATTTGATTCACCACCGGCTTAGCATGTGTTTAAATCTCCTCTAGAAGTTTAAAATTCTCATTTCCTTCAGGAATTTAATATTTGAAGAGATCACTTGGTCACCAGGTTCCCTGTCTTTGCAGGCAATTATGAAAAATCATTCCCTTCGTGAAATGAACTGCAATGAAATAAAACTTCATATCAATGGAGTTTGGGATTTTTTTTCCAATCTTCTACTTCTTGAGAGACTATTTCAGAACATCAGTCCCTGCTGTTTATTTTTATTTCATATTTGTAGCCTAAACTGGCTCTAGGAAAAATCTATTGCTACATATGAGGCAGTCTCATTCCCTGATGAAAAAGATCACATATGGTGCTTAATGAAAAAAAAAAAAAAAAG